>NW_006297812.1:1213573-1214324 GCF_000327345.1 Myotis davidii | reverse complement strand
TGTTGGCATATAGTTGTTCATAGTATTTTCTTACAATCCTTTGTACTTTTCTGTTGTCAGTTCTTACTTTGCCTCTTTCATTTCTGATTTTATTTTTTTGGGTCCTCTCTCTTTAATTCTTGATTAGAGGCCCAATGCACGAAATTCATGCAAGGGCCTTGGCCCCTGCCCCCACCCGCCGTGGCAGCAGCTTTGTCCAGAAGGAAGGATGTCTGGTCTAATTAACATATTATGCTTTTATTATTATAGATGAGTCTGGCTAATGATTCATCAATTTTATTTATCCTTTCAAAGAACCAGCTCTTGCCTTCATTGACTTTTTGTATTGTATTTTTAGTCTTTATGTTATTTATTTCTGCTCTAATCTTTATTATTTCCTTTTTTTACTTACTCTGGGCTTTCCTTGTTCTCTTTCTAGTTCTTTAAGTTGTAGGGTAAATAGTTTATTGTTGATTTTTCTTGTTTTATGAGGTGTGCCTGTAGTGCTATGAACATCCCTCTCAGAACTGCTTTTGCTGCGTCCCAAAGATTTTGGCTATTGTGTGTTCATTTTTATTTGTCTCCAGAAAGTTTTTGATTTAATTCTTGATCTTGTTGATAATCCATTCATTGTTTAATAACATGCTATTTACCTTCCATGTGTATGAATGTTTTGGGTGTTTTTACTGTAGTTGATTTCTAATTTCATTCCACTGTGATCTGAGAAGATGCTTGATATGACTTCAATCTTATTAAATTTGTAGAGACTTAA
>NW_006297812.1:1207870-1213536 GCF_000327345.1 Myotis davidii | reverse complement strand
TATGTGGTCTATTTTTGAAAATGTCCCATGTGTACTTGAGAAGAATGTATATTCCATTTCTTTGGGGTGAAATGCTCTGAAGATGTCAATTAAATGCATCTGATCTAGTGAGTCATTTAGGATTGTTGTTTCTTTGCTGACTGTCTAGCGGTTTATCCAGTGATGTCAGTGGTGTATTAAAGTCCCCTACTATGATGGTATTGTTGTTGATCTCTCTGTTAAAGTCCTGTAGAAGTTTTTGTATATATTTAGGTTCTCTGTAATTCTTAATCCTATAAAGGGATTCCTCCGCTCCTAAGTCCCCTACTTTCTGCTTTTAAAAAATAATTTTATTTTTTACCAGTTGCCAAGACAGCAGTGGTGAGTGTGTCAAAGATAACAAAGAGCCCAAGGTCAAGGTGCAGCCTATAAGAGCAATGATTCTAAATAATTGCAGATCTGGCTATGTCATTTGTTCTCCTATCCCACTTAAGACTACCCAGATTCCTCTCATCCCTCACTACCCACCCCACCCCCTTTCTGTTCCAGCTTCACTAAACTTCTTTCATTGTCACAGAATATGGCAATTGGCTTTGTCACCCACAGGCCTTAGGGCAGGGGTGGGCAAACTTTTTGACTCGAGGGCCACAATGGGTTCTTAAACTGGACCAGAGGGCCGGAACAAAAGCATGGATGGAGTGTTTGTGTGAACTAATATAAATTCAAAGTAACCATCATTACATAAAAGGGTACGGTCTTTTTTTTTTTTTTTTAGTTTTATTCATTTCAAACAGGCCAGATCTGGCCTGCGGGCCGTAGTTTGCCCACGGCTGCCTTAGGGGAGCTGTCTGAAACACCCATTTATTCCTCTTCTCATGGCCAGTTTCTTCTCTGCCTTTATTCTCAGTTTAGACATGACTTCCTCCTGGACCCCTTCCTGGGTGTTAAGTCTATGTCCTTCTCTGTGCATGCTCAATACCTCAACATGTGTGTTTCTGAGAAAACTTATCAGATGTTTTATGATAACATACTTGCTTATTTATTTCCCCATTAGAATAGTGCTAATAGAACAAAGACTGCTGAAACTCTGACAGCTGAATGAATGAATGAATGAATGAATGAAGAGTGGAAACCTGTCCGCCTGGAGCTATCTGGGCTTTTAAGAGACTCAAAAGATGGTGACTACTAACATTTATACTTCCTGGTGGGGTGCTTCTTAGATTTCACCCCCTTTCCTCTGCCATCAGGTTACAAAGTCCCCTCATACACAGAGCCACTATGCCACTGGAGGGAATGCCAGCCTCTTCAGGGATTCTTGGAAGCTCTGAAATTGAGTGTTTTTGTTTTCCTTTTCAGCATCTGTGAAAGCAAGGCATCCCTGGGGAAAGGATTGCTTTTAGCCTCAGAATAATGGCTTGCTGAATCTCCCCAGAGCAGGCTTGTAACAGATCAACTCACTTTATCTCTCCTCCCACCCCCGCCCATTTGATATTTTTCTGCTTCCTACCAGTTAATGAAATCATTTGAGTTCTGCTGAAAGCTCTTGGGGGAGAGTAGCATCCCTAAGGTTTCCCTGCTGATAGAACTTCTGGGCCAGGAGAGGGTGGGCTGGGCGGACCACTCAGGGCTGGTGCTGCAGCTCACAGCTCTTCTGCTGGGATGGGGGTGAGACAGCTGTTCCTCTGAGCATGTTGAAAATAAACCACTGTTGATATTCTGATGAAGACCAAGGTGACAGGCCATTGAGGAAGTTTCAAAGCCAGCCCATGAAGGGGGTAAGGAAGTCAGTGCAGGCTGAGTTATTTGAAACAATTGATCCCCTGAAACCCACAGCACTCGCAGTGACCCAGACTTGTTGTCCGGGATCTCAACTGGCTCCATTTTGGCCCCAGGCCCCAGCAGGTAGCAGGGTTACTATGGGATTGAGTTTGAACTAAACAGTCTGGCATTTGAGCTTATGTCCCTTGTGAAAACAATACCTAACATGCACAGATTTGTCTGCCTTTTTTCCAATCACGCATGGAGTTTATTATGAAATGGCGACCTGACCTGAGTGTGCACTGCCAGTGTCTGCAAAACATAGGATTTGATAGTAACGGTGGTCAATTTGCTCTCGATCTCTTTGGTATAGTGCACACATATTTTTATCACGTGCCTAGTATTTATTTTTGGTTGGGAACCATGTCACCTCTAACAACGCAGGCCTGGAAACCTACAAGTTTTCTCTTCTTGGCTGGTAACAGGATGTGATGAGTTCCAAATGCCAATATCTGGAGCCAACTTTTTGTGGTGCTTTGTTAAGAATGCTAGAGTCCTCTGTGTATCTTCATGAAATAATAATAAGGTAAAGAATTCTGCTCTGACTTCTTCAGAGGGGAGGGAAGGTCTCTGGGATTGGGAGTAAGAAGTAAGGAATCCTGCCTGGAGGCAGAGGCCTGCAAGAGGGAGCAAAGACTCTTGGTTGAGAAGATGAGCAAGATCAGCCCCAGAGAGAGCCCCTTCAAGGCAGGAGAAGATGACAACTCAGCTTGGCCTGAGAGAAGAAAAATTCCCTGAGCAGGAAAGTGAGGACCAGGTGGAAGTCTTGCACCAGAGATGGTGGTTCCCAGGCTGAACAACTTCAACTCTATGGCAAGAATTTAGGGACCTTTAAGGTTGAATTATCAGATTCCCCTCTCCCCCACATCCCCACATACTTAGGAGGAAATGGAGGCTTAGCCAGTTGAAGTGAGCAGCCTTAAGTCACACAACTAATTAATGAAGGTCAACAGAAAGCTACTTGTATCTCTTTGGGGTTGCAAGTAGGGGTGGGTGAGAGGGTGGTTTAAAAGAAGCCTCAGAGAACTTATATGCATGTATGAATAACCTATGGACAAACTGGCGGGGAAGGCTTGAGAAGGGGGTGGAAGCAGGGGAGGAGAGTTCAACTGGGGGGAAAAACGGGGCCTCTGTAATACTTCAGAGAGTGACGTTGGACTTGGTGGAGAGTGCCCAGGCAGGCAGAGGGGCGCAGGGCTTTCAGGATGAATAAATGGGTTGCTTCCTTTCACATGCTAGCTTCTGTCAAGTTCTAATTTTTCTGGCATAGATAAAGACTTTTTTTTTTTTTGCTAGTGGTAATTTGGAAAATTTTTACGTAGATAAAATGAAGGAACTCTGCAGGGAAGAATAAAATGATTTCTCAAGATAGGCTCAGGATACACAGACCTAGGTTTATACAGATTAAAGGAACTACTTCTCTCACTCTCATGATGTATGTCAGAAGGTGTAGTGGCTTAACAGATGGCCCCCACCCCAAATTTTCGCATGCTCTAACTCCCGGAACCTGTGAATTTGACCTTAGTTGAAACAATTGTCTCTGTAGATAGTAATTAAGTTAAGGCTCTTAAGATGAAATCACCCTGGATTTAGAGTGGGCCCTAAATCCAATGACAAGTGTCTTTGTAAGAGAAATGAGAGGGAGACGCAGGTAAACAAAAGAAGGCCATGTGAAGACAGAGACAGAGGTGAAAGGGATGCTACCATAAGCCAAAGTACACTTGGAGCCATCAGAAGTTGGAAGAGGCAGGGAAGGATTTTCTTAGGGTCTTCAGAGGGAGCATGGCCCTGCTGACACCCATTTCCAGAAATGTGACAGGACAAATTTCTGTTGTCATAGCCACTAGTTGCTATGGCAGCCCTAGGAAATTAATACAGGAGGTGACCTTCCAATTCCTCTCTTCCTTTTGAGACCTTAACTTCGTTCTGTTATCTGTGGGCTTCAGCACCGCCAAGTTTAAACCGGACCATCTCTGACCATCACTGACCGCCCAGACTTTTCGGAGTAAAGCTCTAGCATCGCAGGTAGCAGCAACGGGTAACGGTTAAGACTACAGGTTCTGAAGTAGGTTTGTGTAATCTTGGGCAAGTTATTTATTCCTGCGCCTTGATTTTCTCACTTGTAAAATGGGAAGAATAGTTTTACCTAACTTCATAGAGAGTTGGTAAGAATTGAAGATATTTATATATTTAAAGTCTCTATAGTGTCTATTTAGACCACTTTGAAGACCTCAGTCCCCATTTTCCATATTCAGTGATTCCAGGAGCTATTTCAGTAAAACAAACTGACATTCTTAAACAAAGGGCCATGGTGACTACCTTTATGTTGGAGTTCTTTACAAAGACCACTGGGAGCCCTTGTAATTGTTAAACATGCTGAGAAAGGGGGAGCAGTAGTTGACAGTCTCAGTAGTTGCTCAAAAGGGGGCAGTTAGTGGGCTTCTGTGATAGGTGGCTTTAGGGGAGAAGTTAGTGAGCAAGGCTTGGCTTAGAATTTGTAAACCAAGTGAGTTACTGGAATAGCCAGTTGTCTTGTCTCTGGAACTTGAGTTGAAAAGGAATTACTGTTCAATCCTTTTCCTCATGATCTTACTATCAAGCTTATGAGTCTGCATGAGTTGCTGTTAAAATATTTTTATCTTAATTTGTGCTGCAAGACATGGTTTCATGCAATTGCTCTATTCTGCAAGTCATTATACAGCTTTTCAATTTGTGGTTTGGGTTTTATTTCTTACCTCTGAGGACAAAGAGCTGCCTCTCCTTTTATTTGGTCCAGGAAGAAATCCCTAATGGAAACAAGAATGACTGTGTGTCCCCATTGGAAGCCACCCCTTCGCCCCCTTCTCATGCTCTACCAGAGTAAGTCTCACTCTGCTTGCTGAGGGACTCCATGGACCAGGCTTCCATGACAAAACATAGGATGTTCCATTTGTGTTAATTTAATTCTATTTTTTTAAAAATATATTTTATTGATTTTTTACAGAGAGGAAGGGAGAGAGATAGAGAGTTAGAAACATCGATGACAGAGAAACATCGATCAGCTGCCTCCTGCACATCTCCTACTGGGGATATGCCCGCAACCCAGGTACATGCCCTTGACCGGAATCGAACCTGGGACCTTTCAGTCCGCAGGCCGACGCTCTATCCACTAGCCAAACCGGTTTCGGCTGTGTTAATTTTATGTAACACAGCACTGCCACCACCCAACACTCACTCTTATCACCCACCACTTCCCCTGGCATAGCCCAGCCTCCATCGCCATCATTCACCACCACTTCACCTCACTCCATTCTTTACCCCCTCACCGTCCCACCATCTTAAGCAGCACCACTTATTAAGCCAACACTATGTCCCAGGAACGGTGCGATGTGGTTTGTAACCACTGTGTTGTTCGATTTCCTCTGAAGTTTTTGATATGGATTAGTGGTTCCCAGTTAGAAATATACTGATGGATCCTAGCTCAGAAGTACTGGATCGGAAGTTCTTGGACGAGCGCTTAGTTCTTGGATGAACCTTGCCTAGGCTCACTTCTTTCCTGGTTCTTTCTTTCCCATAATGTTTCTAGAAAGCCAGAGAAGCCCCACCCAGGCTCTCTCCTGTCGCTTCTTCTACTTTAAGCCCTTCCTTTGTTTCACTGTCCCTAGCTTTAATAAACATAATCTACTTACGGTGTGCTCTTGTTAGAGCGTGCCCACACCTTGTATCTCTGCTCTTGTTCTCCTAAACTCTAAGGGACCCCGCAAGACTTGCAAGTAGGGGATCAGTGGGCAGTGGCAGCTCATCCTGAGCTAATCCTCTGATCCTGTCTCCAACGCCCCCTTTTTCTCTGACTTCCTAGTGACCAAATAGCAGCCCATCCTTGGCGCTCT
>NW_006297812.1:1190009-1207846 GCF_000327345.1 Myotis davidii | reverse complement strand
CAAGAATCAACCACTGACTGCATAAATAAGTGGAAAAATAATGCAATGCCTCTCTCCCTTCCCTCCCCTCTCCTCTCCTCTCCTCTCCTCCTCCTCCTCATCCTTCTGTTAATTCTCACTCTAGGACATATTTTTTCCATTATTTTTAGAGAGAGTGGAAGGGAAGGAGGGAGGAAGAAGAGGAGGAAAAAGAAAAAGAGAGAGAAAGAGAGAGAAACATTGGTGTGAGAAAGACACATTGATTGGCTTCCTACTGTATGCACCCTGACTGTGGCCAGGGACCAAACTTGCACCCCAGCTACATGCCCTTGACTAGGAATTGAACCTATGACCCTTTGGTGCATGGGCCAATACTCTAACCACTGAGAACACTGGCCAGGGCAATGGCTCACTTCCTTTATGTGACTTTTATTTCTCAGTGAGCCAAAGCAGCCCTGCCTAGGCGCTCTCCTGTTGCTTCTCCTACCTTAAGCTCTTACTTTGTTTTACTGTCCCCATTTTATTATTTAATTATTTATTTATTTGAGAGAGAGAGAGAGAGAGAGAGAGAGAGAAACATCAATTTGTTGTTCTACTTTTTAAAAATATTTTTTAAGTTGATTTCAGAGAGAGGAAGAGAGAGAGATAGAGAGATAGAAACATCAATGATGAGAGAGAATCACTGATCAGCTGTCTCCTGCAAGCCCTCCACTGGGGATCAAGCCCAAGACCTGAGCATGTGCCCTGACCAGGAATCGAACTGTAATTTCCTGGTTCATGGGTCGATGCTCAACCACTGAGCCACACCAGCCAGGATGTCCCCAGATTTAACAAAAACGTACTCTCAAAATCACCCAGACTTATGTGAAATCTTTCCTACACAAAGTCAAGAACCCACACACTACTGGCTAGCCCAAGGCAGACCTTCTCTGAACTCAGACCCTGTCTCTTTGTTTCTGAATAACAATCTCCAGGTTGGGAAACTGAACAGAAATAAAATTCTTCTCAGAGACAGATCAATGCAAGCCCTTGATCTGGTCTCGTTTGCATTTTCTCTTTTGTAGTATTTTTGAATACTTAATATGTTCTAGAGTCAGAGAACCCAAAGGAAGATTCATAGATAAGAAAAAAAAATTATGTTGAGTAGTCACTTAATCACAAAGAAATCCTTGAGGATGGAGACTCCCTTTGATTTCTGAACTCCCCTTACAGCCTTCTCTTTTCCTTCCTTCACAGGCATCCAGTCTCTGAACCAGAAGGCAAGAGCCAAGGCCCTTGCTTACCACTGGCTCTCTTGTTTTATTGTGAGGACCATGGCTTTGAAAGCTTATCTTCTTTGGCTCCTGGCCATTATCTGCTGAGGTCACCTGAGGAGGCCAGTTCTGTCATTGTGGCCACCAGTCTGTGAGGGCCTATTCTGGGGATCATCCAAGCCCTTGCTCCAGGAGGCAAATTGCAGATGGTTCTTCTATTTTTAGATCCTGGGATGTTGCCCATGAATGAGCCAGTGACCTGGAAGAGCCAACTGCCTCAGTCTCTGGTTCTGACTCCCTCATTTCCCTTCATTGTTCTACCAGAATTTCTCTCTGTCTGGGGCATGAATTTTCCTCTGACTAAGGATGAAATGACCCAGAGTTAACTGAGCTGGACCTTGGTTTGGGGACACAAGCCCTGATGTACCAGGTATTTGCCAAGACTGTGGCTACTAAAACTGGTTTTAGGCACAATGCACTGGAATGCTAGTTACACCAGGAGTCTCTAAATTTGTCATCATGCTTTCCTATCAGCAAATCATGTTTGAGCATACACTCCAGTTTTTGCCTATGTATTTATTCATAAGTTCTATACATGTAAATTTTACACACACACACACACAGACACACACACTAGTGGCCCCGTGCATGGAATTTGTGCACATTAAAAGGGAATTAATTAGAAGAAGTATTTTAATATTGCTATTTGCTCTCTCTCTATAATAGAAGTGTCAGAGATGAAAGAAAATTAGTAAAATGTATATGAAAATCTTCTGTCAGAGTCTGGAGCATGCTGCAGGACCCAGAGTCAAGTCCTCGCCCACCTGCAATCACCTAAAAATCACGGGAGACCCAGACCCGGCCAGCCGCACCTCCGTCAAGCCCTGCTGGGCAGGGGGTGCAGCCTCAGGTCCCCTGCCCTGGCCTGGTGCCACGCAGCCTCAGGTCCCTGCTGGTCGCTCATTACAGCTCATTGTGGGAACCCTGCCTCCTCTCTGGATGCAGCCATCTTGTGTTATGGGAACACTGCCTCCACTGTGAGCGCAGCCATCTTGTGACCGTGTGATGGAGTGAGGGTCAATTTGCATATTACTTCTTTATTATATAGGATATGTTATAAAGCTTATAGAGAAAACAGGATATTTGTAGGCTGAGATAGTTCTAAGTGTTAGACACTCTCATGTTCCTTTCTAATACCACATAGATAATCTGGTACATCCCACTGTTGCAATGCTCTACATAGTGAAATGAAAAAATGTTCTTTGGAGACATATTTTGAGCTGCAATGCTAACTATTGTTGACTTGAGGAATAATAAAAAGGTTTTTATTGGTCAAAGTATTTCCTTTTTCCAAATAATTAGCAATTATCTGAAAATTCTCTTTTAAAGAAGTGATTATTTTTGAATTAAGCATTGCCTTCTTTCCAAGTTTTCTTAAAACAAAAATCCTTCTAAAAGTGAGCGAAGAAGCATGTTACAACTCCAGCCCTTTGAGTTGGTGCCTAAATCCTTATTTTCATTTGAGCCCTGGATACCTGGCATAGAGCCTGACACATAGGAGGATCTCAATGAGTCTTGTTGAAGAAGTGAATGAGTGTGGAAAGGACACAGAAGGGAAAGGCCAAGAGGACCAAGAAGGAGAAGGGTACTGGGAGACAAAGTGAAGTTATGTTTCCTCCTCTTACTAATCTCGCTTGTGCTGAGAGCAGTCATTTAGCACAGTGTGATTCCTCTTAGCACAGGGTTTCTCTTGCTCTGAAATTCTATTTACCAAAATTTCTGGAGAGTTTGGGTCCCACTGGGTTTGGGAATGGGACCTCTACCATCTAGAAATCTAGAAAGAGGCCCCTATCTGCCTTTCCGATAAGCTTAGCAGTGTTATGTTTGGGTTCCTTTCTCTTTATTTCTTGTATATCTCTTGATTTTTGGTTTATGGTTTCCATGTGCTTCATATATACCAAGCTATGTTTATAGTCCATTTTAAGTTAATGGTCACTTAAGTTTGAAGACATTCTAAAATCACTATAATTTTTACTCCCTCCCTTCACATTTATGTTTTTGTCATTATTTTTTACTTTGTGTGTGTGTGTGTGTGTGTGTAATTTACCGTTTTAATTACACATGCTCTTCCTACTTTTTTCTTTTAACCTTTGTACTTGCTTTAATGTTCATTGATCTATTGATTTTATTATGTGTTTGCCTTTGTCAGTGAGATTTGTTTCTTTGTAATATTTTCTTATTCATATTTTGACTATTTTCTTCCTTTTCTTCTTAAAGAAGTCCCTTTAACATTTCTTGTAATACTAGTTTGGTGATGATAAACTCATTTAGCTTTTTCTTGTCTGTGAAGCTCTTTAACTGTCTTTCAATTCTAAATGATTGCTTTGCTGTATGGAGTAATCTTGGTTGTAGGTACCTGCTTTTCATCACTTTGAATATTTTGTGCCAATCCATTCTGGTCTGCAAAATTTCTGTTGAGAAATCAGCTGACAGTCTATGGGAGCTCCCTCATAGGTAATTAACTGCTTTCTCTTGCTGCTCTTAAGATTTTTCTCTTTGTCCTTAACCTTTATCATTTTAATTATAATGTGTCTTGGTGTGGCCCTCTTTGGGTTCACCTTGTTTCAGAGTCTCTGCTCTTCCTGGACTTGTATGTCTATTTTCTTCACCAGGTTAGGGAAGTTTTCAGTCATTATTTCTTCAAATAGGTGTTCAATCCCTTGCTCTCTCTTCTCCTTCTGGTACCCCCATGATACAAATGTTGTTATACTTGAAGTTGTCCCAGAAGTCCCTTAAAAAAATATTTTGTTTGTTTTTTCTCTTTCAATTACATGTTTTCTACTACCTTGTCTTCAAAATCACAGATTTGATCTTCTACTTTATCTAATCTGCTGTTAATTCCATCTAATGTACTCTTCAGTTTTGTTATTATAGTCTTCATTTCTGACTGGTGCTTTTTTAATGTTTTTTATCTCATTTTTTTCCCCTTTTGTTGAATTCTCACTGAGATCATCTACTCTTCCCCTAAGGTAATGGAGCATTTGATAATCATAGTTTGAACTCTGCATCTGGTAGATTGCTTGCCTCCATTTTGTTAAGTTTATTTTCTGGAGTTTTGTCATGTTCTTTTATTTGGACATGTTTCTTCGTCTCCACATTTTGGCTGCCACCCTTTTTTCCTATGTGTTAAGTAGATTCGATACATCTCTCAGTCTTGGCAGAATGGTCTTAAGTAGCAGGTATCCTGTGGGATCCAGTGACACAGTCTCCCTAGTGACCTGGCCCAGGTGCTCCAGGGTGTACCTTGTATGGGTTGTGTGTGCCCTTCTATTGTAGTTGAGCCTTGATTGCAATTGACACATCAGTGTGTGGTATTGATCCTCAGGCTGACTGGCTATGAGGACGATAGCAGACAAGCTATTGTGTGGGGGCTGACACTATGAAGTGGGATTCACTTTAGAAGAGTTCTGGTGCCTGCTGTGTTCACTGTCTGGGTATGTTGTTTGTTGTGTAAATTGTATGGTGCACTGGTGTGTTCTGAAGTTGGCCACCAGGTACGTTAGTTTTGGAGCCACTTGGGAGGGGCTCCAGTGCAGTCCAAGTTCAGCTGTCACCTGTTCCCAGCCCCAGGCCACCTGGTAAGACCTACAGATTGACCCAAAGTTGGTACTTGCCTCTGCTGGACTTGGAGTTGCCTGGGAGTAGTTATGCTATGAACTGAGGCCGGCTGCCACTAGTGCTGGGCTACGTATAGGACATGCCAAGGCCAGATGATGCTTATTTGGGGTTTGTGGACTTTTGAGAGATCTGGGGAAAGTCCAAAGCACAGGCCAAAGCCAACTGTTTGTGAGGAAGAACTGCTGAAAGAGGTTTGGTTTATGCTCAAGTTGGGTGGGGCAGGGTATCAGGGAATCACCAGGGTGGGGCAAAAGCAGTGTTAGATAGATTAATGAAAATACTGATTTAATGCCCACCTGTGCCTGCAGGTTGGGTATGAGGAGGGCTCAACAAAAGAACAAAGGTACCTGCTGGCACTTTAGTCCTAAAGAGAGTTATCACTCCAGCCCTTGCCCTGAAGCCAGATAATTAGTTCCTAAAAGTATGTCCTTGGCACCCTCTGAACTGCTGTTCCTTTGCTGGATCTTAGGGTGAGTGTTTGTGAGTAGGTCTGTGCTTGGGCCCTTTAAGAGGATGCCTGGGTCTACAGAAATCTTCTATCTCACCCAGACTGAGTCCCTGCTGATTTTCAGAGCCACGAGGGAGGAAACTCCTCTTCTTGGCACCGGTGCTCCGGGCTGGGGAGCCCAGTGTGGGGCTGGGACCCTCTGCTCCTCAGGGGACCTTCTCAGCTGAGATATCTCGCCAGATTTTTAATTGCCACACACGGTTGTGGAACCAGCCTGTTTCGCATCTCTGCCCCTCCTACCAGTCTGGACGCAGCTTCTTTTTTATATCCTTAGTATAAGAAGTTCTGTTCAGCTCATCTTCAGGTGGTGCTTAAGAGTGGGTGTTCTATAATTAAGTTGTAATTTTGATGTGGTCATGGAAAGAGGTGAGTGCAGTGTTTATCTACTCTGCCATCTTGACCTGGTTTGCACTGATTTCTTTTAGATTAATTTCAGTAAAAATAGAGCTCTCCATTTATTCATCTTGGTATCTTTTAAACAAAAATTTTTAAATTTTAATAGTTTTACATTTATGTCCTTAGAATCATGTGCATTCTTTTTTTTAAAATTTAAAAACATTGTTTTAATTGCTTTTAGAGAGAGAGGAACAGAGTGGGAGGGAACCAGTAGAAATGAAGACAACAATAACTAATCTATCAGATGCATCCTGCACACCCCCTACTGGGAATTGAGCCCACAACTTGGGCATGTGCCCTGACAAGGAATCAAACCAACAACCTTTTGGTGCCTGGACAACACTCAACCAACTGAGCCACACCGACCAGAGCATCATGTGCATTCTTTATTAGCTTATTTCCTACATATGTTATAGATTTTGTTACTATTGTGACCAATCTTATTTTCTATTTTCTAGATAGTTATTAGAGGCCTGCAGAAATTTTACTGATTTATGTAGATTGATCTTGTATTCAGCCTCCTTGTAGAACTCTTATTATATCTTATAGTTTATCTTTGGATCTATTGGCATTCCTCATAGATGAGCATATACTTCACAAGGAATAGCAGTTTTATCACTTTCATTCACTTCTTAAAACTTGCTCTTATTGTTGCTGATGTTATTATTATTATGTCTTGCATAACATTAGCAAGGATACCAAGAAATGATGATATTAAGTACTCTGTCTAATTTCTGATCTTCTCTGTTAAGTATGATGTTTGCTGTACATTTTTGGGTATAGATCCTTTATTAATTTAAGGGAGTTCTGTGTTTTCTTTTCCGGAGGATTTTTATTATAAGTACTAGAGGCCCGGTGCATGAATTTGTGCATGGGTAGGGTCCAGGCAGCCAGGGGGAGGGGACGCAGGAGATTGGCCAGCCAGCCCTGCCCCCGATCAGGGTGGGAGGAGCCTATTGGGGGCAGGGCAGGCCAGGGGGAGGGGCCACGGGCAGGTGACAGGCTGGCCAGCCCCTGGTCCAACTCTTGTTTGAGAGGACAATTTGCATATTTCCCATTTATTATATAGGATATGTGGAATTTTTGTCAAATTTTTAAAAAACCTCTTAAGAAATCATTGGCTTTTTCTCCTTTAGTCTAGTGTGTAACTTTTTTTTGCATAGAAATGGAAATTTATTCAATTAGCTGACTTACTGAAAACAAGTGAGGGTGGGGACAGAAGGGAAAGAATGACATTTTATTATTACTAAGCATTTGTATCTTTTTAAGCATTTATATCTTTTAATTTTGATCAAGTTCAGGTATGTCCATACAGCTATCAAAAGGCATGTAAAGAATGAACATTTTAAAAATTTTCAAAAAGCAGTAAAAACAGGACATTATTTATACAGGACATTATGAAATTCTAATGCCGTGATTAGAACCCAACTTCTGCAGGTTACTGGTATAGAATCATCAACAGAGGCTGTTCTGCAAATAGGCAGGTAAACAGGATGAGGGTACTCCCTTGATTACTATAATAATAAAGATAATTAAAGAAACCTTCCTTTAGATGGATAACCCTGCATAAACAGGTAACTCAGTTAATCAAAATGTAAACATGTTGTTTTCTGATGCCAGTATAGCAGATATATAACTAGTTTGCAACTAGAAGAATTTCTAAATTATCCCATATAGTGATTCTTACGCTTTGCTTCTTTGCTGCATGATCCCTATGTATTTTTTCCCCATTCATCATCTTCTGTATCCTGGTTAAATGTTTCAGGGTATGCTGGTAATTTATCTGTGAGACATTCTTTATAGTAACTCCATACATATTTTCTCACAAGCCACTCCTTGTATTCTTCAGGCGTTGTGCATTCCAGGCCATTATAGTGGATGTTGTAGTGGTGCTTTAACCAGTAGTAGAGATAGTGGATGTTGTAGTCACATCTCCAAGTGCTATCTCTGAGCCACAAGAATTTCAAAAAATACAAATCTTCTAATATTCCACAGTCAAAGTTTTGCAGACTATTGTTTGATAAATCTAACTCTTCCAAATGTGTGAGTCCTAAAAATGCAGCAGGTTCAATGAATTCCATGCCATTGCTGCTAAAGTTTAATTTCTTTAACTCATGAACATCTCCAAACTCCTTGGGTAGAAGTTGGTTGATTTTATTGTATGACAAGTCAAGTTTAATAATATTTTGAGAGATGTTATTTGGAACTTTCTTCAACTAGGGGAAAAGGATAGTTAACGCCCTAGTGTGTGTCTTATATCCAATGATTCCTGTTGTCAAATCATCTTTACATTACTGAAATAAACCTTACTTAATTATGGCATATTCCTTTTTTATCTTGTTGAATTAAGGTGGCTTATATTTTAAGATTTTGGGACCTATAAGTGAAAAAGAGATGCTCTTTTCTTCTTTTTTTAAATCCTCATTTGAGGATATTTTTTCCATTGATCTTTAGAGAGCGAGTGGAAGGGAGAGGGAGAGAAAGATATATGAAAAAGATACATCTACTAGTTGCCTCCTGCACTCACCCCAACTGTGGCCAGGGATGGAACCTGTAACTGAGGTATGTGCCCTTCGCCAGGAATAGAACCTGAGAGCCTTTGGTCCTAGGCTGATGCTATAACTACTGAGCACTGGCCAGGACCTTCTATTCTTTGAAAGGTTTGGAATTCATTTAATACTAATCTAACAGAATGAGTTGGGTAGCTTTTATTCTTTCTCTACTTTCTGAAGCAAATTTTTCTAGATAGGAATACCTTGTTTTTTGAAATAGCATTTGTAAAAAAAATGGTCTAATGCCTTTTCTGGCCTTAGATATAGGGGTGTGTGTCCTTTTTTGTAGTTAATCACTTCGATCTCTTTATTTGTTATTAATTTGTTTACATTTTCTATTTTGGGGGGGCCAGTTTAATATTTCATATTTTAATGAATTTTTAAATAATTAAATACAATTTAAATATATTTTATCTTGGTTTTTATTTTATTAGTGAATAGCTATTAAAATACCCTTTTATGATTATTTTAATCTCAAAATTGCTCAAACATGGATAAATAGATGTAACTAAAATAAAGGATTTGTGGTAGAGCTTTTCAATGATAATTATAGGAATATTGATGGTTGGGGTACAGTAGCCTGGGGGGAGACTGGTTTCACTCTCTGATGGAGGAGGGGGCCACCCGCTTTTCCCACAGTGGTAACCTTAGATTTATTTCTAAGGAAGAATGTGGCAGTTTAAAATTCAAGGGGCTACAGGCCTGCTTCCAAAGTCTTTGGTAAACTTTGGAGTTTACTGAATTAAATAATAAAACTTATTAAATATCTAGGTATTTAAAAATGACAAAATACTGAAATATTAATCTGAGTTTGCCTCATATGAAAAATCTAGAGAACAGAATTTTTATCTATTAATTAAATATGTCTTGTATTTTATTTGAAATATATCCTTAAAAATGTGAATGTATTGCTAATCTAAGAAATGCTAACTATTTAACTTGCCACCTAAAATTGAAGGCTTCTAAGAGTTTAAAGTTCAAATTAAGTTAGGAGAAATGATATGGTTGTGATAATAAAATGCATAAAGTTTAGAAATTCATTTTTAAGAAAAAATAATTTTTGCATCTTCTCTACAGAAATTAGTAGTTCAAGATATATTTTAGTCCTTACGTGTACTATGTGTGGTAAAATTTCAACCTAGGATATAATATTTTATTGGTCTAATTAAAAAAGGAAGATTGCTTCTATGGTCTCAACCAAATTTTAATATAAAAACCAGTTTAAATTTAATTAATATCTTTTAGAGTAATTACAAAAAGTATATAATATAATCTTTGGATTATGTATATTTGAAATATATCCTTAGAAATGTGGATATGTTGCTAATCTGAGAAATGCTAGGTGTTTGTCTTGCCGGCTAGAGTGAGGCTTCTGGAAGTTTGGAGCTCAGGTTAGGTTGGGAGAAATTGTATGGTTGTGATGGCAGAGTGCATGGAGTATGGAGGTTCATCTTTGAGAGGAATGGTTCTTGTGTTTTCTCTGGAGAGATTGCTGGTTCGGAGTGCATTGTGAGCCTTATGTGTATTGCATGTGGTGGAATTTCAACCTAGGAAATAGTATTTTGTTGTATTTTAGTATGAGTATCCTAATTAGAGGATAAGGATTAATTCTATGGTCTGAACCAAATTTTTAATGTTAAGACCAGTTTTAATTTAATTGATGTCTGAAATGTGTAAATAATCTTTGGGTTATGTATATTTGATAGTCTTTCCAAGTTAAATTTTAAGACTTTAGTGGAAAGATAGCCTTGGGACATTTCAAGGGCCCTGGAATGATTCAAAGATTTATTCTCTCTTCTTAAAAGAAATATTTTTGAGCTAAATTATGCCAATCTAATATATTTGAAATCATGTGGGAAGCTTTATCAAATAAAAATTAATAACTGCGTTCTATTTATATACATATATGTATTTTAAATGTTATAATCTTTATAAATCTTTATAACATAAAGATTTCAACCTCTGAGTGAGGGCAAGGCAAAATTGCTGAATACTTCTTAAGCAAAACCAAGTTATTCAGCAATGAAATTTTAAGACAAGAAGCCTCTGGCAGCCAGCTCTTTAGATAGGCTGGGGGAGGGAGCGGCATTTGTACTTCATAGGTCAAATGTATAAGTTTGCTTGCTTTGCTTTTTTAGTAAAGGTGCATACTTTAATTACTTAATAAATTAGCTTTTTACAATATAATCAAGGTCTCATATAATCTCATTTATATGAGAAGCCAATATTGTTCTAAGCAATTAGGTCTTAACAAAGGCCAAAGTAAAAATTTGCATACATATGCAAATGAGCACTAGCCAAAAAGAATGCTGTTTAAAAGTAAATTTTAAGCTTAATAAAAAGGAGAAAGGTTAAAATCTCTTCTGCTACTATTTACAAAGTAAACTAAAAGTTATTATTCAAGCATTACATCTCATCATTAATAAGACACCATAAGTAAAAAGAGTGTTACTTTTACTTGATATGTACACATTACAGTATTGGTCAGCATCTGAAAAGCATTTATTATATAGGATAGCTCTACAGTAATATATCAAAGTAATATTTGTTGCTCTGTTTAAAAGAAAGAAAAAGGTTTTTAAAAGAAACTCCCTAAATGTGGCCTAGAAATTACTCTGGGAGAAAAAACAGAAGAAAATTCTCTTCAAATATTTAGAAAACTGTAATTAAAAATCAATGTATTAGGTCTCAAAAAAGAAAAGTAAATAATTTACATTTTGCCTCCCTAAACAAAGCTTATGTCAATATACTCAAAGACTGATAGCAGAAATCCAATTAGTGTCATTTACTCTCTATACCCAAGGATAAATGAAGTTCGAAAATAAGCCTTATTTCAGACTGATTTAAATTGGCAAATTGAAATAAGTGAATATTCAGGGGAACTTAGTTGTACTAGGGAGGAACCTATTCCTGGAGCATTAACTATTTTTTACTTATGGTTCCTCTCATAGTAAAGCTGCTTATCATGCAATAAGTTCAAGGAATGTCCCACTTGCATGTTCCCAATTTAAAACAAAAAAAGGGGGGATAGTAGAGTAATCTCCAGTAAGTAAATTACATCAAGCCTTAATTACTTTAAAAATTTTTCACTTGTAATGCTGATGGCAAGACACCCATGGAATTATACTGGTATCAGAATAAGCCAAAGGAAAATGGTCTGGTTAAGAGTCTGGTTTATGGAAGGGCCCCTTTATTAACCTTTGGTCGAGGATATGCTTGTGTATTTACAGAAAACTCCTCCAAGCCCATGTGGAAACTTAAACAATGGATCCGAAAGAGGAACTGACCAGACTATTCCAACCACAGATAGCAGTGGCCCCAAGCAACACACTGACGAGACAGAGGAGAAACAGTCTAGAGGTGGGGGATGGTAAAGACGCCTTGCCATGCTAGCAGTCATCAGCTGTGCATTGGTGCAGGTTGCCCTGGACCAAGCCAAAGAAGGTCAGACCTGCATTGTAATTTCCCACCATTTTTCTACCATCCAGAACTGGAATACCATTGCTGTCATGTCACAGGGAACAGTGATTGGGAAGGGGACTCAAAGAACTGATGGCCCAGAAAGGAGCTTATTGCAAACTAGTTCCTTTGATGCCTGGCAGCAATTTTAAAAGGACAAGCAATAACTCAATCCTTTTCATTGAATTTTAAAATCTTAAAAGGAGCCGAGCTCTGCAAGCGGCATACTCCTTTCAACATCTATTAAGAAAACAAAAAAGGCTAGGGGACTGTCTAGGGCAGGGAGAAAAAATGGACACATATGTAATACCCTTTGTAATAAAAAATTAAAAAAAAAAAAGAAAACAAAAAAGGGGAGATGCTTGAAGCTAACCATTGTCTACACCAGTGATGGCGAACCTATGACATGCATGTCAGAGGTGATTTTTTGGTTGATTTTTCTTTGTTAAATGGCATTTAAATATATAAAATAAATATCAAAAATATAAGTCTTTGTTTTACTATGGTTGAAAATATCAAAAAATTTCTATATGTGACACAGCACCAGAGTTAAGTTAGGGTTTTTCAAAATGCTGACACGCCAAGCTCAAAAGGTTCACCATCACTGGTCTACAGTATCATGGAAGTGCAGCAGAGAACACAGAAGGCTGATGGACCTTGGGCTTTAGCAAGAGCTAAAAGCTATGCATCAATTGTTCTGTTGAGACAATGGTGGCTCAAGGCAATCCCCCTAACCTGATAATCTTTTACTGTTTACCAAACCTTACCTTTGATATGTGTGTTTGCTTTGCTAAAGGGCAAATGTATATTCCAGTAAATAAAAAGCTATGGGTCCGGAGATTCAGGGAGCCACTCCACTAGAGAGTAGGCCTCCGCCTGACTCCCCCAATAACTTCTAAATCTGTATTTCTTGTCTGGTATATCCATTTGTGCATCAGCCTCTTCTCCAGATCCTGAATCCTCGCTGCAAAGGGTTGTGGCAGTCCACTTGTTTATTGAACTCTACTTTTATTTTCTTTCTTTTGTTTTGTATTTGGTCTATTGTTCATTCTCTAAGCTCAAGTGAAAACTGTAGCTCATTTGTTTTCAATGGTTATTTTTTCTTATAAATGTGTTCATAGTTGAAATTTTGTTGTGAAGGCTGCTTAGCTGTGTCTCTTAAGTCTGGCATGTGCTCTTCTCATTATCCTTCAATTCCAGGTATTTTTTATTTTCACTATGCTTTCTAATATACCCAATATTTATTTAGTAATATGCCAGATGTACAAGGCTTTAAAGCTATTTTATTAATACTTTATTATTTTAATCCACTGTGTTAAGATAATAATATGTATAATGTTGATTTTTTGGTGACTGTTGAGGCTCTTTTTGTGATCTGGTAAATTGTTTACATGTTCTATGAGCATAGTGTCTTTAAATGTGCTAAAATGTGCTTTCTTAACTTACGGGTTGACGTGATGTTCTTCCCACTTCCTACTTCCCATATAATTATCATTTCAAGTTTATGAGTCATTGGAATGTTCTCTATCATTGCTTATTATTTGTCTGCTTGTTCTTGCAGGTGGCTGCAAAAGTTTCTAATTAAAAATTTTATGTGTTTCTCCCTGTAGTCATGCTGTTGCATTTTGTGTTTCTCCCTGTAACTATGCTGTTGCATTTTATATCTGGAGCCATGTTTTAAGGATATATATGTTCATAATTGTTTTATCTTTCTGACTTTGTTTTCTTTTAAGAAACATCCCTTTTCATGATTCTTTTTGCCTTGAATTCAATTTTGTTTGATACTAAATTTTCTCCCTAGTTTTATTTGGTTCAAAATTGTCTCATACTTTTTCCATCCTTTCATTTTTTTTTTTTTTTTTTTTTTTACTTTTTGGTCACATTTTGTTTTAAGAATATTCTTTTTACAAAACATATTGCTGAATATTGCATCTTTTAAAAAACAATCTGTGAGTCCCTATCTTTTGATGGATCTTTAATCCACAATAAGCTGTACTCATTACCTAGAACTGCCGTAACAAAATACCACAAATTGGGTGGCTGAATACAGTAGAAATGTATTGTCTCACAGTTCTGGAGGCCAGAGAGGCCTGAACTGAGGTACTTGTAGGGACATGTTTCCTTTGAATTCTGTGGGAGAATTCTTCCTCGCCTCATCTTAGCATCTGGTAGTTTGCTGGCAACCTTTGGCATTTCTTGGCTTGCAGCTGAATACAGTGGGGCCTTGACTTATGAGTGTTCTGACTCACGAGTTTTTCCAGATACGAGTCATCTCTCAGCCGATTTTTTGCTTTGAGTTGCAAGGTAAAATTCGGGTTACGAGCCAGCTTCAGATACCCCACCGCTAGTTGGTGCAGCGAACGTCACAGTGAATGCCACAACATCAGCCCAGTATCACATGTCTCATTCATTCACTTTAAGATTTGACATACGAGTAATTTGAGTTACGAGCTCCGTCACAGAATGAATTAAACTCGTATGTCAAGGCCCTACGGTAGTTCTCTCCCTTTGCTGTCATATGGCCTTGTCCATGTGTCTCTGTTTTCTTATAAGGACGTTCATTATATTGGATTCGGGTCCCCCCTACTCCAGTATGACCTCATCTTAATTTAACTAATTACATCTGCAATAAACTTACTTTTAAATAAGGTTACATGCTGAGGTGTGGAAATTTAAAGCTTTGGTATATTTCTTTTTGGAGGGTACAATCCAATCCATAACACAAATTATGTAATTAATTTTATTTTTAGTCATCTTATTTATAATTTATACTTACTATATTTTACTTTTCTCTCTTTTCTTTATTCCACTCTTCTCTCATTAAATAGACTTTTCTTTTGCTAGTTTGAAAATCCTGAATTCTATTTTATGCTCCTAGTTATTATTATTTAACATATTAAAATCATAGTCATGTTTATGTTTTCTCATCAATTCTCCATCAATTTTTATTCTCTAGAACAAAATAATTAACTTTCACTTTCCACTGGTCTCACTTTGAAACAATTGTTTTGTTTTTAATATATTTTTATTGATTTCAGAGAGGAAGGGAGAGGGAGAAAGAGATAGAAACATCAATGATGAGAATCATTGATTGGCTGCCTCCTATTGGGGATCAAGCCCGCAACCTGGCAGCTGCCCTGATCGGGAGTCGAACTGGTGACCTCCTGGTTCATAGGTTGGCATTCAACCACTGAGCAACACTGGCTGGGCAGAATATAAATTCTTGGCTTGAATTTCACTTATCTGTGTTCCAATGGAATCCATTTTTATTATATATGTCATTTATTGATTTCTGTATTTCAGTGATTAAAATTTTTGTATCCAATGTTTCTATTTGATTTTTGTTTATAACTGCAATTTCTTAACATTATTCTTCCTTTTCTTTATTAATTATGCTTATTTTAAGTGATTGATGTTTTCATTTCATTAGTTCTAATTTATGTTGTATCAATTGTACAATTTGCTGTTTTTTTTTTTTGTTTTTTTTTTACAGAGGTATTGCTTCTTGGATGTCTGGTAGTTTTTGCCTGTGAGTTTATTTTCCCCTGGGAGTACTAGCTTTCTTGACTTGAGTTGTTAACTGGGGAAGAGACCACGATCTAGGCCTCAGCATGAGCTGCTTCTGTTGAGTTAAGAAAGGAGGAGGCAAAGAGAGGCAAGTCCTGGGCTTGCCTTTCTCCTTTCTGACCTCTTGCCAGGGCCCTGCTTGATGGGAGTCGGGCAGATTCCTGAGCTCTCCCATTTTTTTTGAGGACCGGGTTCCTGATTTGTAACTGGCAAGCGCCAAGAATTCGGAGCATGTGGGGAGGAGAGAACTCTCCAAGCAGCTGCCGTTTCCTATTCTTCTCTTCAGTCAGGCTCAGCTGCCTCCTGGGCATTTCTCCCACTCATGCCTGGTTTCCTGGCAGCTGCAGTTTTTCTGTCCTGTGGGGGCTGGGCGGGGCCACGATGCATCCTCACCGTCTTTACTGTGGTTCTTCATATCAGTACTTTCCCACTGGCTGCTGAGGTAACTCCAGGGTCGGGGAATAGAGGAGGTCACCCGCAGCCTGCTTGCAGCTCCACACCTCCACTCACTGTGCTCCCTGGTACTTCGGAGCATTCTGCCGACCCCACCCACCTGTAGCGAAGTGTTCCCATCTTACAGTTGCCCTTCAGGCAGCAAGGCTGTGTCGCTGTGTCTCCCTTTGCTCTGCTAGCTAGTTAATGCTTCTTCATCTACTTTCCATTTCCAACAGTGTCCTCAATCTCCCAGTCTCCTATTGACTCCTCTCCAGTTCATATCACCAGTGCGTTTATAGGATTTCCCTTCTGCTTTACTTTCATTTGTAGGATTTCAGGAAGTCATATTGAAACAGAAGTCCTCTAATAGAAAATATTTTGAGAACTTAACAAATGATTCTTTAAGTTTGCCTAGAAGAAAAAAATATGGGAGGATAGTCCAGAAAATTTTGAAGAGAAAGGACTCAATATATTACTGTAGAGCTATCCTATATAATAAAAGCCTAATATGCTAAGTGACTGGTCGTCCAGTTGTCCATTCAACCAATCAAAGCGTAATATCCTAATGATATGCTAAGGCCACTCAACTGCTCACTATGACATGCACTGACCACCAGGGGGCAGACGCTCTGACCAGTAGGTTAGCTTGCTGCTGGGGTCTGGCTGATTGGGACTAAGTGAGATGGGCTGACACGCCCTGGAGCCCTCTGGCGGTCTCTCTCCATCTGGCCAACCTCCTGCATTCCTCTCTGGCCCCGATCCTGCACTGGTGGAGTACCTTGGCCTGGCCTGTGCCCTCTCGCAATCTGGGACCCCTCAAGGGATGTCAGAGAGCTGTTTTCAGCCTTATCCTGCAGGCCAGGTTGAGGGACCCCACTGGTGCACGAATTCATGCACCGGGCCTCTAGTAGGAGATAAAACACTATAGTATTGGCATAAGAATAGAAAACAGCATATTATAGTAAGAATGCAGATCTGAGAAAGATATGTAATATGTATTTAGTTTATGAATAAGAAAATGCTTTTCTGATCAGTAGGGCAAGGATGAACTATCCAATATCTATTGCTGGTAAAACTAGCTGTCTGTTTAAAAATAAAATTAATGTGGACTCCTGTTACGAGTCTCCTTGTAAGATATATTGAAGACCTAATCCTTGGTATCTGAAAATGTGACTGTATGGTTAATTTTATGTGTAAACTTGCTAGGATATGGCGCCCAATTTGCTGGTCAAACACTATTCTAGATGTTGCTCTGAAAATATTTTGTAGATGTGACTAACATTTGCAATAAGTTACCTTTAAGTGAAGCAGATGTGAGTGGGTCTCATTCAATCAGTTGAAGGCCTAAGGAGCTAAAACAGGTTTTGTGCAGAAGAAGGAATTCTGCCTCAAGACTGTAACATAGAAATCCTAATAACCTGTAAACCTTCAAGTAAACCCTTAAACCAATTCCTTAAAATAAATCTCTTTCTCTATTATATAATATACTAGAGGCCTGTTGCATGAAGAGATTCGTGTACTGAAGGGGGGGTCTCTCAGCCCAGCCTGCCCGATTGTTAAGTACACAATCATTAAATACTAAAGGCCTGTTGCACAAAGATTCGTGCAATAGGCCTTCCTTCCCCTGGCTGCCAGCACTGGTTTTCCTCTGGCACCCGGGACCCAGGCTTTTGCTCTGGCTGGAGCCGCCTTTCGTCCTCCATCTTTGCAGCCCTGGCCAGAGGTGCCTTCTGTCCTCCATCTTTGTGGCTCCGGCTCTCCTTTAGTCTTCGCTCTGCTGCTTGGCGCCTACATATGCAAATTAACCACCATCTTGGTTGGGTTAATTTGCATATTCGTGCTGATTAGCTGGGTGGTGTAGCAAAGGTACAGCAATTACCCTGTTTGTCTATTATTAGATAGGATAACATAATATATTCTATATAATATATACCTAATATGCTAAGTGTCTGGTCATTCGGTCAGCTGTTCAACCAAAGAATAATATGCTCATGATATGCTAAGGACACT
>NW_006297812.1:1179184-1188933 GCF_000327345.1 Myotis davidii | reverse complement strand
CGCCCCTGGTTGGCCCTGCTCTGTGCGTGACAGGGTACGGAGCCCCAACCCCCCTGATGGGCCCTGCTCTGTGCATGACAGAGGGTGGCGCCGCAACCTCCCCATTGACCCTGCCTTTAGTGTGACAGGGGGCGGTGCCCCAACCCCCCAATCAGCCCTACCCTGAGCGTGACTAGGGGTGGCATCGCAACCTCCCAATCTGTTCTTTTCTGTGTATGACAGGGGGTGGCGCCCCAACTCCCCAATTGGCTGTGAGCCAGACCACGGGCTGCACCTAGAGATTGGGCCTGCCCTCTGCCACCTGGGAGCAGGACTAAGCCAGCAGGGCGTTATCTCCTGAGGGGTCCCAGACTGCGAGAGGGCACAGGCCAGGCTGAGGGACCCCATCCCTTCCCCCCGAGTGCACAAATTTTTGTGCACCGGGCCTCTAGTCTATATTATAAAAGGCCTAACACTATAACGACCAAAGTCTAGTGCAGGTGGGCGGGGCTGCGTGATTTTGCTCACTGGGTTTCTAGTATGTAATATATAAATACAAACATATGTATATTATGTATGTGTGTGTGTGTGTGTACAAAATGGATTTTTATAGGTATAAACAAGTTAAGATGAGATCATTAACATGGGCCTAATCCAATATATATGCCTGGTGTCCTTATTTTTATAAGGACAGGAAAACTGCCAAACGAAGACAGAGTTGCACAGGGAGAATGCCAAGTGATGGCACAGGCTGAGGCCAGAGTGATGCAGCTGCAAGCAAAGAATGTTGAGGACTGTGGCCACTAGAAGCTGGAAGAGGTGAGGAAGAATTCCACCCAGAGTCTCAGAGGGAGCATGGCCTACTGACACCTGGATTTCAGACTTGTATCTTTCAGAACTGTGGACAATGAATTATTATTTTTTTAATTTAAATTCTTTATTGTTTAAAGTATTACATATGTCTCTTCCCCTCCCCATTGCCCTCTCCCCAGCCATTTCCACCTCCCAGCACATGTCCTCACTCCCCTACTGTCTGTGTCCATTGGTTATGCTTATGCCAGATGGTCTTCTTGGGAACCCTGGTCCATATGCTAGCACCTTGAGTATAAAGTTCACAATAATAACACAAACTGTAAGAGGTTATGATCAGTACTCTGGCCCTAATAGCAAAACTCGTGGGTTCTACCCCTTGGTGGAGCTCACATTTCTTGTCCCCACATGAGGTGATGGCCCACTAGCCACTATTGCTTGTGCCATCGTGGCAACTACATAGTTAAACCTGTAAAGTCAGCCCCACTGTCTGTTCTTATGGCCAAAGGGATACTTTGCCCAGTATCTGAATCGAACTATATAGTGTGTCAGTATCTAAACAGACAGTCACAGCTGTTCATGAATCAGGGTTCCCCCTACTTGACCCATCCGTGTACCCACATGATCTCCAGGAGGGGTGGCATACCCTCTCAGAACCGACTAGGGAGCTTTATCCCTTGTCAGGGTCTCATATGTCACAGGACCCAACAGGGTTTGCAACTCCTGTGTCAGAGGGTAAGCACCACTACCCTCTGTTCTAAATAGGCCCCCCACTTTGCTAAAGTTGTGATTTGTGCCACCCCCACATGGGCGTGGTTACACAAGCCTGTAAAGGCAGCACACACGGCTGCCAACTGTCTCTCCACAAGAGAGTAGCTCCCAGTTTCTTTCCACAACTGGGACCAAAACCTGATGGGTACCCTTCTCTACCCCCTTGGGTGACTGCCCTCTTGGCAGTGAGGCACCTTCTCTTCTTCTGGGGTTCAATCCCATCTTGCTCCCTTCTGGGACAACTGACACACTGGCTCTAATAATGGTGCCAAGTGAGGACAGGACACTCACCAGTACTCCTAAAGACCAAACTAGGTGTAGACCAACATAGGTGTGCAACAACTACTGGCAGCTGCGTTCAAATTCTGCAAGAGAGTCAGAGGTTAATATGTTATTAACACAATGAAACCTTGGCACTGTGGCCATCCCAAGCAGCCAAACCCCGTGCAACCAAGCCATGACACGTGGTAGGGCTATGCAAACATCCCCGAGGGAGGGCAACTAAAGTCCACTGTCGACTTTCCTGTGCAAAAGCAAATTGTCCTTGACTCTCTGGAGCTATGTCTATGGAGAAGCAGGCACTAGCCAAGTCTATCACGCAGTCCTCTGCAAGCCACCGTCAGTTGCCAGGTGCTGTTGGCTTCTTCACTGGTCACACCGGAGAACTGCAGGGGCTGTGTGTGTGGGCTAAATGATCCTTATCTTCTCCAGTCAACATGGTCTGTCCAATCTCCCTAAGATGCACTCTGGCATGGGAGAGAGTGGCCTGCCTCACACACGGAAGCTCAATCCCCGTGAAACAGGGCCCACACATCTGTTCCCGTTACTGCAGAGCCAACTGCAGCTAGCAAGTTCAACATGTGGACTCCGGGGCCCCCAAACCGAGTGTCTTGCCTGTCCCTTAGTCTCTAGGAGATCAAACTCTTCTCTGGGAGAGTCTAAAGTCCTGGAGGCGCTGAGGCCCAGGGGGAGTGCCTTCCCTCCACACTCCGTGTTAACCCCTGCTGCACTGGCAGCTGCCTCTGTAGGGCCAGTAGCAGTCACTGGGCCACTGATTTATTGTCTCCCTTTTAACCCCTGCAGCCAGCGCTGCTGTGAGACTTCAGTCCTTTTATGTGCATTACTCACAGCATGGCAGCTCAGGGCATCAACCCCTCACCCCCCTCATTCCAGTGAAAGTTCGACCACAGCAACAGCAGCCTCACTGCTGCGCTTGCTCACCTGGAGCTGCTCCGAGCCCTCATCCAGCTCCCTCCCTATCTGTTCTCACTCCAGGAGAGCAGGCCCTGGAACTTGGGAGGCAGCAGCCTCACTGCTGTGCAGGTTTACCCAGGTGGCTGTGAGCTCAGCTCCACCTTTCTTCTGCCTGGTTCCAATAGTGGCTCAGTCTCTCTCAAGCCGGCTGCTCATTGCTGCTCTTTGGGGATCCAGTCTGTCGAGGACTGCAGCATCTTTTCTGCTACTACTGGCATTACCTTGACCTGCTTCCAGTCCTCTAGGGGTGTGGTATATGGAGCACTTATCCCAAAATCCTGTTGGTGAAGCCAAGTGTCAGGGAGCACTCACTCCTCCTTGAACCTGCACATACTTCTGAATCCTGCTCACCCTGCTCACAGTGCCAAGTGTTGGGAACACGGTTCCTCCTTTATCCTCTGTTCACTGTGCCATTGTTGGAGTACTTACTCCTCAAATCCTAGGTCTTTTATCCTGCACACTACATCAAGTGTTCAATCTGATCCCCTCTGCCAGGGACTGGATCTTCTTGGACGCCAGGTATTTGATGGAGAAGCCATGAGAAGCTATGGGTATATGAGAGTCTTCATTATAGCCCAAGTAGTCACTGTTAACAAGGAGCCATTAGACAAAACAGTTCTTCAAAGCAAAGTTCCATACAGTAGCTGTACACCGGCTAGGTAACAAATCATCTTGCCTACAAAACAGCAGCAGCCTCCAACATAGGAGCTAGCCTGACCAAGCAGTTGTGCCATCCATCATCTGAGCCCTCTGCTAAGCAGCTGCACACCTGTACCCACATTAGCAGCCTGCTTGTCAGTAACATACTTTAATACTAACTCAGACAAAAGAGGCTTTTTTTTCCAAATAGTAACCTCACTATTTGGGTTGCAGAATGGCATGCTTGTGCAGTATATACTGTGTCAGATTACTGTGTCTATGGTTCTTGCACATGCATATAGCAAAGTCGCCTTGAACACCTTGATTAAGATTCCTGTGCTCAGAGTGACCTTGAACATCTGGCGTACTCTGAACAGGGCCTCCACACTCCATTGGCCTTGAGCGTTCGGCGTACTCTGACAGGGTTCCCACAGGTGCTAAGTGCTTTATTTCTCAGGTTTTATCATTGTCTCTGTTTTGAGGGCGAGGGAGGGAGAATGGAGCCAGTAAAAGGCAGAGTCAGATTTGAACCCACAAAATCTGAACCAGAATCTACAGGAGAAAAATAATGGTGGGAAGGGGAGGGCTCTACTATGAAAGACAGAAAATCAAGAAAAGTTAGCTTAAGTACATGAACATTCAGCAAGTGAGTGTGACAAAGGCACTGTGAACAAAATTAAGAGAAGAGACAGAGAAAGAATATTTTCAATATATGTAACAGACAAATGAAACAGCTACTATAAATCAAAGAAGAAAAATAAAATAACCTAACAAACAATAACAAGGGACATAAATAGATAAAAAGAATAAAAGTGGAAATAGACAATAACCACATAAAGAGATGTTTAATCTCACTAACGATCAGGGAAATACATATTAAAATGACACATTACTTTTGCTTTTTAATTCGGCAAAGAGTAACATGATTGAGAATGCTCAGTTTTACTGATGGGCTACTCTCCACACTATTGGTAGGTGCTTCTTTGGTAAAGGCTGTAGGTACTTAATTCTGCAATGAGCATAATAATAAGAAATGCACATTCCTTCAGTCCCTCTATTGTCATCCCCCTCCCTATTGTGCACACTCTACATTTCTATACCATCAGGGCTTATGACTGCAAAAACTAGAAATGGATTTGGGTAATTTAAGCAGAAAATTGGTTTAATGGGGAAATATCTGGCAGTTGGTAAGTTGGTAGACAGGCTTGGTACCTAAGTTCAGCAGTCTGGCAGGAGCCAGTGAAGGCTGGCGCTGAAGACCCAGCCGTGCTCATGCCTCAGGAGAGTCTGTCTGCGTGCAGACACTGGCTGTCACCACGGGACTCGTGACCATCACTCCTCTGCTGTCATCACTGCTGTTGCCACCAGCAATCTCTGACTGTCTTTGAGCCTTGGTATTACTCTCTGCTGATTCACAACTGAGGTTACATGTTCTCACCGTGGTACCAGGGGCAGAGCTAGGGCATGTGTGGCTTCTTTTAGCTTTTAAAGTAGAGTTGGGGGGCTGCCACCCATGTGGACTTATACTTTGAATGGTAAGAGTATTTATATAAAGAGCAGCCCAAGTCAGCAAATGCCTATAAATGGATCTACCTGTATCAGTCAGGGTTCTCCAGAGAAACAGAATATATACTGAGCCCTGAACACAGAGGTTAGGGGCACTGACCACCCACTGCAGTAAAAAATCTGTGTATAAACTTTTGACTCCTCCAAAACTTAACTACTAATTGCCTACTGTTGACCAGAAGCCTTACAAATAACATAAACACTTGATTAACACATACTTTGTATATGCATTATATAATATATTCTTACAATAAACATAGAAAGTGTTATTAAGAAACTTATAAGAAAGAAAAAATACATTTATAGTAGTTATTGAAAAAAATCTGTGTATAAAATTTTCAACTCTGTTCAACCTGTGCTGTTCAAGGTTCAACACTCCCCCCCCCCCCCCCCCATACACACACAGACACACAGACAGAAACAGACAAAGAGGGGGGAATTTATTATAAGGAATTGGTTCAAGAGCCTGTGGAGGCTAAGAAGACCTAAGATCCACAGCTGGAAAGCTGGCGACCCAGGCGACCCAGTGGTGTAAGTTCCGGTTGGAGTGCATAGGCCTGAGAGCCCGGCGATCTGATGGTGTAGGTCCCAGTCTGAAAGCTGGCAGGCTGGAGACCCATGATGGGCCAAAGTTTCAGTGTGAGTCTGAATACAGGAAAAGATCCATATCCCAGTTCCAAGAGTCAGGTAGGAGGAGTGTGCTCTTATTCAGCCTTCTGTTCTATTCAGGCCTTAAACTGATTGCATAAGGCCCACCCACATTGGGAGGGCAATCTGCTTTACTCAGTCTACTGAGGCAAGTGTTAATCTCATGCAGAAACAGCCTCACTGACACACCAGAATGTCTGTGCACCCATAACCCATTGTTGACCCATTAAATAAATCATCACACCAACATTGCGGCTACACAAGATTTATGTACTCTCTTTTTATATTTCCATTAAACCTCTCCCTGCCAAAAAATATTTGGCTACCATCATGTAACTATCCCATGCATAAATCAAAAGCACTAGATTTCTCCCAAAAGGGAAATAGCCCGGGGTCTTATCAGTTACCACACCAGATCTTGGTCCAGGATCTCTGGGTCATGTGCATTCCATCTCTCATTTTCACTAGCCCATGTCTGTAGTCTATAAACTGGCACACTGGAGGCAGCTTGTACTAAGATTTTTTTGGAAGCTCGTTATTAAATACAGCCACTATTCAAAATTAAATTACATACACATACAGCAAAATTAATTATATTAAAAACAAAGGTAGTACATACTCAAAACTCACCATTTTGTAATTATTATACTTTTATCTATGCTCTTGAGATGATTGACATCTGTGTTGTATCTGTGTGGTGGAAATACTGTAACATGATGTTCTAATGAGCACCTCTTCTCAACTCTGTTCAATAAAATCATGCTAGTAGGATGAAATCAGCCACAGTGCAAGTATTTATACAACAAAAATGGGCAAATATGATAAACCAAAGCTTTTCTTTGAGGTGGGGAGTGGATTTGATAAAAAGTGATAGAAAAATGTCAATAATGATGATTAAACTTAATTATACATTATATCTACTAGACTGTTCACTGTGAGTAGTACAAAAACTGAGAAAATATTCTTCCAGTATTTGAAAACTGTTATCTGATTCAGTGGTGGAGTTTTCATGCTGTTAACCAATGAGTAGAATCTGACACAGATCTTCATTGCTTTACTTCTACCTTATTTGTTAACATAAATGAAAATATCAACCAACACTTATGTCAGAATTACTTCAAATTCATCATCTTTAATCAGAGATTGACAACAGATTCAAGAATTTGGCAAAAATCAATAAAAGCATTCTCTGGTGAATCAATGGCTGTACTGAATTTGCATCTAATATATTGCATATTTATTATTTTTGCATATTTATTATTTGCAAATTGTGTGTGATACTTTTTTACTACGTAAAATTAATAATAAACTTATGTATGCCATGATATTGTGATTTATAATAACAAATATATAGTATTTGGTCTTAGTGCTATTTTGGGCACAGAACTCCTAAGACCCTTAGAATTTCCTACATGATGAGAGCAACAAAGATGTCATTTGTTGTTAATGAGATGAGTTTTGGACCCAGCTAAGGTTGGGGCTAGTTGCTAGGAGAACCAACCTATGATTTTAGAAGGTTGGAATTTTCAGTTCCATCATCCACCCACCTGACTTCAGGGAAGAAGAAAGAACCTGGAGGTTGAATCGATCACAGTGACTGATGTTTTAATCAATTGTGCCTGTGTAACGAAACCTCCATAAAACCTCAAAAGGACAGGGTCCAGAGAGCTTTTAGAGTGGTGAACACCTGGAGATTTAGGGAGAGTAGCACACTCCAAGAGATCATGGACGCTATAGCCTTCCCCACATACCTTGCCCTATGTACTCTCCCATCTGGCTCTTCCTGAGTTATATCTATGTAATAAAAGCCTATTAACCATTACAGCAGAACGACCAGAATGACCGTCACTATGATGTGCACTCATCACCAGGGGGCAGCTCCTGTGTTGAGCATCTGCCCAGCTCAACGCAGGAGCTGCCCCCTGGTGGTCAGTGTGCTCCCACAGAGCTCCTGTGTTGAGCATCTGCCCAGCTCAACGCAGGAGCTGCCCCATGGTGGTCAGTGTGCTCCCACAGGGGGCATGCCACTCACCCACCAGAAATCAGGCTTATGGCTGGTGAGTGCAGTGGCAATGGTGGGAGCCTCTCCCGCCTCTGCAGCAGCACTAAGAAGCAGCAAGCAGGTGGGAGTTAAGAAGTGAGGGTCCTGGGCTGTGAGAAGGCACAGGCCGGGCTGAGGGGACCCCTCCCCCCCATGATTTTCATGCACCGGGCCTCTAGTTTTTTATAATAAACCAGTAATCTAGTAAGAAAAAATTTCTTGGAATTCTGGAAACTTCTCTAGACAATTAATTAAACTCAAGAAGGGGTCATGAGAACCTCTGATTTATAGCCATTCGGTCAGAAACTCAGATGACAACCTAGACTTGCAATTGGCATCTGAAGTGGAAAGGGGCAGTCTTGCAGGACTGAGCCCTTAATCTGTAACCCAAGAAGGGGGTCGTTGGACCCTCCAGTCTATAGCTGGTTGGTTAGAAGCATAGGTGAGAACCTGGACTTTTAATCAGTATGGGAAGCAGAGGGCAGTCCTGTGGGACAGACCCTTTAACTCATGGAATCTGACACTAACTCTGAGTCAACAGCATCAGAATTGAGTTGAATGGTAGGACAGCAACTGGTGTGGGGGAATTGCTTGGTGAGGGGGGAACACCCCCTACATCTGAATTGGTGACCAGAACCTACTTAATGCACATATTTTGTTTTCTGGAGAGCTAGTTGTTAAAATTTTCTAGGACCACCAATGTCGGTGGATTAAGTTATGTTAATTACCAACAACACATCAATATGAATGAATCTTTCTCAATATAAGTGAAAAACTTAAATCCCAAAAGATTAAATACAAGATGACAGTCTTTTTATAAAGTTAAAAGTAAATTAAAACCACTTTTGAAAGAAAACATATACTAACATATACTAATGTCTATTTACATCCTCTTGTCCTTTTTAATATTTTTTATTGTTGGGTTGTAAGAGTTCTTTATATATTCAGGATACTAGATCTTTATCCGATTTGTAAATGTTTTCTTCCATACTGGGATGCCTTTTCATTTTCTTGTCTCCTTGACATTTGCTTCATCCTCTTTGAAACCTGAACTAGAAATCTCCCTGGAAGGAGACTTGTTCTTTAGTCCAAGTTTCAGGGCTCAGGGAAGCCAAGAGTCTCTGAAGGGAGGAGACAGTTAACTGGTTAATCTGAGGAAGCAGCAGCTTTCAGGTGGAGGATAATTAATTAAACAAAAGTTCTGAATTCAACCAAGGGCCAATTTTGGCATCTGCAGAGATTCAATTAGCTGTGATCACAGCCTCAGACTGGAAATGTGTTCCCTTGGGGCCCTTCTGCGCCCTGCACATTAGTGTCTGGAGTGCCTAGTGGGGGCAGGGCCTTGCAGACAGCTCAGACCAGGTGGCCTGCAGCAGGAGTCCAAGAGGCCCAAGTGCAGCCATGATGCTGCAGGCTGTGTTTTGCAGCCTGGAAAGGGGCCCTTTGCCCTGCATGAGCCTAGATAAGTCTCTGAAAGATCTGCCGCCAGGCCCTTTTAGTAATTTGAGTAAGGAGCTCTCCTGCTAAGTGGAATCCATCTACTTCCCTTTAGCAATTGTGTGTTTCAGCTCCCAAAGTCCTCTCCTGGGCAGGCAGAACCTTCACCCAGGCCTTTTCCTAAGGGATGTCTTGAAAACACCCAGAAAGAGCTGCAAGGGGGATGGAAGTTTTTAGACAGCTCTGAATGGGGTGCGAGAAGGCCCTTTCTCTGGCAATGGTTCTGGTGTTTAACCAGGCATTGAGCACCACGTGCCATGGCATCTCACAGAGTAGATAACACACTTACTGAACACATGAATGATCACTGTTGCAGTCTCCATTGTATGTATGAGGAACTAGGGCTCAGAGGGGTTAAAAATCACATGAATTCCAGGACTTCAGATCCTGTGGGGTTTTTTTTTCTATAAAATAAGCCTTATATTGGAATAAGGTTAAGAAATTGAGAGGCTCATGTAGGAATCATGAAGCACAAAACTGCTCACCAAAACTTAGTTCCCTTCCCTCTTCCTTGATTTCTCTAATAGTCCCATCCACACTCAAG
>NW_006297812.1:1177314-1179145 GCF_000327345.1 Myotis davidii | reverse complement strand
GGAGAGTCTGATTCTTCTCTGTTGGCTTGGAATACCTTCTCCTCATCTCTTACCTCCTATCCTTTAGCCCCTCTTCTCTCTGTATCAAAACAAGGCCTTTAAAAGCAGCTCAAAAGTTGTCTCCTCCAGGTAGTCTTTGCAGATTGAGCCCACCAAACTCCCCTGTCCCCCAGCTGCCTGTCAGCCTTGCTATGCCTGTTGCAGGGCTGTAATATAGGCATTACGGTCTTTGTTATGTGCATTCCTTCCCATTCACACTGAAACTTGAATGTTCACAGCAGCATTGTTCATAATAAGCAAAATGTAGAAACAACCCAAATATCCATCAGCTGGTGAACGGATAAACAAAATCAGCATATCTATACAATAGAATAGTATTTGGCCACAACAAGGAATGGAGTACTGAGTCTTTTATTCTGTCCCTACTGTGGCTACCCCAAGAGCAGGGCCTGAGACTTCTCCACCTGTATTTCCTGTTTCCAGCCCTGCTGCCCATGGACTCTGGGAAACAAGAGCTAACCACCAGGGTGGTCTCTCCAGACTAGGTTACCTGCAAGGCCCACCGCAATACGGCAATACAGGAGGAAAGGGATTTCTCCTGAAACAGAACTCTGATCCTCAAAGGGTTTGGCAACCATGTCCACAAAATGAGCCCTGGACCAGCTTGGGTAGGAAACCCTCCTCATCATTCCCTTCTCACAGATAACCAAGAGTCCAGGCAATTTCCACTTTTCAGTTATATCTTTGGGCAAGGACCTCTAGTTTTCTCATGTACAAAGGACTAGAGCAGGGGTGGGCAAACTTTTTGACTCGAGGGCCACAATGGGTTCTTAAACTGGACCGGAGGGCCGGAACAAAAGCATGGATGGAGTGTTTGTGTGAACTAATGTAAATTCAAAGTAAACATCATTACATAAAAGGGTACGGTCTTTTTTTTTTTAGTTTTATTCATTTCAAACAGGCCGGATCTGGCCCGTGGGCCGTAGTTTGCCCACGGCTGGACTAGAGTGTAAGATCCTTTAGGGCCTGTCTCATATATCTTCCGAACCCCGTAGAACTTAACACAGTGCCTGAACACTGCAGGGGATCAACACGTTCTCACTTGTTTGAATGGTGCCAAAGACCTACCTCACCCACCTTACAGGGTGTTTTGAATGTCTAATGAGGTGGTGCAAGTGAAAGGCCTTGAAAGGCTTTGCAATTGTCATGGATGGAGAGACAGCCCTGCCTTGATCAAGCCCTGCCCTGATTAGTCAAAGACTGGCCTTTTGCATAGAATATCTTTAAATATTGCATAGAATATCTTTTAAATATCTTTTTAAATATATGTTTTATTGATTAAGATATTACATATGTGTCCTTATCCCCACGTTACCCCCTAACCCACACTTCTGCCCTCTCCCCCTGTTGTTTGTGTCCTTTGGTTAGGCCTATGTATAGGCCCAATCAGTATCCCTTTTAATTAATAATTTCAAGGTTGAAGACATTCAAGAGTTAGGGCATTGAATTTATGGACAGTTTCCCTCCTAAACTCTGCTCTTTAATTCAGTCTTTCCTTTGCTGAGCTACTCAGTCAGTCTCTCCTTTTCTCTCTGGGCAGTGTCTTCAGTTCCATTTACCTGGCGTCTCACTGTAGTGATTCTTGGAGTCCTGTGTTTCTTTCTCCTTTTGGCCACTGGAATTCTGGGACACAAGGGTAAGTTAAACAAGGCCCATGGTCTGAACCAATATTTCCATCCTTAGGAAATACTATTCTTACTAGAATTTCTTTTCTACTAGTTCCATAACTATGATCTTCACTTCTACCCAGGAACCCTTCCACCTTCCTTAA
>NW_006297812.1:1176385-1176936 GCF_000327345.1 Myotis davidii | reverse complement strand
GCACAGTCTTGTAGTTAAGCCTTGATTGTTATAGGATCACTGGGAGGAATTGACCTCCAGGCCAATTGGCAGTGAGAATCAGCTGTGTCTGCAGTGGGAGAATGTCTGTGCTGAAGACACCCTTCTGGGGCTTCCGGGGTCCAGCCCTGGGGGTCCAGGGGTTCCCAAAGGTGTGGACGGAGTCGGCGAAGAATGTTTTACACGGAGACAGCGTTCAGAACTCTCTAGCTTTCCTTAGTCTCCATGGATCTTCCCTGTGCCTGGCTGAGGCCACAGAGAAAAGATCCCAAGGCAAGCTGAGCCTTTATTTTATAGTGAGAGGTAAACAAGGTAGTGGTTTCCATAGTTACACTGTTCTTGTGAGTTTCACTTGTTTTGACCATGGTTATACTTCCTGCACTTCCTCAGCCCATTAGCTGCCCAGATAAGATCTAGGGAGTGTTATAAGGTCAAGCCTAATTATGCTAAGAGGACAGTGCCCTTTAAGGTGGGAATTGTTTGGGACTTTGCCAACAGGTCAGTCCGAGGCTTAACTCTATATCAGCTCCCCA
>NW_006297812.1:1173562-1176061 GCF_000327345.1 Myotis davidii | reverse complement strand
CACAGCTGGGTGGGGCGGGGTCTCAGGGAATCAAAGGGCGGAGCAAGCAGCTATGGCAATCCTCAGCCCTGCCCTAAGGGAAAGCCGCCCTCAAGTTCAGAGTTCTGCCTGCTGCCAGACAGTCCAGTTTCTCCCTGTATGAGTCCTGGGTCCCCAGAGACTTCCTGGAACCGGGGTTCAGAGCAGTCGGGAGCTTGTGACTCCCTCCCGATTCAAAAAGACAGCTGCATCCTCAGGTGCCAGCCCCTTTCCGCACGCGCGAGCCTCTACCTCTGCACTTTACTTCCGCAGCTCCTCTGGCTCTCAGTGTGCTTTTCTTTCCTTCTAGTTGTAGAATTTCCATTCAGCCAGCCTTCCTGTAGTCCTGGATGATGTCCGTTTTGTCTTTTTGTTATATTTTTGAAGTTGTTGCGGGAGGCAGCAATTTCCCGGTGTTTACCTATGCCGCCATCTTAGTTTCTCTTTTAAATATCTTTTATATGCCAGTTTCAATAGTTGCCAAAAATTAGAAGCAACCCAATGGCCATGATAGGTGAATGGATAAATAAGTTGTGGCGTATCCATATAATGGAATGCCACACAGTAAAATCCAGAACTGACTACTGATGCAATTTAATACGAGCGTACAATTTCATTCATGTGAAATTCTAGAAAAAGCAAACTAATCTATAGTGACAGAAAGCACATCAGTGGTTGCCTGAAGATGGGGGAAGAGGGAAGGTGGATTACAAAAGGGCACAAGGAAACCTTTGGTTATGATGGAAATGTTTGCTGTCTTGATTATGGTGATGGTTTCACTGGTGCATGCATATGTCAAAATTCATCAAGTTGTGCACTTTAATTTTGTGCAGTATCTTATACTTTAATTAGACCTCAATAAAGCTGTTGAAAAGAAAGATTAGTCTGGGATGATTTTCCTCTTGATGCTGTCTTTCCCCTCCTTTTTCCCTCAAGAGAAAAGGTTCTGAGAGGCAGGCATGTCTTATCCTTCTTTTCCGTGCAAAAGGTGGGGACAACTTCCTTGTAGAGTTTACTCCGTTTCTTCCTGAAGTATTATACCTAGCTGGACTCAAGGAAACAAGCTTTTTCTAATTTACTCTTCTCTCTGTGCCTTCCACCTTCTGAAGGTTTTGGTTGATGGCTTTGGTAGATTTTTGGAAGGAGGACAGGATTGTATAGTGGCTCATCCCAAGCTAGTCTTGGATCCAACCTTTAGGACCATAAATCGTCCATCACCCTGTCCTCCAATCCTCCAATTCTCCATCCACTGGCCTGACTTCATCACCTGCATCTCATCTAAGGTCACCATCACTGAGAATATGACATCTTAATGATAATTTTCCCTGAAACATGGCACTGTAATTTTAATCAGAGACTACTCCACATAAAACCTCTACCTTCTCCAAAAACTTCGGGCTCTTTGGGAATGGGAGCTGGGGAGGAGTAGATGGTTATAAAATCTCTTGACTTTAGAGATCACTCTGTTCACCCAGAGTCAGTCCCTGGGCCCACACAACCAATTTCAATTTCATTTAATGCCTGCCACATTTCTCTAGCCCATAAATCCCTCAATCCTTTCTTAGACGGCTGCTTGGTTTTGCTAGTGTTCTTCTGGTTTACCAACCACACATTCCTGCAGAGAATAATAACACAACAGTTTCGACAATCTTCAGCAATGCAGAGACCTTGGGAGCTCTCTGAATGTACTTGCATAGCTAACATCATGCCTACCTTCACACCAAACGGGAAGGTGGGGATGGGTACCTCATTAAGTAGATGTGGATAGAGGGTCAAGGGACTCAGCTCATACATCATGAAGAAAGACCAGATGAGCGTTTCTATCATTTATCTCCCAGGTGGGGGCTTTCTCCTCTAGACTAGCCCCTTTTGCTGCGCATGGGAGAGGGCAGGGAGCTAGTAGTAATGAGGCCTCTGCTCAGTAGCCTGAGCACCATAAAATAGGCTGGAGGCCATGCTTCCTTACTCAGCCTAGTGCTCTAGTTCGTCTGATGCCTCAGGATGGACACCCTTGCTGCCACAAATACCACTTCAGCTTCCAGGAGCTGACCTGTACTTCCCTTAAACAGGAATCATGATCTGCATTCTTTTTTTTTTTCATTAGAACCCCCTACCTCCCATACAGATCCCTCAAGGGCGTGTCAGAGAGGACCTGGCCCATCTTGGCCAAAGGAATCCTGGATAATGACAGAGGAACTCTAGAAGAGAGTGTGCTTAAAGAGTCTTGACTATCCTATAGAAAGGGCCTCTGCAGATCCCAGTGTGCTGAGCGAGCTGAAGCAAGGCATGACTAATTCTAGGGTTCAGGGTTTAGAGGGCAGAGAGAATGAGTGAGATTAATGGCTAGCTCTCTTCCAAACAGGAACACTAATTGGAATTCAGGGCACCACACCATAAAACGACATCCCAAAGATAGGAAAAAGGTAGAGAAGGCCTCTAAGATGATTCAGAGATGAGGAGGACCTGTGTCAGAACAGAACA
>NW_006297812.1:1164072-1173304 GCF_000327345.1 Myotis davidii | reverse complement strand
GACCCAACCATAAAATTATTTTCGTGGCTACTTCATAACTGTCATGTTGCTACTGTGATGAATCGTCATGTAAATATCTGATATGCAGGATGGTCTTAGGCGACCCTTGTGAAAGGGTCGTTGGACCCCCAAAGGGGTCTCAACCTACAGGTTGAGAACCGCTGGTCTAGGAGAATGTGGTCCATGGGCAGGGAGAGATGGCCAGAGTGGCCAGGGTGGCTGATGAAGGAGGTGAGTGGTACCAGAAGTGGCCTCCATGTGTTTTGCTTAGAGAATACCTCCCACATGAGCACCTTCTCCAAAGAATAACCACTGGCTGATGGTCAGAGACCTGAAAGCGTTTGGGAAGGACTACGCTCTGACACAGTATGTCATCCCTTATAGACTTACTCAGTGGTATAAATTAGAAGGCAAAACGGGAGGCACTGGTGGAATAAACAAACATTAGAACATGACAAACCTGGGCTTGAGTCTGAGCTTTGCCTTTTACTTATGATGAGCAAATTACATAACTTTTCTGTGCTCAGATTTATCACCAATAAAATTAGGATAATAATACATTTCTCCTAGCGTTATGGGAGACATAAATTAGATAATGTATATAAAGCAATCAGCACAATTCCAGGTAAATTGTAAATCCTCATTACATGTTATTTCATAGTATTCTGATTAGTTCCCAGCAGCTACAGTGGGAAGGGAGACAGCTCCGTTCAGCCTGGATGGGCTGTGTGATGCTCCCTCTCCATGCTGGGCCTGTCTCTCTGAACGATGTTGCAGGTTCCCATGAAACTTTAGAATCTGAAGCCTGTCAAGTGGCAAGATGGTTATTTAGTTAATTAAAGGTCTAAGAAAGAGCTGAGAAGCTGAGACAGGCATTGCAGAAAAAGAGAACTTCTTGACGAATGCAAATCAATCCACGGGGCAATTGAAGTGTAATTACATTTTTGCTGCAATATTTATGGAGATCATTTATACTTCAGTAGACTTACATTTAAATTCACATGCCTTTAAAGAAAGAGTTGGGAGAATATTAAATGTTCTAACTAATTAAACAATGCAACTAATTCTAAATATGCCACTAGTATCACTGAGCTACAGAAGAGAAATGGCCAACAATTAATGTGGTAAATGCTGATTTCCTTAATAGAGTTGGACTATTTGTAAAAAGGAAGTGAATATCAATAGTAATAAATGATCTTCTTGTTGAATGAAAATTGGCTCTGAAAAATGTTGCCATTGTACATCCTGGAGGTTTTATTTGTGTCTCTGGAAAGAGGAGTTTCTTTGCTAAAACACTACATAAAGAATTTAACAATTGTTGAATAGCTTAGTATTCCCTAATATGTCTCTGACACTGGTTTGGAAGGTGATGTTGCTCTGTTGCTAGAGACCAGGCCCACTGGCCTGGAGTTCACAGCGGACTTGAATGGAGCATACAAGAAACTGGTGACAGCAGAGCCAGGCTGGGGTTCCTGATGCCAGCATAGAACTTGGTAATGGATTAAAAGGTTTGGGGAGGGGGAGGAAAGGACATAATCAGCTGCATGCCACTGCCTAAAGCAGGGGTCCTCAAACTAAGGCCCGCAGGCCACATGCAAATACAAATATTGTATTTGTTCTCGTTTTGTTTTTTTACTTCAAAATAAGATGTGCAGTGTGCATAGGAATTTGTTCATAGTTTTTTTTTAAACAATAGTCCAGCCCTCCAAAGGTCTGAGAGATAGTAAGCTGGCCCCCTGTTTAAAAAGTTCGAGGACCCCTGCCTAAAGCAAGGGTGGGGAACCTTTCTTGTGCCAAGGGCCATGTGGATATTTATAACATCATTCTTGGGCCATGCAAAACTATCAACTTAAAAATTAGCCTGCTATATTAATTGGTCAAACATTTAATTAGCTCACCCCTAATGCCTTGGCAAGGCCAGACCAAATGATTTCCAGGGCCTTATATGGCCTGCAGGCCGGATGTTCCCCACTCCTAGCCAAAATGGTAAAAAATAGGTTGCTAAAAGGCAAACACCAAGCCCCAGGACAACCCTGCACCAAGACTGGAATAATAAAAGGGGAGGGGGGAGTGTGATAACCTGGGAATTCTAAAGGCCTGGGGCTCATTTGTCCTACAAGTCTATAACCCCTTCCAGTTTTCCTGGTTGCTGGTGGTGTCACTGTCTCCAGCTGCCCTTTCCTTATCTTTTAAACCTTTTGAGTTGACCTTGCAAAATGTTTAGCCTTGATCGGGAAATGACAAGAGATCTTGTCCTCCCTATCTTCCCAGAGACATTCCTTCTTTCACAAAGGATGCATCTGTGTGAGCCTGAGTGTCCCTGGGCTCTAGGAACCAGATATGCAGGAAGTGCCTTACTCCCAGGGAGTCACTGCCTGGAATTGACCACCACTAGAGAGCGGGTGAAGAAAGTCTGAGGGAGGCTGCAGTCATTGGCAGCCTGCCAATCAGATTTTTGAAGGCCATGACCTGGGAGGTGATATATCTTATGGATAAGAGCACAGGTTTTTGTTTGTTTGTTTTTTTGTGCCGAGCCAGCTCAGCCAAGGGTTCGAAAGCCTGTGTGAGGGCTGTGAACGTATGAAGAAATAACAGACAAAGAGAATAAGCTTGGTCTAGGTGGATCTTCCTGTGCCTGGCTGAGGCCACAGAGAGAGATCCAGAGGCAAGCTGAGCCTTTATTTTATAGCCAGAGGTAAACAAGGTAGTGGTCACTATTGTTACAATGTTTTTGTGGGTTTCACTTGTTTTGGCAGCACTTGCTGCACCTCCCACAGCCCATTGGCTACCTAGGAAGGATCTAGGGAGCGTCATAAGGTCAAGCCTAATTATGCTAAGAGGACTGTGTCCTCTAAGCTGGGACTTGTTTATGGCTTTGCCAACAGGTCAGTCAGAGGCTTAACCCTATAGCCGCCCCCTACATTTTTAAAAAATATATCTTTATTGATTTCAGAGAGGAAGGGAGAGATAGAAACATCAATGTTGAGAATCATTCATTAGCTGCTTCTTGCACACCCTCTACTGGAGATCAAGCCCATAACCCGGGCATGTGCCCTTGACCAGAATTGAACCTGGGATCCTTCAGTCCGCAGGCCAACACTCTATCCACTGAGCCGTACTAGGTAGGGCAAGAGCACAGGTTTTAATTCAAATTCTACCTGAGTTTGAATCCTGCTGGTCAGATTTCTAAAACTCTCTGAGTCTCAGTTTCTTCATTTGTAACCTGAAGCTAACAATACCTTGTTCCATGATTGTGGGAGGAGATTATGGGATAATCTACGTATATACAGTGCTGGCTAATAGTAAGTGCTCTACAAAGGGTGCTGATGGCTACAACTATTCATCTAATCTACCTGGTATTTTGCATAGTACCTGTCACACAGTATTTGTCAAATATATTTATTTGATTGTCCCTGGAGTCCAGTTGGATCATGGAGAGGATGGTGGGACATGGGGCATCAAGATGATGGGGAAGCAGCAGGCTCCTTGCACAACTGGGGGTCTGTCGGAGGCTGCCGGCTAGATGGAGCTGGCAGTTCTAATAGATTTAGATGTAACTGAGAAGGCTAAAAGGCTAATTCCAATGTAACCCTGATATTTTCAGGGGCTAGCAATCTGAACCTGTGCCAGCAAGCCCAGTGTACATTCTTGATAACCTATAATAAGTCATTGCCCCTTTTTCCACAAACTGGTCTTGCAAGACATGTTACCTAAATGCTCACATTTTACAGAGGCCATAAACCATGACACAGCCCCCGGAGGGGGGTTATCAGTGCTGGTGCCAGGCCAGGCCCTTAGGTATGTTCTCAAGACCCCCAATACCTGGGGCTTTGTGCAAAGCCTGCGAAAGGTCCGGAAGTATAATCCATATTTGGGGGACAAAGACATCAAAAGGGATAAAAGAGGGGCTTCCACCATATTGGTTTGCTCAAAATTTGAGAGGCAACCTACTCTGAGTCCACTGGCTTAATAAAGCTGTGTAACTCTATTTCTCTAAGCATTATTTGTTTTTTCTCCCATTTCTATAATATAACCATCACTGGTAAAAGAGAACATTATAGCTGGAAGGGAGTTTATCAGCATCCACCTTAGTTTACAACGGAGAAAATGAAGGCTCTGAGAGGGCCCTTAGCAGTTCAATGTCACATATCAAGGAAATGGTGATTCCTGATCCCAGTTCCTGCTCAGCCCATTGCCCATGTGGGCATGGCTCCTTAAGGAGTGTGGCAGGCCTCAACGAGACAGGTCTGACATCTCCAATTGTTCATCATCCAACCTGCCTGTGAGATGGACTGCCTCAGTCCCAAAGAGCCCAGCAACTGTTCCCAGCACTTTCCAGAAAGGTCCTCTGAGGTTGTAGGGTGTTTTTTTTTTTGTTTGTTTGTTTGTTTTTTTGTTTTTTTGTTTTTTTGTTTTTTTTAGCTCTGCTGGAGCCTTCCATGCTGTGGACCTGGAGGAGAGGGAGGCCCTGGGTGCAGCCTTCTGGGATGAACTCCCTGCCCTTCCTCAGTCTCCCCATTTGGGCTGTCCCCACATGTCTCACTGAAGGAATGAGATGCTGCTGAGGCTGTGATGTGAGTTCTTTCAAGTTCACCTTTGAAACAAGGACAAGAAGTTAGGCTCCAGCTGGCTGAGCTCTGCAGCTCTCTGAGACTGGCTGCTGCCATCAAAAGAATAGAGCCATCATTCTGCAGGAGGGCTTGCATGATAATTGGGTTTTTGCCTCTCAGGAATTGGAAAGGTGCTAATCTAGTGAGTCATGAGCTACAGATATCTCCCCCCACCCCAAATGAAGCTGCATCACGTTTTTTGAGTGCCTCATCTTATTTCACTGGAGAGGGCAGGCTGGGGCTTAGCTGTAGAGGCAAAGCCCTGGTTGTCCTGGCAACCCTGCTGTAGTGACCATATACCCCTGCCTCCCTTCCAAGCAGCCCATTGCAAACCCAGCCCCTGCCCAGGCTCCTGGGAAGGGGGAGCTGGCATGTGAATGAGTTTGCAAAGTTGACAGTCATTTCTAAATTAGTGTTAGAACTTCCTAAGTTTGGGTGAGTGTGCTAATGTGAGTGCACATGTGTTTATGTGCATTCGAGGTTAGGTGTGAGGGCTCATGTGGGTTGGCCGACAAGGTGGGCTGCAGCAGGATGTAGGCAGCATGCATTTGCACTTGCATGCACCCGGATGAGCCCTGCCTGGATGCTGCAGTTATTCTTCTGGCTTGGGTTCTGATTACTTTTGCTTTCTCCATCCAAGGCATATCTTTTCAACTTTTAGGGACAAGAGCTGAATCTTGAGACCTAGCCTTTGTGTCCGGGTACCTGGGGCAGAGGCTGAGCTGGGTCTTGCTAATGAAGAGGAGGTGGTTTCAGTTTGGGCCCCTTTGGATACAACCCCTTTACCAATCCCTGAATAGGCAGAAAGCTGGACTCTGACCCTGCTGGGAGGCCACCTGGGACTGCTCAATACCTGGACGCCCTCCAAACCGACCCTTGCAGCCCCTCTGCCACCCTCCTACACTCCCTTTGCTTGGGTACATCCCTTCCTACTCCTGCCTCCTGTCCTCTTCTCATGGGATCCTGCCCCCATGCAGCCCCCAAACTTGGTGTACCCCAGGACCTCTGGAGCCCAGAAAAGGAGAGGTTTCTTTCAGCAATGATTCCCCCTGTCTTCCTCCCCAGCTGCTCCAGCCTGAGTCACAGTACCCCTGAGGCTCCCCTCTCCTCCCTCCCACTCCTTTCATTAACTTCACTGAAGCTAATAATCCTGCTGGCAATTCCATTGTCTCCTCTTAATTCCAATTTCCTTTTGTCTCAAGAGGCAAATCAGCAGAGTGAAACGGTGAAGAGTCAGGAACAGCCTCCCATGTATTAATTAGGGGAACATTAAGAGGTGATATAAACACACCTCCGGCATTAGGGTGCTGCTCCTGCCTCCCTCTCCCTTTACTTCTTCCCCTCCTCAGCTCCAGCCAGATCTGGAAGAATGTCCCAGGTTAGAACCTGCCCGTTGTCATGCCTGCACTCACTCCTTCACTCCCTCATCACATCGGTCACAGAGTCACAAAGACTTACCTCCTGAATGTGCCTCAAACAGAACTCCTCTCCCCACGGCCACTCTTCAGTCCACCGCCCACTCATACCTGATGGCGACGCCTCGAACTGGCCTTCCTGCTTCCAGCCTTGCCCTTGTCAAGTCCTTTTGTAACCAGACAACCAAGGGGTCCGGGCTGTCTGGCACTACTTGAGCCAATTAAGCAGTGACAGGGTTGAATCATAGATGAGCGTTTATTCCAATACTGCCGGCAGTATGGGAGAGCACCAAGTCATCCACAAAAATCTGCTCTGCACCTCACCACAAGCCAGCTGCTTATATTGGGTAGGGGGACAAAGATTACATGGGGAAGTAAGTGAAAGGTAATGGGGGCTGGAGATTTGCAAAGGCCTGCGGTTATGCAAAGGCTGGGGTCTTCAAAGGGCCAGTGATATGCAAAAGGCTGGGTTCTTCAAAGAGCTAGTGATATGCAAAGAGCTGGGTGTCTTCAAAGGGCTGGCAGCTCTGGTTTCTGCAAACAGGTTGTTAATCTTTCCATGATAATAGGCAGCTCCCTGATGGGGAGGATGGGCTGCATTTCCTGGTGAGCTCCCAGGTCCCGATTATAATGTGCCTTCTTTAATCAGAATAAAACAATCACAGCTAATAGAGCACGATTGATATTTCTTACAATTATAGCTGGTCTCCCATATTCTATTTTTGCCCCTACCCATTTTTATCATCTCATATGTATGAGATTAGTTTCAGGTGAGAAATCTCATCCTGCTGGCCCGTATTTGCTTCTGCTTGAAAGCAGTTCCCAGGGATGGAATACAGCGAATGCAGGATCTAAAAAGAGGAAGACATTGAGAACAGCAGCAAACAACCAGACTACAAAAATAAACAGGAGAAAAATCAAAAAGAACTTCTGCAACCCAGACATGTTGGGTAGCCAGGAAGTTAGGTTGGATAACAAACAAACAAACAAACACACCAAAGAGTACACCTTCTCATTGTTTGTTGTTTTACCTTGGAGATGGCTTCCCTAATTTGCTGAACGTTGTTTTCTATCAATTGAGAATTTTCAGAAAGATTAAAACAGCACATTCCTTTAAATTCCTCACAAATAATCTATTGCTGCCCAATTCTCTAGAACTGCTTCCCTGACCTGGCTCAGCTCTTGATTTATCCCCTGGATAGCCCTGGAAGGGGCATTCAGGGCTTTTACCTGCTACAGGCCAGCCGGGTCACTTCTACATTAAGGGGGCCTACCACTGCTGGCATAACAAAAACGGCTGAAGCAATGTAGTCAGCAGGGCTCCGCAGGCGGAGAGCATCGCTACAGTCCGGTGACATAGCTATGAGAAGGTCTCTTTTGGTTTGAACCCTGTGATGTTTCTGGGCATAAACACTGTCAGGTGTCCTAAGGAACAAGGCCCCCAGGTGCTGTTGGCAGGGATATACGGATAAACAGTTACCCTACATATCAGAAGTCAACCAGCCAGCAGCTCAGTACATCATTAACATTAGGGAGGGTGAAATTATCAGAACAATGCATATTGTAGGTATTAGATACTGAAAGACAATAACTAGGATACTCAGTGAAAATCATTCGCCACAGGAAGCCACTGCAGCAACCTTTAGAGAAAACATCCCTGCATCCCTTTCCCAGACAGTGGATCCCAACGTATAAAGGTCCTCATCTGTGACTTTCTTCCCAAAATGAATAGATGAATTCTATATATTAGCAAGAGGTGTCCCAACTCCTCCGAGGCGAAGTGTCAAGGTCCGTCTGCATAGGTTCCTCCATTGCCAGCTTCAGAGCAGTTGGAACAGTGAGATGCACATCTCAGGGTCCTGTCCATTTCTCCTTTGGTTGGCACATGGTTCTTGCTCTGCTGATGTCTGCCTGACTGCCCACCATATCTCTCTTCAAGGATCTTGGCTCTGAAATCTTTCGTGGAAAAGGGGCATAAGGTCTTTTCTGAAGCTGCTTCATGCTGAGGGGGGACAGAAGTTTGCTTTCAGAGTCAAGAGATCCTTGCTCTCTGTCAGAGGGACAATGAGGCCTGGGCACTGAAGGAGTTGGCAATGGTGTCTAGAATAGGGCTTTTAACCTGGTGGAGACACTGTTATAACATTTAGTATTATTGGGCAAAAGTTAGAACAGTAAGAATTATGACAAATAGTCTGATGGAAGAAAAAAAAATTTCAGTTCTAATAATTTCCCTATTAATAACCCCCCCCTCCAATCACCCTCATTTTTAGAGCCAAATTCAGGCCAATTTATTAACTGTGTTAAGTCTAGTTGTAATTTGGCCAGATTGTTTGCATGAACACAGTAAGAATAACAGTTGACATGAAGGAACCTCAAATGCAAATTAATAAGTGAAATAAACCAATGTGACAAGGCTACATATTTTTTTTTAAATATATTTTATTGATTTTTTACAGAGAGGAAGGGAGAGAGATAGAGAGTTAGAAACATCGATGAGGGAGAGACATTGATCAGCCGCCTCCTGCACATCCCCCACTGGGGATGTGCCCACAACCCAGGTACATGCCCTTGACCGGAATCGAACCTGGGACCTGTCAGTCCGCAGGCCGACGCTCTATCCACTGAGCCAAACCGGTTTCGGCAAGGCTACATATTGTATGATTTCAACTATATAACATCCTGGAAGGCAAGACTACAGAAACAGTAAGATTAGGAGTCAGGGGTGGGGAGGGATGAAGAGGTGGATCACAGAGGATTTTTAGGACAGTGAAATACTCTGTATACTATAATGTTGGATACATATCATTATACATTTGTCCAAACCCAGAAGGTGCAACATTCAGAGTGAATCCTAATGTGAACTGTGACGTCAGGTGATTATGATGTATTGGTATTGGGTTATCAATGGTAGCTCATGGACCACTCCGGTAAAAGATGTTGATAAGGGGAGAGGGAAGCTATGCATGTGTGGGTCGGGGGCATATGGAAAATCTCTGTAAATGTCTCTGTTTTGTTGTGAACCTAAAACTGCTTTAAAAGGTAAAGTCTTTAATATATATATATTTTTTTATTGATTTCAGAGAGTGCCGGAAGCCGTTCCATTCTTGCTGCTTGACACAGTCGCTGCAGGGAAGAAACATCTGCACAGCATATGTTTCAAGGGACCTGGTGTATATGGCATACTGTTCTTAATATGTTTGCTTCCCT
>NW_006297812.1:1159159-1163234 GCF_000327345.1 Myotis davidii | reverse complement strand
TTTTTTTTTTTTTTAAGTTTTAGCCACTCCTCCTATTAGGAGGAGCCTGCCCTGAACCTGAGTGTGATTGTGACTGCTTTGGTCCGCAGAGTAACAGCGGTGGTGATGCTCTGAGGCTTCCGAGGCTCCCCACAAAAGAAAGGGCCGGCAGCTGCTTGGTTCTCCTGAACAGTCACCCCTGGATATTTCCTCTGAGGGTATTCCTCCTGTAACCCAGCTAATACACTGTAGGAAGCCCAAGCCAGACAGGGAAGCCCCACGTAGACCTGGAAGTCCCAGCTGAGCCCAGCCTTGCAGTCCTCACAGCCCAGCTACCAGACACCAGAGTGAAGCAGCCTCCAGGTGATTCAGTCCCTGCTGTTCATGCCAGCCCCAGCTGTTTGAGTTTCTCAGATAAGGGCCCCGATATCACAGTTCAGGCAGAATCCATCCCTGCTGTTCCCTGTCCGAATTCCTGGCCCATAGATTCTCTGAGCATAATAATATAATTTTGTTTATGTCACTTAGTTTGGAGTGGTTTGTTACACAGCAGCAAATAACTGGCGCATCACAACAGGTCAGAAGGTATAGGAACTTGCTTTCTCTGAAACTAAAGTTTCCCGTCATTTGCAGGCAAGGTATGGGCTGCTGGGGAGTAGGCACGATTGGTCTATGGCAGTGATCGGCAAACTGCGGCTCTTTGGCCCCTTGAGTGTGGCTCTTCCACAAAATTCCATGTGCGGGCGCGCACGTACAGTGCGATTGAAATTTCTTGGCCCATGCGCAGAAGTCGGTTTTCAGCCTGGGCGAGTCTATTTTGAAGAAATGGCGTTAGAAGAAGTGGGCGGTGTCAGTCGGTTGGGTGACGGGAGACACAGCGCAGGCAGGCCGCACGATACACAGCGTGGGGAGGTACATTGTTTTGAGGTATGTTCCCTGAGGTCGACCCCTTTCAACTCTCCCATCCACACTCGTCTATCTGAAACAAGTATACATGATGAGTGTGGATGGGAGAGTTGGAAGGGGTCGACTTCAGCGAACGTACCTCAATCAGATGAGGATGTTTTTAGCAAAGGCCAGCTTAGGAGTACCCTAATTAAGTTAATAACAATGTACCTACCTATATAGTTTCAGTTTAAAAAATTTGGCTCTCAAAAGAAATTTCAATCGCTGTCCTGTTGATATTTGGCTCTGTTGACTAATGAGTGTGCCGGCCACTGGTCTATGGGAACAATCTCTAGGCCTGGTGGCCTGGCCACTACCTTTCCTTCCTGCCAATCACTTGGCTAAAATGGGATATAAATGGTGCCACTCATCACCCTTCCTCCCTTTTCCCTCCCTCCTTCTTGCTGTCTGAAGAGGGCTGCTCACTGCATTCAGAGCTCAGCCATGTGCAGAGTGGGGAGGGCCTGTCTCCCCCCGCCAGCCCAGACCTTATCAGTATCTGCCTCTGAGCCAGCTCTTAGGGCAGTGATGGTGAACCTTTTGAGCTCGGCGTGTCAGCATTTTGAAAAACCCTAACTTAACTCTGTTGCCGTGTCACATATAGAAATTTTTTGATATTTGCAACCATAGTAAAACAAAGACTTATATTTTTGATATTTATTTTATATATTTAAATGCCATTTAACAAAGAAAAATCAACCAAAAAAATGAGTTTGCGTGTCACTCTGACACGCGTGTCATAGGTTCGCCATCACTGTCTTAGGGGCTACGAGTGTGTCATTTGCAAAATGACTGCATTGCTCACAGGAGAAGATAATTGCAAATGCCCACTCTGACAAATGCCCACTCTGACAGGCAGCTTTTTCTGGGGCAGGCAGGTCTGCTACTGTGCCTCCTGCATGGATGCAGATGTGGTGTGAATGAGTGGGGAGGGGTTGGGACACAGTCTGGGACTGAATGGGGAGGATATCAAAAGGAGTGTCTGTGTGTGTGTGTGTGTGTGAGAGAGAGAGACCTCCAGGAGCTGAGTAAGAAGAAAACGAATGGTCAGTGCTGACCACGATCACCAGGGGGTGAGAAAGTGGGAAAATACTGACCTAACTGGGGCAAGAGGAGAATCTGGGTGACCAATCAGATCACCAACTAGGTCACGGCTGCCTTACACATTTTCAAAGTAAGCTTTTCCCCATGCCAGGGGTAGCATATCGCAGTACTGCTCTGCTCCCTGGCTTCTCTGTTCACTTTACAGTGTATCTTGCAGACTGGTCTATATGAACACATAGAGAGAGGTTCATTTTTTAATGAGAGTATATAAAATTTCATTTTATGGGTTTACTATCATTTATTTATTCAATCAGCTTCCTATATATGGATATTTAGACACATGTTTCTCAAACTTTACAGTGCATACAAATCATCAGGTGATGTTGACATGCAGCTTCTGACTCAGGAGGTGCAGGGTGGGGCCTGAATTCTGCATTTTTGACAAGCTCCGGGGCTTGCTTCAGGTGCATTGACCACCCTTTGAGTAGAGAGGATTCAGACTCTGCCATATTTTGCCCTTATAAACAATGCTGCGGTAAATATTTTTGTAGGTGCCCTTTATAAAGTGCAATTCTATCTGTGGGATAAATGTCTAGAAGTAGAATTTGCAGGCCAAAATATGTATGTGCCCTGGTAATTTGATAGATATGGCAAACTGCCCTTCCTATGATGTATACTCTGCCAGCATTGTATAGAAGAGCTTGCCCCTCACCCCTCACCAATAGGGAGCATTACCAAACAAATGTGTCCATGTTTACTTAATATTTTTAGTTTTTATTTTATGAAGTTAGACGTTACGTTATTAGTGCACAGATATTTGTGGCTGTTAGAACTTTGTGGTGAAGTGTACCCTCTACATAAGGTGTGATTTTGTTCTGTTTAATACGTTTGCCTGTATCCTGACTTCAGATCTTCAAGTGCCGGGTGTGCCTTTGCCCATGCTTACCTTTATTGTCCTGCAAATTTTTATCTAGAGTTTTTCAAACTTAAAGTTAATTTATCAGTTAGTTCACTTGCATTTGCATATCTAAAGTCACATATTATATAAAATCTTAATTTAGACGTGGAGTTTCTTCCACCCTCATTATTTCATGAAATAATTTTGTTTACACTCTTCACATGCATTTTCAAGATTACAGTTTTCTCCTCCATCATTAGAGGTAATGTTCTGAGTCATTTATCCCAATTTTCCCAAGCGCATTATCTTCACCTCCTTCTAAAAGTTATGATACCGCAAGTCTTGTATTCATGTGTGCTAATGCCACTGCGAAAGCTCTCCCAAGCTGTGAGTCCTTGCTCATTACGTTGTTTTATCCATTTGTCTTGTAGCTGTCTATTTATGAGTTCCTCAATGGAGCTACTTACAGTGTTGCTTTTTCCCTTCCATTAAGTGTATGTTTTCATGAGCAACACATTGGAATAGATTTAAGTAGCAAGCATTCTATGAGGTTTATATTTTTAAAATACTGAAAGAAAAAGTCCTCAGTCCTCTCCAGCCACAGCTTTTGCACTCAGAGAAGGCAACCACTTCGAATCCTTGTAGCTTTTCTGGCATTTTCCCTATATTTATAAATAACACGTTCATCGTTATTTTCTAATGTTTTAAAGTTTTAGACACTATCTATTGACCTCCTACAATGAAAAATGTGAATTTAGCTCTTTCACTCTGCTCTTCACTGTTTTCTCTTAATATAGTTATATTACAAGTTTTGGGGGGCTAAGTAAATATTCAATGTTTATACTATTGTGATTATATAAATATTATTTAGAGTTGAGCCATGTGGTAAATCATAGTTAAGTTTCCTTTCTGCACAAATTCCTATTATTTCTAAAGTCACTGACTTTCTTTTTATTTTGTTTGGCCTTTTCTCTATTTCTCATTAATTTATCCCCAACTCTCTGACAGACCCATCATTCTCGTCTCCGTATGTTCGAAACTTCAGGAAGAGACCCTCCTGGAGGCCCCTGGCTTCTTGCTGCAATCCCAATGGGTCACCATCTTAGCCTGCTGCCCAGAAAGTCGTCTGGGCCCTCTGTTCACCATCCCTGGGAACCCACTGGGCCCCCTGCCATGCTGTCGTATCCCTGCTCCGGGCCCTCTGCTGTG
>NW_006297812.1:1151520-1159068 GCF_000327345.1 Myotis davidii | reverse complement strand
TGCGGTGGAGCCACCTTCCTTTAGCTTTCAGAGGAAGGGTTCATGGAGGGTCAAACTTTGGAGGATTTTCACCTCAGAAAATGGCTGATTGAGAGTTGGCTCGATAGAGAATACTGGGTTTGATATAATTTTCCCTTTGAATTTGAAGACCCATTGTCTCCTAGCTTCAAGTGTTGCTGAGAAATGGTTCTGATACCGGATCCTTTGGATGTGACCCCGACTCCCCTGGCCCCTTCCTGCCAGTGCATCACTTGTCTGCATCCTTCACCTCTTTACACCTGGTATTCTGAGGTCCTGGAATAATGTGCTTGGGTATCCATTTTTTTTTGCATTGTGCTGAAAATTATAGGACCTTTCAATGTGCGAACATCTCCTTCAGTTCTAGAAAATTAATTTAAAAATATTGTATTTTTGAACAGGTTCTTTCCTTTTTATTTCTCTCTATAAAACTCATATTATTATTGGACATTTGACCTCCAGGACAAATCTTGTAATTTTCTCTTTTCTATTATTATCCTCTTTATCTTTTTATTCTTCTTTCCAAGAGACATTCTTATCTTTTAACACTTCTATTGATTTTTTTTTTTTAGTTTATAACATTATATATATATACCTGAATTTCCTTCCCACTCTTTTATTGAATCATTCTATTCTAATTTCTTTTTCTTTTTAAATCTCTCTGAGTATATTAACTATAGTATTTGGGAACTTTTCTCTGTTACCACTTTTTGAAGGTTTTCTTTTTTTCTGTTTGTGTCTGTGTTTCCTATTAGAGACTCTGAAGTCTTTGATCTCTGGCTAGTTGTTGCTGTTTAAAAGTGAAGCATTACAGTGTTTTTGAAAGTCCTGATTCATGGACCAGACTTTCCAGTGGTCAGTTTCCCTGGGGGTTGCTGGGCAGGGCCCAGGTTGCTTCACTGCGGACTCTCTATCCCCCTCCGTGACATTATTTTTTCCCTGGACCACTAAGTTTCCAGACAGAAGAACCTGCCTGTCTTCTGCCCTGGGTGGTAGGGTGTGGAAATATACCTGATGACTGCTTCTTTCTGGGAGCCAGGTGGGGCAGGAGGGCTGTGAAGGGGGGTGGGGGGGGGGGGCATCATTAACAGGCAGACCTTCAGGTGTTGCCTTGTGCACAGGATGGCATGCCCACTCCGTCTGGGCCTTCCTCTCAGGAACCCAATCCTCCTTCCTGCCTGGCCATGGGAAAGGGACCTAATGCTGGCTGCGTATCAGACTTTGGGCCCACTCACAGCTTTCAGCTCCCACCACGGCCTGCCTTGAGGTCCTTTGTTTATTTGAAGATTACATTTAGAACAGCACTTGGTACAGAGAAGCTCCTCTGAGATCCTGGAGCTCAAACAGTTCCGCTTCTGCATTCCCCATACCACTGCCCTCTGTGGGGGCAGTCAGGCCCAGATTTTTAGTCTCCTAAGTTTTGTCTCCTCTCCTGTTTTGTTTGTTGTGGTGTTATGCCTTTTTTCATCCATTTACTATCACCTTTTTAGACACATCAGGGAAGAAACAGAGATAAATGTGTTCATAACTTCACATTTAGTTGGATCAAGTCTGTCCTTCCATTTCCACTCCTCCTATATCACTTTGTCTTCGGTGTGTCAGAGTGACCTTTTCAAAGAGCAAGCCTGATCTTACCTCTCTCTGGCTTAAACTCAAAGCTCCTTAAGTTTTTTTTTGGATGAAAGCCGCACTCCTTGACATGGCTTGAAGGCCTGTGTCACCTGCCTCCCCCTTTTACCTTCCGGAATGATTCCCCCTTCACATGCTCTTCCCTCAACTGCCATTCACCTGCTTAGTTCCTATTACCCTGCACTGCTCATCTCAACTCTCCTGCTTCTAGACCAGGTCGGTTCTGTCACACTTTCCAGCTGCTCTCTGCACCCAGTGCATTGTCCCTCGCTAAGGTGTAAGCTCTTAGCTTCAGTAGTGAGTGTAGCTTGGAGGTAGGGGAATAGAGTTAGGTTCTGTGAGGCCAGGGAGTGCATTTGTCTTCTCCAGTGCTGTGTCCCCACAGCCTAGCACAGTACTAACTAAGAAAGACTACTCCAGGTACATATAGCTGTTGGATGACTGAGTGAATTGTTAACATAAAAAAAGAACAACATTCAAACCTGTGAAGAATATTTGTGAGTTTATTTGAGCCAAACTGTCAACAATTGCTGGGAAGCAGTATCTCAAGGGATTGAGATAATGCTCTGGAGAATGGCGGATTCATGCCGTGTTTTTATAAATTACCATCAAAAGGGAAGACGCAAGTGGGTTACATGAAATCCATTGGTGCTAGATTAGGGAGGTGGGAGAAAGCAAAGAGGGGAAACCTCTGGGATTGGATAAAAAGTGAAATGATGGACACATGCTTCTTCTATATAGATGGATACAGGATAGTTAACATACAGTGGCGCCTTGACTTACAAGTTTCCGGACTAACGAGTTTTTCCAGATACGAGCCGTCTCTTGGCCGATTTTTTGCTTTGAGTTGCGAGCTAAAATTCGGGTTACGAGCCAGCTTCAGATACCCCACCACTAGTTGGCGCAGTGAACGCCACAACATCAGCCCAGCATCATGTGTCTCGTTCATTCACTTTAAGATTTGACATATGAGTAATTTGAGCTCCGAGCTCCCTCACTGAATGAATTAAACTCGTAAGTCAAGGCCCCACTGTAGTTAATAGTTGATGATTAACATAACAATGACAGTGAGGGAATGCCCTGGTGCCATTTGTTTTGCCCTGAGGGGTCCAGAAAAAGTTACAAGTTACCCAGACATTTCACAGGTGTTATCTTACATAGAATGAATGAATCAGAATGCGCCTGGACCTCAGATTGCCTGGCTCAATATCTACCTGGATGAACACTGTTAATGTAAAAACACTGAAACCTGTAAAGAATTTTTGTGAGTTTATTTGAGCCAAACTGTTGGCAATTGCCAGGAGACAGAATTTCAATGGATGGAGATAATGCTCCAGAGAACGTGGTTTTTCACCTCGTTTTATACATTACAGTCAAAGAGCAGACATAAGTGGGTTACATGAAATTCATTGGTGGATTTTTACTTAGGTGGATGCAGGAGAGCTAACAATTAACATGATAACAATAACAATGAATTTATGGTCTCTGTTCTGGCACGAGGGGCATTTGGTTGTGCCCTAAGGGGTCCAGAAAAAGGGAATTACAAGTTACTCAGACATTTCATCGGTATGTTATCTTAGGTGCAAAAAGACAATAGGCTTTTTACAGTTACAACACAATGAGACTTATTGTCATGTGGACAAAAAGGGGCCACATGCTAACCTGACTAACTCACGGGAGGCCTGCATGACGGCCTTGCAAACGCAGAGACCTAAAGTAACCACAAAGGATGGTTTGAAATGAAAACTTTTAAAATTGAAAAGCAGTTTATAGTGGGTAGTCATGTCCAAGGCCAGTATCTTCCCAGATAAAGATCAACTTTGATCTTAACTGAGCCTATTGTCTTTTTGCATCTATGATCACATACCTTTGAAATGTCATGGTAACTTGCAGCTCCTCTTTTTCTGGGCCCCTCAGGGCACAACCCATGTAACAGGGTGAAGTCACAAGTTCCTTTATTGTTATTGTTATCAGGGTAACTGCTGACCGTTATCTATCCCGCACCCACCTATATAAAAGGAGCATGTGTCCATCATTTCACTTTTTATCCAATCCCAAAGGTTTCCCTGCTTTGACTTCTCCCACCTCTATAATCTATCACCAATGGATTTCATGTAACACACTTACATCTCCTCCTTTGATAGTCATTTATAAAAATAGGGAAAAAACCGCCATCCTGCAGAGCATTATCTCAATCCCCTGAGATTCTGCTTCCCAGCAATTGTCAACAGTCTGGCTCAAATAAACTGCCCCCAAACACACACACACACACACACACACACACATTTAAAAAATGTAATGCTGTTAACAATCCTCTAAGGTGGTTTCGGTCCGTCTCATTTCACAGAGGAGGAATCACACAGCCACGCGACAGCATTGGGAGCAGCACTCAGGTCCCTCTATGCCTTTAATGCCCTGAACAGTAACATTCAGATCCCATTCAGACCTGCCAGGAATCAGGGAAATGACTGCATGTATCAGTATTTGCTATTATAGCCCCCCTAGACCCCATGGCTTACAGCATTAACATTTGTTCTCACTTATGGGTCTGCAGGTTGGCTGTGGCTCTACTGGCCCTGGCTGTGCTTGACTTGAGGAGGAATATAGGGGGCAACCTGGCGGGGGGGGCAGGAGGTGGGGTGGGGTGGGGAACTAACAATCTGAATCTGTGCCAGTGACTGGTGTCCTAGTGCACATTCTTGTTAACCTATAATTAAGTCACTGCCCCTTCCTTAAGCAATAGTCTGTTTTCCTGGGTGCTCCCAGTTTGCAAGGGCCACTGGCCGGGAATTTGGCAGCTTGGCCAGAGTCGGGGTCGCTGGCGCCACCCAGGCCAGGCATTTAGATACAATCTAACTTCCCCATTCTACTGACTCAGGAGGGGCTGTGAAAGCCCGCCACAAAAGCCGGTAGTTAGGAAACAGGTAAGAAATAAAGAAACTTAGGAATATAAGGAGTAATCTCATTGTATAAGGGGTTCAGGGATCTCCGAGTCCCCTGAGCCAGCAGTGCTGCTTTAAATAGAGGGTTTTTCCTGAATCTCCGAGGACTCATTGTGTATTTTCCAGTCACCTGGTAAATTCTGCAACAGACTGAGAGTCAAGCTCAGGACCACTCCCTATGTGTTCTCATTCCAGACCTGGGCTGAAGGAACATCCATGCTCTGGGTACTTTGTTCACATGGTGGAAATTGCCCTAAATTGCCACCCCTTCTAGAAGCATTGGACCCGGATGCCACACCCACTCACATATCAAGGACCCACCGTGATTAAGTACATGCTTGCTGTTAGAGGCAACCAAACCTCATGGTGGAAGAGGCACCGAATGTCAGAGTGGGCATCTGTTTTGATTGGTTCGGTGCCATGCACTTGTGAAGTATTCTGAGTACCACCTTTGAAAATATGTAAATGTAAGTCACACATTTAACTCCTTTTCTGACCTGACACCTCACCCTTTGCTCCAGGACTGAACAGTTCAGTAACTAGGACCTGTCATATCCACCAGGAACCCCAAAGGCACATGTGTTGAAATAAAAGCAGTAGATCTTGGTTAAACTCAAAGAAAAACATCCTGACTGCCCAAGTTACAGATTAAAAAGGGAAGTTCCTTTATTAATTTGACAAACATTTTTTTTAGATTTCTTTAAAAGCTGGGCACACTCTGGTGCAACCATTATGGAAAAGAGTATGGAGTTTCCTAAAAAAAATTAAATATGGAACTGCCATGTGACCCAGTGATCCCACTTCTAGGAATATACCCTAAGGAAACTGAAACACCAATCAGAAAGAATGTATGCACCCCTATGTTCATAGCAGCACAACTTACAATAGCTAAGATTTTGAAACAGCCTAAGTGTCCATCAGCTGATGAGTGGATTACAAAACAGTGGTATATCTACACAATGGAATACTATGCTGCTGTAAAAAAGAAGGAATTATTACCATTTGCAACAGCATGGATGGAACTGGAGAGCATTATGCTAAGTGAAATAAGCCAGTCAATGAAAGAAAAATACCACATGATCTCACTCAACTTACAGTCGCTAAGATCTGGAAGCAGCCCAAGTGCCCATCAGCAGATGAGGAGATAAAAAAGCTGTGGTACATCTACACCATGGAATACTATGCAGCCATAAAAAGAAGGATCTCTTACCCTTTGAGACAGCGTGGAGGGACATGGAGAGTATCATGTGAAGTAAAATAAGTCAGTCAGAGAAAGACAAGTATCACATGATCTTACTCATGTGTGGAATCTAAGTAACAAAATAAACTGATGAACAGAGTGGATTCAGAGACATGGAGTCATGGAACAGAATGTGGAATCTCAGAGGGAATGTGGCAGAGGGTGGATGGATAGGAAGTAATCAACCAGATCTTGTATACGTATATGCATATCCCATGGACACAGACAATAGGGTGGTGAAAGCCTGGGGCAGAGGAGGGGTGAGGGTTCTGGAGGGAGTTAATAGGGGAAAGAGGGGACATATGTAATACTTTCATTGATAAGGAAAATAAGACTTTTTTGGGGGGAGGGGGGGGCTAGCAGCCTGACGCTGTACCTAGTTAGTCAGTATCCCTAATGCACATTTCCATTAGCCTATAGTCTAGTCACTGCCCCTTCCTTAATTATCTGGTCTTGCAAGACCTGTTCACCTAAGCACTCCCATTTTACAGAGGCCATGAACCATGAACCATACACAATCTCCAGAGGCGGTTATCAGCTCTGGCACCACACCAGGCCTTTAGGTGTGGTCTCAAGTCCCCCATCCCAACACACGGGGCTTTTCGCAAAGCCCATGAAAAGTCCGGAAGTCTGACCCATATATGGGGGACAAAGAAACCAAAGGGTATAAAGAGAAAGCTTCCTCCATATTGGCTTGCTCAGGATTTGGAAATAGGCTCCCCTGAGTCACAGTACTAGTACATCTGGAAATAAATGTTTTTTTTTCCCCCTGTATCTCCGGGTACTCCTGTGTATTTTTCAGTTGCCTGGTAAATTCTGTAACATTGACAATAAACAATTACTAAAAATAAATAATAGTAAAATAAAGCAGTTAGTTTCACTCCCTCCCGCCCCCCCCCCCCCAAAAAAAGCTGGGCACTCTGCAGGTTCCTGGGTGGGGGAGGGGTGTTACACTGCATAGCCAAATGGCAGGGTTTGAAGAAGCCTGCTTCTGTCTGATGAAATGTCACTGCTGGATGGGGCCTTAGGGCTTGCAGACCACCACTTTCAGACAGAGTGAATGTCATTTCACAGGGTCCTGCTGTGGCGGAACTGGGACCACGTTCCTGGCTGGTGTTCTTTTCTGTCTTTAGAGAAAACAGAAAACACACTTTGAGAGAGAATCCCTGGGTAGTTAGAGGGCAGAGCCTTGGCCGCTGCTCGGGAGGGTGGCGTTATCTGTCCCTGGTCGGTTACTATGAGCGGGCTGCCCTGGGGCTTAGAGTGGTTTGGACTCCAAGCCCCTAGGGCAGAGCCTGGACCCACCTCCAGCCCCTTGTTTGTCCTCGGAGACTGGAAGCGAGTGGCTGCGAGGTGAGGCTGCCTTTGCAGCTGGTTTAATCGTGCCAGGGTGTGTGAGTGGGAACCCATGGTCCTTCTCTCTGCTAATCCAAACCATACGAAAAGCAAGCCTCTCTGAGGCCTCTGTTCATAAAAAATGGTTTATGCTGCTGCCTTGAGTGGGGGGGTTTGTTCACCTTTTACTCATTCCTCATCCTTATCCATCTCCCCCTTCTCCCGCGCCTGTGATGGCAGGAGGAGGAAATAAAAAGATGGTCAACATACTTTGAAACGGATGGTTGAAATCAGGATGGTTGAAATCAGGATTAGTTCAAGAGCTTATTGCCTGGGTTTTGTTATGACACTCAACCTGACATCTAAGTCCCGATCCCACCCGCT
>NW_006297812.1:1149070-1151414 GCF_000327345.1 Myotis davidii | reverse complement strand
GGGGGGGGGGGGGGCAGAGAAGGAGAGGCTGGAGTCTGGTGAGTGGTTCCTGTGGGAGGCTTAGAGCACCTTGGCTGGGAGAGTCCAGGGTGCCAGCCACGGGCCCTGGTGTACAAATTCCCCAGCTGCAGGCACAGCTCTGGCGGCTTGGCATGGGAGGGAGCACTGGAGAAGGAGTCCTCGTCCTGTCAGATTTTTCCAATTGAACGTAGGTAAGTTGTCTCCATTTTCTTCACTGCACAACAGGAATGTGGCCCTGTCCTCTGGGGGCAGTCATGAGGGTTAGAAAGGTAAAGGCTGGGGAAGGCACTTGCTGAGCTAGGAGCTGGTGCTGGGATTGTCCTTATTAGTGCCCGCTGCTCCTCTGGATGAAGGTGGAGGAAGGGGACCCCTCCTCTTTTCCACGTGGGCTAATGGGGGGGTCCTGGACTGGAGGGAGCAGGACCCCAGGGCGTGGGCCCTGCAGGAGTGGCTGGCAGTGACTCCTACGTCTGAGCCTTTAGGCTTCTAGTGGGAGCAGGGCCAAGAGCGCCGCCCTGCTGGGCTCTCCAGCCAGAGCATGTTAATAAAACCTCCGCAGGGCACAGGCTTCCTCTTCGGGGCCCTGGATTAGGCTTTCTCTTGGGGACAGAGGGCTGGGTCTGTACCCTCAGGCCAGCTGAGGCCGCCTCCCTATGTGTAATGCCAGGGACAGATCTGCCACTGCTGCAGCCTCAGCCTCAGCCTCATCTATGCTGGTCTGGCCTCCTGAGCCATCGGCTTCCAGATACCTTCCTTTGGGCGGCATGAAGACATGTCCCCGTCCACCCCAACCCGAGAAATGGATTTTTCCCCCTGGCCCCTGCTTTCCTCTGCTCTGGACATGACCAAGAAGACTCGGACCCCTCGAGGCTGTCCACAGCTTCACTGACCCCAAGCATTCCCCTCAGCCTCACCAGTTTTCAGGTTAGACTGGAGAGGGTGGGAGCCCAGTCCCTGGCCCCAGCCCCCAGCTTGCCAGCACCATCCTGTCAGAAGCTTTGAAGCCAGGCTGAGTGCCTCAGAGCCCGGGTTTAGAGCAGAGAACTCACGACTCGAGAACAGAAGCACTACATTCCAGTGGGTTAAACGCCAGCCCTGACATTTAATTAGCATTGACTCCAGCTCCCACACTGGAAGAGTACCTGCTATTTCTTTTCTTTTACTCACAATACGCTGTAAGCCAAGAGCATCTTTCTGAGCTCCCGAACCTCTTGTCAGAAGTCAATCATTTGGAAGCATGATAAATGCTTCTGCAAGCCTGCGGGATGTGGCTCAGTGGCAATGGTGAGGGCAGGGGCCCCACACAAGCTCCCAGCCCACTCCTTCCCCATCGCTCTGAACACAGCCCCCTCTCCCAGTGAGCATGGGCATCTCACCAAGCCCAGGACCACGCCTCTGAAAGCAGCGAGGAGAGAGCCCAGCAGAGCCCTGGCCCGGCCATGCTGGGAGCTGGCAGCAGAGGGGTGACATGGACAGTGTGGGCTGGAGGGATGCCCCTGCCTCACACATATACAGCAAATGCAATGGCAATAAGTACCATGAAGGAGACCCCTGTAATCTCAGAGCTCAGGGAGGGCAGAGATCCTGAGGGCGGGTAGGGGGAGGCAGGGGAGGCATGGGTGGAAGGTTCCAGGCAGAGAAAACTGTCTGTGCTAATGCCCGGAGGCAGGAGAGAGCTGGGAGCCTCCCAGGAATGGGGCAGTGTTTCTCACACCTTCCTTTCTTCTCTGTCCTGGCTCAGGCCTGGCCTCAGCATTAGGGTCTTATTGAGCTTTTTACTGATTGTCACCAGGTTAATCTCTGGGAAATGTAGCTTTGAACACGATACCCACTTATCCGGAAGGAGCTAGTGTGTCCCAAGGCCCAGAGAGCAGGCCTGTGCACTTGGGTCCCCCTCCTTCCCTTCTTCCCGCCATTTTCCTGCTCATGGCCTCAATTTAGCCACACCCCCTCCTGCAAACATACCCTGTGCTTTTCTGCCCCAGCACCTATGCCCTTGCCAGAAGTTGCCCCCTTACATTTCCATGAAGGCTTGCAAACCTCCTACCCACACTCAGGCTCCTTCCCTAATGCTGCTCCTCCCTGTAGCCTTTAGACACGGCACTCCACTCCACCAGCACGTGGTCCATCGGGACACCGGCCAGTGTGCGGCTGTCATAGGATGAGCCAGGGCGACTCTGAGGAGAGCCAAGAGTGGCTTGGGTTGGAGGTGGGGGAACGGAGCTGAGGCTCCAGGGCAGGCCCCTTCCAGGTCTAAGATGAGTGTGTTAATGCTGCCTTTGCTTCCCATGTACAAGTCTTTTTTTTTTTAAATATATTTTTT
>NW_006297812.1:1141290-1146529 GCF_000327345.1 Myotis davidii | reverse complement strand
TGCAAGCACCTCGGAGGGAGAGCCGCCCTCAAGATCGCCCGCTGCCAGACAGTCCAGTTTCTCCCCGCATGAGTTCTGGGTCCCCAGAGACTTCCCGGAACCAGAGTTCAGAGCCGTCGGGAGCTTGTGACTCCCTCCGGATTCAAAAAGACAGCCGCGTCCTCAGGTGCCAGCCCCTTTCCCCGCGCGCGAGCCCCCTACCTCTGCGCTTCTCTTCTGCAGCTTCTCTGGCTCTCAGTGTGCTTTTCTTTCCTTCTAGTTGTAGAATTTACAGTCTGCCAGGCTTCCTGTGGTTCTGGATGATGTCCGTATTGTTTTTCTGAGGTATTAATCAATTGTTGTGAGCGGCATCAACTTCCCGGTGTTTATCTCTGCCGCCATCTTAGTTTCTCCCCCCATGTACAAGTCTTAAAGCTCTTCATCCTACCCCATCATGGCCTGCCTCCCAGCTTTTGAGTGAGAGCTGGGATGGCTCTTGCTTCTCTGAGCTGAGTGCCTGGGGGCCTTAGAGCAGCTTCCTGCCACATTTATCTCTTTTTGCCTGAACTACCTGAAAGGTGAGTCATTTGCAATAGGGAATTATGGGAAGAGCATGCACTTGGGGTTCAGAGAGACTTGGGTTCAAATCCAGCTCTGCCGTTTGTAGATGTCTATTCTTAGTCACATTATTTAACCTCTCTAAGCCTCTATGTCCAGGGAGACATAAGACCTTCCTTTTAGGTATGTTGTAACGGTTAAATGAGACCATGTAACGGGCTAAACGCATAGTAGTTACTTGTGCTGGGACCTGCCAAGCTCGAGGCAATGTTCCTCTCTGGAATGAGCCTGAATTTGATTCTCTTCATCACACTGGGTGGCAGTTTGGGACTCTAAGAGACAGAGCCCTGGCATTCAAAGTCTTCTCCCCTCCGCCTTCATTCCCCATCCAAGACAAGGAAGCAATGGTCAGGATTATTCACACTTATCTCTCTGCTGGTGGGGGGTTGTCATGTGTGATTTCCTTCCTGGATCCTGAGCTGGTGCAGGTCACCTGTTGAATGGGCAACTCCAGAGGGCTGTGCCCACCGCCCCCGTATCCAGCCTCTGTGGGTCCACCTTGGAAAGGAGAAGCATTTTACCCCTTTAACTATGTCCTGGGGCAGAACTATGGGCACGAGATAACAATCCTAAGGTGTGTGACATTTCTGAGAAAAGTCTCTTTTTGTTCAGAAATTATGCTTGCTATTTGATGTTCTGGGGTCAGACTGGCCTGCATACAAATTCCAACTTTATGATTTGTTAACTGTGAAACCTTAGGCAAGTTACTTAATCTTAAGTTTTCATTTTCTCTCTAATAAAACAGGGATAGAGTTATTACTAGTATACACATAAGTGTATTTAAAATAGTTAGGACATTGCTTGTCCTACTGAAATACCCTTTCATTCACCCAGCATATATGTTTTGTGTACCTACTACATATCAAGGTGTGGGGACTCACAGGCAGTAATTTCTGCCTCGATGAGCTTACATTCCAACAGAAGTGAGAGTAATGGAAGGGTAATGGAAGTTGGGGTGCTGGCAGGGGTGGGGGCCGCATTCAAATGGAGTGGTCGATCCATCCATCCATCCATCCGTCTAATCTCTGAATCTTCTTCCATTATTTTTTACTTTGTATCCTAAGACTCTGCCTCGTTTTAAAAATGTAAACTTGAATCTCTTTTCAAATATATATTTCACTTGGTTTACTCTCACACCAGGTGTATCAAATATACAGGAGCAATCTTTTGGAGTTTGTTTACTTGGGATACAGGTCCTGGCTTCCCTGTTGAGCCCAAAACATTCCTGGGAAGTGGCACCTGGGTGGTCCTCAGCTGGTCCATGTGGTGAGGGAGAAATCATGCAACTGGGGCCTTCGGAGCTGAGGCTGAGTCTTTGGCTTCAAGCTGGTGGCCAATCTCACTCATTCCTTCCCGAATACAGATCTTGAGTAAATGACAAACAAACAAACAAACAACAACAACAAAACAAGAACAAAGAACACATTTAAAATTCTGCGCCTGAGATCTTATTTCCACGAGAGTTAAATGAGGGAAGCCAGGAGGGTGGGAATGCCCCCCTCCCCATCCCCATTGTTCCCCTGAATCTCCTGGGGACAGCCAGGAGCGAAGTCACCTGATTCCTTTGTATCCAAAACCCTTCTGTTTTGGTAAAATGTGTTTTAGAAAGTTATGTGAACAGGGACATACTCTTCTGAAAGGACTGCCGTCTTTATCAGGGACTGTCTTTATCAGGGACCGGGCTATGGCTTTTAGAATCTAATGAGTATATTTAAATGTTGGATGCAAATGAGGCATAAAATTAACTCTAGCTTCAAGGAGCACAGAGCAAAGGAGGTAGTTAAACAGCTGTGAGGCTTTCTTCTGACCAGCGAAGCCTATTCCAGCATGTAGACATAATGTGGTAGCTTCCCGGTGGCTTCTGCCAAGCCCCATGGAAGTAAAAGCACAAGGGTTGTGGAGACAGGAGCTCCTCCCCTTGCAGACCTGAGGACCAGCAGAATTCATCTATCCCAGAGCTCAGCTGCTCTCCGAGTGCCCCACGTCCGCAGGCTGGCTAGACAGCCAGTGGCCTCAGACAGGCAGGCAGCATGAATTCTTGACAAACTGCTCAGCTCCCACTTGCCTGCAATAAATCCCACCGTCAGACTGCACTTGGCCTCCCAGGTGCCAAATTCTACTAGCAGGAGAGAGTGCTATTTCCATACCTGTCCCTCTGATCTTCCTCCTCCTCCTGCCAGCGGAGTAATTAAAATGCACATGCGAATATGTTAGTTACAAACACAGCGTTCCTCTTCACATGCAAATGCAATCAATAGATACCAAGATGATTTACATAATGACAAAAGATAAAGGAACTCTTTATCATGCGGCTTTTGGGGTGAAAACTTTAAAAACCTCAGGAGCATCACATGTAGTCTAAGCCTGTCTGGCACAGCCTGTTCTCAGTTCCGCTCCTCTGTAAACAATTGCTCTAAGATCCATGACATTTCCCCCAAGAACCCTCCTTGTTCAATTCACCCTGTACTCTGCTCCCTTAGTCCCACTCCTCCGTACACAGTTTTGCATTTGCCCACACTTTGCTTTGGGAGTGATTTCCTCCTAAGCTGAAGGAAGGAATGCTCCCTGTCCTCCTCATGCCCACCCATGCTTAGCTGATTAGGAGCTCAACACTGGAAGGGACCCCTGAGACCATCTAATGATGCCCTCACCATTCAGTTGGGGAGACTGAGATCCAGAGGGGAGTGAGGAGTGGTCCATGGTGACCCTGATGGTAGTTAGTGGAAGAGCTGGATTCAGCCCTACAGGCAGTACCCAGAAGAGTTGCAAGGTGGTCGGTCAGAGGGATGTTTCTTTCCCTCTGGCCATCACTGTCACATTATTCATGTGGCGTCAAGGTCCTGTGAGTCTCTTGAGAGATGCTTGATATGAAACAATTGCTATTTGCCAGGAGAGGGCTGGGGAATTCCAGAACCTAGAGAAGGCACAGCTCCTGCCCTATGGGATTCTGCATTGGATACTGCTAACATTTTTGTTTAGAAGTACCCTTTGACATCAGAAAAAAATTGGGGGGTGGGGTGGGTCTTCTCTTCACACAACTGAACTTGTGTGAAAGTACATATTAATTGAGCAGATAGAGAGTAACAGGTTACTATGAATCTAGTAGCAGAGCATACATTTTTAAAATGGCTTGTATATACGATAACATATTTTTTAGCTCCTAGGAAGATGCTAGGAGTATCTTTGGATTTGTAGGTTCCTCAGTGACTGCTGTAGCCACGACTATGCGGTTTAGAGCTACTAGGCAGAGAGATCTTGGAGTCCATAGTCCCTGGGCTAGCACTAGTTATCTGGTTTCTGCAGGCAGCAGAGACAGGTGGTGGCAAGCCAACGCTATCTTTATGCCCATCATCTTGAAACAAACTTCCTGTAGGTGAGTCTTGAAGGGGAAGGGGTCTAGAGAAATATGGGGAGGGGAGATTTCCAAAACATCCAGTATTTCTCAGGAGAAAGTGGATCTTGGTTCCGGAGGATTAGGAAAGTGGCTGTTAATAATAGTTACAAGCTACCATTTATTAAGTAGCTACCAAGTGGTAGAAACTGTGCAAAAGGAGATCAGATAGGGACATACATGGATATGCATACGGATCTAGTTCTAGATATAGACAGATAATGATATATCTCTCCCATAGAAGACCCAGGGCCTTGTGTTCACCAGCCACTGCAGGGGGTCATGATTTAAGAAGCAAATTCTAGCTGCCAAAAGTAAACAGGAATTTTAATCTTTATTGGCATCTCTCAAAGAGCATGAAAATGATGGAATGTAAGACCCACAGTAAAATCTCTCGAAATTCCCTTTCCTTTCCCTTCTCCCACATTTGGCAGCCAACGTCAGAAGCTCCTACTTGGCGAATATTCCAGAATGCTCTCTGGTCCTCAGCTTCCGTGTCCCCGCTGCTGCTTCTTCCTGCCCGGCCCAAGGTCTTCACCAGGCAGGCAGGTTTAACCTCTCTGCTGGCAGGTCTGGTTTCTCCTCTGCTGGCCCATCATGCAGATTCTCCACACCTGGGGCTCCCCCATCAGGAAGAGCCATCTCTCTGCCTCCCACCTCAGCAGAGCTGTCTTTCTTTCCCTTTGTTAGTCTCGATTGGACCACACAAAGCCAGGCAACAGTGGGTATCGAGAAAACCCTTCTGAAAGATCAGGGGGAGGAAGAGCTGGGCAAAGTCCCCCACAGCAGAATGGGGTGGGGTAGGGATGAGGAGGTGGAGAAAGAAGGATGGAGACTGGGAATATTGACACATTTACACAAGGATAAGCCTTCTTCTGGTCACATACACCTTATGTTTTAATCTCCATCAAAGCCTCCGGGGGAGGTGAAATGGACCTCGTGTTACAAAGAAAGAAGTAAGGTCCAGAGAGGTTGATGAGGTTGGTAAGAGATTAAGAAGTCAGCGCGGCAGCGTCTGGGAAGTTCCCACTCTCTGCTCCAGGCCTCCCCAGCATTTTGGCCACAGGAGTCCCATCCAAACAATGCTGTGGTTCCCTGGGTGGTCTTGGGTGTCTTTTGACCATCCCTTGACCATTTTCCCAGCCCAAATCAAGTTCTATTCCAGGCATTTGTTTTGCCCAGGACAGTGGTCGGCAAACTGCGGCTCTTTGGCCCCTTGAGTGTGTGGCTCTTCCACAAAATCCTGACTCC
>NW_006297812.1:1137803-1141252 GCF_000327345.1 Myotis davidii | reverse complement strand
GTGGCTTGCAAGCCGCTGTTTGCCGACCACTGGCCCAGGACATGGACTTCATACGATGGACCCATGCTATGGTGTGGTTGTTCTGGAGAGAAAATACCATGGTTTCCAGGTAGTTTACATACTAGTATACTCTGGCCACACCAGCTTGTTCTCTATTTTGAAACATGGCCTTGTACTTCTCCTGCCCTTGAAGGTGTTTCACAGCCCTGCACCTGCATCCCGTTCCAGGTTCTGCAGGGCGGGACTGTAGCCAGTTGGTGATGGTCATGTTCCGCACAGGAGGGGAGAGAAAAGTGGGTGCCTGTGTACTTGGCTGAATTGTGCAGAAATTCACATGTTGAAATCCTAACCCCCAGGATGCAACTGCATTTAAAGAGGTAATTAAGTTAAAATGAGGCCACTATTACAGGCCCGAATCCAATTTGACTAGTGTCCTTAGGAGAAGATTCGGACACAGGTATGTACAGCAGAAAGCCTGTGTGCGGAGACAGTCAGAAAGCGGCTGTCTGCAAGCCACGGCCCAGAAGAAACCAGTTGTGCTGATGCTTTGATCTTGGACTGTCTTCCCACAGTCTTCTGAACTGTGAGGAAACATCCTTCTGTTCTGGAAGCCTCTCAGTCTGTGGTACTTTGTTACGGCAACCCTAGTGAATGACTCCAGTGCCATCCTTTGGGTTTGGCCGAGGGCCCTGTCCTGGAAGGGATTCCATGGGGGTCTGAACCAGCCAGAAGAGCCCACACCTACCAGGGCCCTCAGACAGGTGGCTGAGCAGCACACCTGAGGCTCACTACCTGGAGGCTGTTCTCCTCTGGGTCACAGCAGTACCTGTGAGAAAGTGAAGTGCAGCGGTGGCTGCCAGCCTTCTGAAGAGTGGTGTTCAAGTGGGAGCTCGAGGAAGATTAAATTACAGTCACAGACAGCAGCATGCCACCTGGGAGTGTGCCGGAAATGGACAATCTCGAGCCTGACCCCAGATTTCCTGAATCTTTATTTTAAAAAGAGCCTCAGGGGACAAGTATGCACGTTACAGTTTGAGAAGCACTGATTCCTATCCTTGGATCTCAGAACAGCTCAAGTCATAACTGACCTATGTACCTCTCCTGTAGCCTCCACCCACCTGGAGAGGACAACTGGCCTGCCTCAGGAAGGCCCAGGCCAGAGCAGCTTGGGCGGCGATGCTCATTTTGGCCACACCTTTAAGGCTCATGGTGTTGAGGTCACATTCCAGGCCAAATAAATGAGAAGCTCTGCAGGGAGTCATCTATTGCTTTGTAACAAACAACCCCTGAATGGTAAATGGAAACATGGGTCCTTTCCCATGCTCCAACTCCCCTCCAATGCCCTGTTTTCTGTATTCTATAAAAGCTTGTTTTGGAAAAGTCTGGGTGGTGGCAAAACAATAGCACCAGCTGGCTACCCTGGTGCATCCTGTCTGCAGGCCGGATGGGACTTAGCTATTCAACCTCACCAGTGGCAGTTGGTGTGGTGATAAACTTCACCAGTTGGCTGCCACCAGTGCGCATGTACATCCTAATAAACCCATGTCTTTCACAGCCAGTCCTCCAGTTATTTCTTTGGAAACCCAAGAACAATATGCTGAGGTTTTCTGGGACCTCAGCACTTTGCATAATGACCGAAAATGCAGTGGCTTAGAATAATAACCATTTATTTAGCTCATGATTCTATAGGTTAGTGCTTTGGGTCAGGGTCTGCTGGGCAGTTCCTCAGTTGCTGCAGGACCCACTCATGTGTCTTCAATCAGCTGCAGATCTGAAGAACGGCTCTGTTTCCCAGGCATGTTGCTAGGGCAAGGGGAGAGGGTGGGACTTGGGCCATATTTCTTTTGCTATCCATAAGATTAGCTTAGGTTTATTTATGTGGCAGCTTGGCAGAGGGAGAGAGAGAGAGAGAGAGAGAGAGAGAGAGAGAGAGAGTGAGAGAGAGATCTAGACTCACACTATCTTGCGTCTACCATTTTCTGTTGGGTGAAGCAAGTCATAAAGCATGCCCAGATATAAAGGATGAGGCAATAGATTGTACCTCTTGATGGGAATTGCTGCCGAAGTACATTACAAAAGGCACAGACACCAAGAGGGGTGGAGGACTGGGCCATTTTTGTAGCCTACCGCATTGCACTGACAAGGACTTGCTCCTTGACCAAACTTTAGTCGGGCTTCTCTGAGTCCTCTTTTCAACTAGGCCTTGTCCTGGCCTCTGTCCTTGGCTGCTCAGTTTAGCAAGAATCCTGCGAAGCAGCTCAGGGAGAACTCCCCCATCCTCCATCTCCAACCAGATTCCTTGTTCCCCACCCTTGAAGCCTAGCCAGTAATTTTCTATCCTCTCCCTCACCCTGCCAGTTGGCTATGCCTCCCCAGCTACTCCTGTTTTATTTGAGCTCAGTCTCTTTCCACTATTGCAGTTGTCTTGAATAAAGTCTTCCCCGCCATGTTTAAGAAGTGTCCAGTGCAATTTCTCTTTAACAGGCACCGAGGAGTGTCTTCCTCTCCCTTCCTTCCTTGCTCCCTCACACAGCTGCTCTGGCTTGGCCTGAGCTCCCTCCAGATATTGCTTCGGGTGGTGAAATTGCCTTTTGAGGAAAATGGATTAAGGCAGTTTGCTGAAATCCCAGAGGTCTCTTTGTGATCTCAAGCCAAAGGAGTATTCCCCAGACCTCTCTTAAACTGACATGTCTCACCTTACAATGAACGTAATAATACCTACCTAGCAGAGTTGTGGAGCTTGAATAAAATAGCTGTGAAAGCTCCTAGCTCACAGGTAGTCAGTAATTAAGATTGCCAGGGAAGAGGCCAGTCTGAATACACAGAAAGTCTAACTGTAGAATATCCCCCTCAAAAGTAGCTGTATTTTCTCAGCCAGCATGTAACCACACTAAGCACTCTCTGCAAGAGGGAGCTCCTTAGAGGTCTGCAAGAACAAATAGTGTCACAGTAATTGATGGTAAATGAGGATTTTAATTGTCTGCCAGTGGTTGCTTCTCCCTTCAATCCTGCACACATCTTGTTATCTATTAAAGTAGGCTTTTAACACATTTAATGAAATGGGACTATCAGTGCAATCCCTTTTCTCATGGGCAACACTAATAATGCTGCAGTGTTACCAGCTGTCATTCACTGAGGCTTACCAGACTCCAGGTTCTTTACTTATATTTCCTCACTTAATGCTCAATTCAATCCTAAGAGATGGGTGAAGCAAGTCATAAAGCCGGCCCAGAAGGAAAGGATGAAGCCATAGATCAGTGATGACGAACCTATGACACGCGTGATTTTTCTTTGTTAAATGGCATTTAAATATATAAAATAAATATCAAAAATATAAGTCTTTGTTTTCCTATGGTTGCAAATATCAGAAAATTTCTATATGTGACACGGCACCAGAGTTAAGTTAGGGTTTTTCAAAATGCTGACACGCCGAGCTCAAAAGGTTCGCC
>NW_006297812.1:1127129-1137362 GCF_000327345.1 Myotis davidii | reverse complement strand
GTCATTATTATTATTATTATTATTATTATTATTATTTAATCGAGAGGAAGAGAGAGAGAGAGAAACATCCATGAGGAGACAGAATCATGGACTGCCCGCCTCCTGCACGCCCCCTACTGGTTAGGGATGGAGCCCGCAACCCGGGAATCGAACCCAGGACCTCCTGGTTCCTAGGCCAATGCTCAACCACTGAGCCACACCGGCCCTGTGGCCTGCCAATAATTTGTATCTGAAATCAGCTCAGGGCAGGCCGGTCCCCTCAGAAACCAGAGCTTCCCAGCAAGGGCTGCTTCTAGGGCACTGCCCATGGGTGGGTGGGGGCAGTGGGGGAATTGGGTTCATAGGCCAATGCTCAACCACGGAGCCACGCCGGCCCAGTGGCCTGCCAATAATTTGTAACTGAAGTCAGCTCAGGGCAGGCCGGTCCACTCAGAAACCAGAGCTTCCCAGCAGGGGCTACTTCTAGGGTGCTGCCCATGGGTGGGTGGGGGGCAGTGGGGGAATCCTCACAACTGAGGGTCTCAATGGGGGCGCATGGCTTTCTGGGTGGGGGCATGTGCATGGGCTTCGTAAGGCTCCCGAACCGCTTAAAATTGTGCATAAAAGTTTGCTGGTGACGTGTTCAGTGGAGAGGTTCTGTAATTTTCACCAGATTCCCAATAAGGTTAAGAACCCCTAAGAACTCCAGAATCACTCATTTGAAAAACAGGAATTAGAGAAGTGTCAATAGTTAGAGGCAACAGGAGTGCTGGTTCCAGAGAAGAACCAGGGAATGGAATGGATCTAGTAACTCTGAAGTTTTATTTTTGTAATAAATTTATTTAACAATATCATTTCTTGAGACATACAGGGAGTCATGTACATGTACAGTTTGAACCCTTAAAATGGCCCTTTAAGGAAGGATGAACTTTGTCCAAATGGTTGTCTATTTGCTGAGATAGTGATGAAGGGATTCTGAAGTTTTATTAGTCCTAGAGGCTTCGAACAATATAATTTTATAAGGCTTAAGACTTTCTGTAAGAAAAGTACTGTCATGTACATTGCAATCCAGGCCTTCCCAACCTCCTGTGTATGCTACAGGGTATGTGTCAGTTCCTGCGTGATAGAGCCACACAGACGTGCCAATGTTCTGTGATGAGAGAGCAGTGGCCCAGGCTGTCCAAGCTCGGTCTGCCAGGCCTCCTGCACTCAGCCCAGCTCAGCCCGGTATGCCACTGTGAAGCAATGCCTGGCTGGAGGTGGGCAGCGTGACGGGAGGGCCTTGAGAAACCCTCTGGTTCAAGAGTTCCATAATTCAAGAACAATGGTTGTGGTCACTGGGGAGTCTCTGCAGTCAGTGATGGCTGATGTTTTGTTTTGTGTTTTCCTCCTAAAGATCTTTTCTTTCTGCAAGAACAAAAAATGCACGAAATAAAAAAATAAAATGTGTTTGTTACAACCCAAGGTATTGTGTCAGGCACCTCTCACAGACACCAGAGAGGTGTGGTGTGGTCAGACAACCCCTTGAGTCAGAGGGAGAAGACTGTCCCTAACCTGGATTTTTGTCTTCTCATGCAAATGAATTTAAATGAGAAAGCTTCAGATGATTACGCTGTGATAAAGCCAATTTTATTAAAGCAGTTAAAGCAAGCAAATCTATACATCTGGTTTATGAAGCACAGACAGGCTCTCAGCTAATCTGAAGAGCAAGTTGGGTGGGGGTCCGAGGTGTTATATACCCCCCTATCTATAGGTTTCAAAATTCCTGTTGAATATTTTGGCACAGATTAATTCTCAAGGTCCATTTAAAAAAATAATTCTTTATTGTTGGATCGCCTTCGCACGAGGCCGGCACAGCGTGGACTTTCATTTTTCCCCCATTGACCCCCTCCAGCTCGCCCCCGCACCTCCCCCTGCCTTCAGCACCCTATTGTCTGTGTCCATGGGTTATGCATAATAAGCATTCAAGGTCTTTGGCTGATTACCTCCCACCCACCTCTCCCCCTCCCACTTCCCTCTGAGATTCCACACTCTGTTCCATGCTTCCATGTCTCTGGATCCACCCTGTTCATCAGTCTCAAGGTCCCTTTTTACTTTGTTGTGTACTTCCCGGAATTCCTGAGGCGCACCTGGCAACTTTATCTGGCCAAGCCCCCAGCCTGCTGGCTTTTCTGCGTAGGAAGTAAAACCGTCTTCCCCTGGCTTCTTTCCTCCATTTTCTTATTAGGAAGGTTTTTAACCATTTGCTCTCCTCAAGGGTCATTGGTTTGGGGAAGATAATGGCTTCTTAGTTACAGCTGGCTGCAAATTGCCCATGCTGTTTTGCCTTGTTTTAACTTCCCTGTCTCAGTTTCCCTGTTCCTCTTGCCCTGGAACTTTCCTAGCTTTTCACTGTCTTGTAACAGTATTATAAAAACATGCACTCTGGTCCAACACCAGAGAGACACAGGTGGAGGTGACACACACGAGCAAACACAAGCAGAGTGGCACCACCGCCCCCTGGCACAAGCTAATACTACAGATGCAGTAAGTTCATGAGTTCATCTCAGGTCTGGTTTGGGAGGTCTGAGGAGCTAGGAGGTGAGGTACAGCATTTCCTAACTATTGGTTTCTGGGAAAGTTGGGTTGCAGTGTGTGTGTGTATGTGTGTGTGTGTGTGTAAGGTGAGAGGAGGGTGGAGAGTGTGAAACAGAAGAATGCCTATACTCTCAGGATTGCACAAGTGTCCACTGGGCCCTGAGTGGATTTCTCCCCTGGAAGCTTGGCTCACCTCACCTGCATCTGGGCTGTGCACCATTGCTGTGCTCGCCAGCCATGAGCCTGGCTTCTGGCTGAGTGGCGCTCCCACTGTGGGAGCACACTGACCACCAGGGGGCAGCTCCTACATTGAGCTGGAGCAGGCTGAAACGGGCTCTCTGACATCCCCCAAAGGGTCCTGGATTGTGAGAGGGTGCAGGCCAGGCAGAGGGACCCCACCGGGGAGGGATGTGGGAAGTTGGCCAGCCGGGGAGGGACTGTGGGAGGGCTCCAGGGCATGTCTGGCCTGTCTCACTCAGTCCCATTTGGCCAGACCCCAGCAGCAAGCTAACCTACCGGTCAGAGCATCTGCACCCTGGTGGTCAGTGAACATAATAGCAACTGGTCAACCGGTCAACTGCCCGCTGGTGGTCAGTGCACATCAAGCGAGCGGTTGAGTGGCCTTAGCATATCATTAGCATATTACGCTTTGATTGGTTGAATGGATGGCTAGATGACTGGACACTTAAGCATATTAGGCTTTTATTATATAGGATTTTTCCCTCTAAAAGGAACAGTTGGAGCGTAGGGTGCATATGGAGTGAACAAATGTAGGGTCTGTTAGCAAACACTGTTCACTGCCTGGTGGGGTGAGCACACCACACAGGTGACACATTACCCACTGCCTGGGGGGGGTGAGCACACCACACAGGTGACACATTACCCACTGCCTGGGGGGGGTGAGCACACCACACAGGTGACACATTACCCACTGCCTGGGGGGGGTGAGCACACCACACAGGTGACACATTACCCACTGCCTGGGGGGGGTGAGCACACCACACAGGTGACACATTACCCACTGCCTGGGGGGGGTGAGCACACCACACAGGTGACACATTACCCACTGCCTGGGGGGGTGAGCACACCACACAGGTGACACATTACCTGTTCACTGCCTGGGGGGGTGAGCACACCACACAGGTGACACCTTACCCACTGCCTGGGGGGGGTGAGCACACCACACAGGTGACACATTACCCACTGCCTGGGGGGGGTGAGCACACCACACAGGTGACACATTACCCACTGCCTGGGGGGGGTGAGCACACCACACAGGTGACACATTACCCACTGCCTGGGGGGGTGAGCACACCACACAGGTGACACCTTATACTCCTCACTGCCTGATGGGGGGTGGTGAGCACACCGCACAGGTGACACCTTACACTGCTCACTGCCTGGTGGGGTGAGCATGCCACACTGGTGGCACCTTACACTGTTCACTGCCTGGGGGCAAGAGCACACCACACAGGTGACACATTACCCACTGCCTGGTGGGGTGAGCATGCCACACTGGTGGCACCTTACACTGTTCACTGCCTGGGGGCATGAGCACACCACACAGGTGACACATTGCACTGCTCACAGCCTGGTGGGGTGAGCACACCACACAGGTGACACCATTCCTACAAAAGGTAGTACTATTTTGCTTTTACTCCTAATGCACTGCTGGTTGAAGGTAGGAAGCTTAAGGAACACACATGTCTGCATGCAAAAAGACAACAAGAATTATCTACTTTATAGTCATCTTGCTCAAATCAGCAAGCTTCACTTAGCTAATCGAAATTCAGATGAAGCACTTCGAAGCTTCTCTATTACTTAAAAAACAAATATGAAAAAAATGCATTTCATTCTGGTGTGTCATTTGTTGGGAATAAATGATATTCATGAAGGTGTTGTTTGCAGAGAGATGCTTGAAAATAGCAGCCAGAGATATTCTCTCCTATCTTGTTTAGGAAGAAAATATAAAACATTTAAAAAATAGGCCAGTTTAATTTATAAAGTGCAAAATGTAGTGATTTCAAGCATCAGGTCATCAAAACAGCTTTTCATGCTGCAACACTTAGTAAATATTTAATCTGCATTTTAATACATGGTCAGGTCCCAAACCAAACATGTTAGACTAAGATGATGTCTTAAATTCCAGAGAGGATTCCCGAGTCACCTTCCTGTGAAGTGCGGAGCAGGTGCCCCTGTGAAAGGAAGGGACCGGCCATTGGAGACAGGCAAGACTGGCTGGCTGTCCTCTGGGCCGCTCTGTGAGCAAGCTTCTTGCTTTTCCTAGCTAACAAAGGGCTGTGAAGATGAAACGAGTGTTTGTGAGAAGTGGGTGCTGCCTGGATGTGATCTTTCCATGGATGGCGACTTATTGTCACGTAGGTTTGGTTCCGCTCCTTCCTTGCAATCAGTGTAGTTGCTCCTCCATCACCTACACCATGGCCAACGCTGCCCCCGGCGCATTGTCCTGTTTCATTGCCTTCACAGCACTCACCGCTGTCTGATATGCTCTCATTCATGATTTGTTCTACTGGCTGCTGCCTGTGTTAGATCTGAGAGAGCAGAAATCTCGCCTGTTTTCTTAATCTTCGCCTCTCCTGTGTTTAAAATAGCTTGACACGCAATACATGCTCAGTAAACACGTGTGGCCCGAATGCTGCGTGCTTTCTAGCCCTTTTCCCCTTTTCAGAACTGGCTGTGACAATCGCTTCGACTCCATCTTAGTTTCTTCCTCTGTCACAGGAGCACAGGGATCTGGATCTGCAATTGGCGACGGCAGCATATGTGCTAAACCCGGCTCCTACCTGTCTGTGTGGATAAAGTTTTCTGGAAGCAGAGCCACCTCCCTTGTGTCCATATGGTCTGTGGCTGGCTTTGTCCTCCGGTGGCCTAGCAGAGTCCTTGCAGAGATGGGGTAGCTCGCAAGCCTCAAATAGAAAAGTTCACTAATTTCTGGTCTAATTGAGCCTTGAGACCTTTCTACTCCGGAGGCTCTTAATCTTGTGAAACCCACACCATGTTCACTGCGCTGCGTAATTACAAATAGCTAATTTATTTTTTGGAGCTTCTTTGAAGTTTCGTATTAGATCATGAATTGTCTTTGGTTGTGGAGTTTATACTAATGATTTGTTCATTTCTCCATTACTTTCCGGGCTTCTCCCCATAGAGATTTTAGCCCCAAATGCTGCCGCCTTGAGATTTGCCGTCACTTTTTCTTGTCATCAGCAACTTCGGTTCTAGGAGGGGATTGCCTTAACACTGTGCTTCCAGCATGCTTGGCCTTGGAACCGGGAAGTGTTTTTAGCTGGTATCGCCCCAGCTTCAGTGTCACAAAACATCAGCTGAGAACTGGAGGAGGAGATGGAGGGCGTCAGGTTCCTTATTCCTCCGAGGAGACTCTTCCCTTTTTAAGTTCCCTGCCCACACAGTTCCACAAAGGACCGAGTTTCAGAGGTGAGGCAACGTGGTATAATGGAAAGAACATAGGGTTGGGCTTAGGAGAGATTTAGTTCACGTTCTATATTTGCCACTCGCTAGTCACATGATTTTGAACGGGTAACCAGCTTCCTGCGCCTCCATGTCCTCACACGTGAGGTGGAGGTAGATTGATGTGAAGCTCATAAAGGAGAGTGGAAAACCGTGGTCATTTAGGAAAAGTTATTTGAGCACCTGTCACACATCAGGCATTAGCCTAGGTCACAGTGATGGCGAACCTTTTGAGCTTGGCATGTCAGCATTTTGAAAAACCCTAACTTAACTCTTAGTCAACAGAGCCAAATATCAACAGTACAACGATTGAAATTTCTTTTGAGAGCCAAATCTTTTAAACTTAAACTATATAGGTAGGTGCATTGTTATTAACTTAATTAGGGGACTCCTAAGGCTTAGGAAGAGCCACACTCAAGGGGCCAAAGAGCCGCATGTGGCTCGAGGGCCGCAGTTTGCTGACCACTAGGTCCTGGGTCACAGCAAACAGTCAGACAGTGCTCTTGCAGATCTGAGTCCTAGTACGGGAGGTAAACGAATAAACAAACATTCAATACAATGATGAGCACCATGAGGGAACATAAAGCGGGGTAAAGGGACAGCGAGTAACGGAAAGGCTATTTTATTTGATAGGATGGCCAGGGAAGCCCTCTTCCAGTGGAAACTAAAGGAAGTGAAGGGGACACAGGAATACCTGGAGGAATGGCATTCTGGGTCAGAGAGGTCGTGTGTGCGAGAGCCTGGGGTTCAAAGAGGAGCAGACAGGCCAGGGTGGGGGACTGGAGGTGGGACAAGGGACGGCCGGTGGTCAGACGTGCAGCTGGAGGAGCAGCCGGGATGGCTGCGCACGGCCTGCGGGCCCTGGGGAGGACTCGAGGCTCTCTCCCGCAGGGAGGAGAAGCCGGAAATCCGAGCAGCGTTGTGACGTGCTTAGTCTGACCTGTGTTTTTAAACAGCTCGGGCTGTTGTGTGAAGAGTAAGCTGTAGACTAATTTTTAAGTGCCTGTTATAATTTCTTGCCCACAGAGGACCCACAATAACTGTGTGCACTCCTATGGCACAACCTATTTGCCGGGAATTACCTGCAGCTGCAGCAGGAGAGTGGGCGTCCAGCTGGGAAAGCTGTGTGATTGCTGAAGGGTGGCAGAGGGAGGGCAGCCCCCTCTGGGGAAATGATGCCCATCCCAGCAGGCTCGGGGCGGGGGAGCAGGAGATGGACGCTCCCGCCTCTGGCCTGTGCCACCTCCTGGCTGAAGAGACCACCCAGCCATCTTCCTTGTCAGCCTCAGAGACAATTAGGGGCCCTCGGGCCGGGCTCTGCTATTTGCCATGTTTGAAACTGGATCATAAAACGGGAGATGATTACAGGAGCTTTAGAAAGACCACCCATCACTAGCCTCTCAGATCTGCTCTCTGAGCAGCCTCCTGGGAGCCGTGTGGAGGCACACGGCAGCGCTGGCAGCACAGTGGGCAGGAGGGTTCTTCAGGGGAAGCTGAGGGTTTCACAGAGTAGCATGTGGGACTGAAGTCCTCATGTCTGCTTGAAAACTCAAAGCCCAGTGTGGGGACCAGCAGTTCCCATGGGGGAGCGGGGCAGGGTGGGCCAGGGCAGGGTGGTGCTGACCCTGGCCGTGAACTCGCCCCGAGTGACTGCTCCTGTGGGTGCAACTCTGCCAGCCCAGGCCCAGGAGGAGCCACCCTACCCTGCCCGGAAGGGACTGCTTACCATCTCCTTGCAGGTGTCATTTCTGCCTCTGACTTCAGAGCGCTAGGCCTGCAGGTGGGCAGATTGCAGTGTCTTCTGTCTGCACAGTCTTTGCTGGGCTGGGTGGCGAAGAATTTCAATGGGGTGACTGGAATTTCTGGTTTGTTGGGGATGGGGTTTTTCCTGGATGTGGGAATCTCAGTGCTAAAACTGGGACAGACCCAGGCAATGCCTTGGCCAGTTGTTCAGTGGTTAGAGCATCAGCCTGCAGACCAAAGGGTTGTGGGTTCAAGATCCTGTTAAGGGCACTACCTCAGTTTCAGGTTTCCCAGCCCTGGTAGGGGCATGTGTGGGAGGCAACCAATAGATGTGTCTAACATTGGTGTTTCTCTCTCTCTCTCTCCCCCTCCTTCCTCCCTTCCACTCTCTCTGGAAATCAATGGAAAAAATATCCTCAGGTGAGGATTAAAAAAAAAAAAAAAGAAAAAAAGTCCCAGGCAAACCACAACCAGTTGGTCACTCTAGAGGGCTGTCTAGACCAGTGGTCGGCAAACTCATTAGTTAACAGGTTTCTCCCTCTCTCTCCCCCTCCTTCCTTCCTTCCACTCTCTCTGGAAATCAATGGAAAAAATATCCTCAGGTGAGGATTAAAAAAAAAAAAGAAAAAAAAGTCCCAGGCAAACCACGACCAGTTGGTCACTCTAGAGGGCTATCTAGACCAGTGGTCGGCAAACTCATTAGTCAACAGAGCCAAATATCAACAGTACTCCTTCAAAATAGACTTGCCCAGGCCAAAAACTGACTTCTGCGCATGGGCCACTAAGTTTCAATCGCACTGTACGTGCGCCCACACGTGGTATTTTGTGGAAGAGCCACACTCAAGGGGCCACAGAGCCACATATGGCTCACGAGCTGCAGTTGCCGACCATGGGTCTAGACCAAGGGCTTCTTGAGAGTGGGAGTTGCATCTTGTTTTTATAATCACTTGGTTGCGATGTAACGGTGTCGGAGCACAGAGTAGGACTCTGCTGCTCTGAGTTGTTCTGAGTGGCTGTAAGTCTATGTATTCCTCTAAGTTCTTCCCGACTACGCCAGGGCTGGTTCCCTCTCAAACCCTGTCCGCTGTACTAACTGTTGGCAACTTAGTCCAAATTCCACCTTTAGCCTCTGCTCACCAACAGGTGTTGGGTCCAAACCCCTCTGCCTGAGGCTGGACCTCCTACGACGCCTGGTCTTAGACAGAGAAGCCATGAGAGGTTGTGGGTATAGAAGAGTGAGTCTTTATTGTAACATGAGTCACATTGTAGTGGTATCTGAGCTCTCCAACTCTGCAGCTTCTCCTGTCTCTCTGCAGACTTCTTACTCCATCCTCAGCTGGCTCCAGCCAACTAGCTGGTCAGTAACCTACTTTTATACCATTTAGAGAAAGAAGGCTGCTTGCCAACAGTGACTTCAGTCATATTTGCTACAGAAGGGCACAGTGTACTGCGTCCTTGCACCCGCTCATGATATCTTGGCCTGATTAGGATTCCCAAGCTCAGAGTCCTTGAACATCCTGTGTAGGCTCATGCCCAGAGCAGTCTTTGGTCATTCTGGTGTATTGATAACAAGGCCTCTGTGCTCCCACCGGCCTTGACTATCTGGGGACCTGGCATGGTTCCCACAAATGGACCGTTTCAAGGGTACACTTCAGTGGCTTCTATTCACAGCTATGCAACCATCATCACAATCACTTTTAGAATATTTTCATCATCTCCCAAGGAAACCCATACCCATTTGCAGTACCACTCCACCCTGGCTCCAGCCTTGGGCCACCATTAATCTGCTTTCTGTCTACAGATTTTTGTCTTCTGTAATAAAAGCGTAATATGCTAATTAGATTAGATGTCCTTCCAGACGACCTTCCAGATGAAGCCAGGGCTGTGAAAGAAGCCTGGGCCCCGGGTGCCAGAGGGAAGCTGGTGCCAGCAGCCAGGGGAAGGAAGGTCTGCTCTTGTACGAATTTTGTACATCAGGCCTCTAGTTTCATATAAATGGAACGATACAATATGTGGCCTTTTGTGTCTGGTGTCTTTCACTTAGCATAATGTTTTCAGAGTCCATTTATGATGTAACACGTATCAATACTTCACTCCATTTTTATAGCTGAGTAATGTTCCATTGTATGGGTATACCATATCTATCTATCTATCTATCTATCTATCTATCTATCTATCTATCTATCATCTATCTATCTACCTATCTATCATCTATCATTTAATGTCTAATTACCTGTGCTCAACAAACTCAAAAAGAGTCTGGAGAGTTTGCTAGAAATAAATAATAAAATTTATTCAAGGATTGTAGGGTTTGAAAATCAGAAACACAATTAAGTGTTTGAAGGGAGAAGTAAAGCTAAGAGTTCTTATAGTAAAAAGTACATTCTTGAGAAGAATCAGTCCCACATTCTTAGTCTTGGGATTGGTCCAAGATGGTAATCCTATGAA
>NW_006297812.1:1112685-1126927 GCF_000327345.1 Myotis davidii | reverse complement strand
AACAGTTTTGTTATCTAAAGACCATGTGCTTTGAGGCCAAACAGATGTAGATTGAAATCTATGATAAAAGGGACAGATTATAGAGGATCCTGTGTGATAAACTCAGTTTAGGCTTTTATCTTGATGGCCTTTGGGAAACACTATAGTCCGTTCCGGTAGGTTTGCATTTTAGAAAGAGGGCTCTCGCAGTAGTATGGAGAGCAGGTCACACCCAAAGCCACCATGCAATATGGAAAGGTGTTGGAGGAGTGCAGGTCCTATGTGATGGAGGCTGGACAGGGGCAGTGAGAGAGGAAAAGGGGTATGGGGTGGTGGTGGGTTAGACATTAACACTGAGGGAATGAACCCCTTTGCAAATCTGGTGAAACCCAAAAACCTCTTCCACAGGAAGAAAGTGCACAACATTTAGCATGCAAGCTTCAAGGCCGCAAGAGCACTGCTTAGAGCCCAAGACTGTCTTGCTGGTGCTGTCAGCAAATCACGTTTCCTCCCTGAGCTTTGCTGTGCCAGATGATCCCCAACTTCCTCCCTCATCGCAGGGTCTTTGCCCCCTGGTAGTGCTCAGGAATATTCTCTGGGGGGTGGGGGTGGGGGGGTGTCAGGTTGGGAAGACTTCCACCCAGGGGAGGATGCAGGGAAGTGAGTCAGTCTGTGACATGGGCCTGCTGGTGTTGGGAAGCTGAATGTTAGGAGCTGTGTTGTTGGTCTTGTGTTTTTTATTGAATGTCTGCAGAGAAAAAACACACCAACTACATTTCCCACCTTATAAACAGTGTGTCTGGCAGTGGTGGTCTGGAGAATTATTGCCTGTTGTCTAGTTTGTTTATAACTTTCTCAAGAGTTTGAATTATTTCAGAACTCACATCCAAGCATTTGGCTGCAAAGTTTGGGTTGGTTTATAGTCATTGCATCCCTCCAAAAGTAATTATTCTCAACACTAGAGGCCTGGTGCATGGATTCATGCACCAGTGGGGTTCCTTGGTTTGGCCTGAGGGGATTGGGCCGAAACCGGCAGTCAGACATCCCCCGAGGGGTCCCAGAGTGTGAGAGGGCACTCTGCAAAGTTGCTGTCACTTGGTAGCTCCTGTGTTGAGTGTCTGCCCCCTGGAGTCAGCATGTGTCATAGCTACTGGTTGGCTGGTGAGCCAGTCACTTAGGTTTTTATATATATATAGATGCTTCCTTGGTTGCCCCTGCTGCTCACTGCTCACACACTGGGGCTGGGATAACTGGGATTTCCCCAATGTCCTGAGACATTCATTGCTGCCAAGGGTGGGGTTGGATCTCCAGGAGGTTGGTGGTAAGGGGAGAGTGGCCTCTGGATCCCAGCAAGTGTCTGAGACTAACTGGGGTGACCTTAAATGCTTTAGGCAAAGCAACTGCCCTTTCAGCAGTCTCACCCGCCAGAAACAGTAGTAGTGGGATATATTTTTATGATATAGGGGGCATGTCTCCTGGTTGTCTTGTTGCTTACAGATGATGATTCTCCAACCTGATCATCAGTCTATGCCAGCCTGGCTGGGTAATACTCACCTGGGGGCTTATGAAAAAGACAAATTCTAGGCTCCAGGAATTCTAATTTATGGGACATGGGGTAGGTGTCCTTATTTCTTTCGTTTCTTTTTGTTTTTGAAACTCATTTACTGTTTACTAAGGTGATTCTAACATGTACTCATGGTTGGGATTCATGTTTTCAGATAAACATTATTGTATTTCATTCAATTTAACAAGTGTTTATTAAGTATTTAGTATGTGTAAGGTGTTTTGCCCAGTGAGATGAAAAGACACAACAAACAGTGACTAGTCATTCTAATGAAAATCAGGGCTGACACAGAGTTGCTAATGTGATTGAGCATTGTTCTGGGAATTCTTGCTGATACACTACGCAGAAACTAGGATTAAGTCATGTAAATGTGGAAAGGAGGAAATACATTGTTATTATATATTGAGGATCTATTTGTGTACTAGAAAACTTAAAAGAATAAGCTGAAACACTATGAAAGGTAATAAGAAAATTTTGTAGCTAAAAATACAACACTCTATTGTGACAGAAAGCAGATTAGTGATTGTCTGGGAATGGGGTGGGGGAGTTAGGAGGGAAAGATTACAAAAAGGCATGAAGAAATTTTAGGGGTAATAAATATGACATGTTCACTGTCTCATGGGTATGGGCAAATATAAAATATATCAAAGTCTCACCTTAAATATGTGCAGTTTATTGTAACTCGATTATCTATACTAATAAAAGGGTAATATGCTAATTAGACCAGGAGACCTTCCAGAAAAAGCCAGGTGGTGGGGCTGAGGCAGAGGCGGTTACGGGCGATCAGCCTGACAGGGGAGGGCAGTTGGGGACAAGCAGGCCAGCAGGGGAGCAGTTAGGGGTGATTAGGCCAGAAGGCGGGGGCAGTTGGGGGCAATCAGACCAGCAGGCAGAGTGGTTAGGGGCTATCAGGCAGGCAGGCAGGTGAGTGGTTAGGAGCCAGCAGTCCCAGATTGTGAGAGGGATGTCCAACTGCCAGTTTAGGCCCGATCCCACAGGGACATCCCCCGAGGGGTCCCAGATTGGAGAGGGTGTAGGCTGGGCTGAGGGACACCCCTCCCCTCCATGCACTAATTTCATGCACCGGGCCACTAATATCTCAATTTAGCTGTAAAAATAGTTCCTATATATCAATAACACCTAATTAGGAAATATAGAGGAAAATTCTATTTATTATAGCATTAAAACCCTAAAATATATTGAATAACCATAACAAAAGGTGATATTTATGTAAAGAAAAGTACAAAACTTTACTGAGTCATAAATGAAGACTTGAATAAATTGAGATGCACATCCTGCTCAGATAGGAAACAGCTCTGCCACTCACTTGCTGTGTAACTCTGAGGAAGTTACTTGTCTCTCAGTTCCTCATCTGAAGGTGAAGGTAAGTATAGTATTTCATAGGTTAGTTTTGAGGATTATAGAAATGAATGCATGGAAAGTGCTTAGAATATGCCTGGCACAGAGTAAATGCTCTTTAATTATTTGCCATTTTTTATGCCTCTAAATTTAGATGGAAGAATAATTAGTTGAAAATAACCAAGGATAAAAAGTGTGGAAGATTAATAAGAGGGCTAACTCGGTCAAATATTTTTAAAAACTTATGAAACTACAAATTAAACCAGTAGGGTAATGGTTTAAGACTAGACCATTGTTCAGTAGAACAGGACTGATAACCAGAATCACACATGTATCCATCCACTGAACAAATATTTATTGAATGAGTGCTGTTCTAAACACTGGGGATATGTCAGTAAAACAAACAAACAAGTCAAAACAAAACAAGTAAAGTCCTTGTTCTCAGGGATCCACCCTAATAAATGGAGCCAGACAGTAAACAAATATCTAAAGTTATGTGGGGGATAAACACTATGAAGAAAGCCATGGGGATAGGAGGGTTGGGGAGAGATGGAGACTGTTGGGTGGCTGGGGAGGCCTCTTGCTAAGTGAATAAAGAGTCACTCAGATATCTGAATGAGTGGCCAAGCAGAGGGAGAAACAGGTGCTGAGACTCTATGGCATGTGCAGATAACCTGCTCAAGCCTGGTATGTTCGGAGTAGAATGAGGGCAAAAATGAAGCCAGAAAAGGACTTCTAGGAATTTTTAACCAGATAGTTGCCAGATAAAATACAGGACAGTAGTTACAGTTTAATTTCAGAGATACAGTGAGTAACTTTTTAGTATTAGGATGTCCCCATCCATAGTTGGGAAATACCTATACTAAAAGTTTATTTGTTGTGTCTCTGAAATCCAATTTTAACTGGATGTACTGAATTTCTGTTTCCATCCATTTAAGAATCAGTGTTATGGGCTCAAAGTTTGTGGGTTCCCCACCCCAAATTCATATGTTGAAGTCCTAACATATGGCATTAGGAGGTGGGGCCTTTGGGAGGTGACGAGGTCATGAGACTGGAGCTTTGTGAATGGCGTTAGTGCCCTTGTAGAGCAGACCCCAGAGAGCAGCCTGCTCTCTGCCATGTAAGGACACAGCGAGACAACCAGGACAAAAGCTCCCCTTAGACACAGAAACTGCAAGTGCCTTGATCATAGACTTACCAGCCACCGGAACAGTGAGAAATGAATGTTTGTTATTTGAGGGATATCAGTCCACATACACTAAGACAATCATGATTTAAAATTATGTTTACAATGAGATCTCAACCATATTAGAAATGTATAGAAAAATGTTTGGAAAGGAATACACTGCAGTATTAACCCCCTTGCTCCTAGATGATTGCCTAATGGGTAATAGAATTTTTTTCTTTACAGATTTCTGTAATTTCCATGCGCTCTGTAGTTTGACCAGTTTGTTTAAATCAGTATTCCAAGTGCCTAGAATAATGCCCTTCATCGACACAGAATGAGTACTGTTATTTTTGAATTATTGGATTAATTGTACATATGTTACTTTTATTTTATCTATTTTATTTATTATTATTTTTTAATCCTCACCGGAGGATATTTTTTCCATTGATTTTTTTAGAGAGCATGGAAAGGGGGGAGAGGTGAGCGAAGAGGGAGAGAGAAAGAGAGAGAGGAGTGGGAAACACTGATGTGAGAGAGACACGTTGACTGGTTGCCTCTCACACTTATCTCAACCAGGGCCGGGCATTGAATCTGCAATCCTTCGGTGCGTGAGCCAGCCCTCTAACCACAGAGCCACACCGGCCGGGGCCATGTTACTTTTAAATCAGGAAACCTGCAGTTAACTGTGGGGAACAGAGCGATAGGTAAATTCATCCAGAAATATATGGGTGAAATATATGGCACCCAGAAAGGGGAGGGAGGTCAGAGTTTCAAGGAGGAACCCTGGGTGCTGTCTACCATCTACCATGTTCTTCCCAGGAGGAAGGGGCTGGGTACTTCTGCCTGAGGCTTCCATTCAGTGAGTATAGGTTTGGCTGGGCGGTATGGTCTGGGTCCTGAAACATGGTAAGGGACCTGCAACACTGAGGGATTCTGAGCTGACAGTATACTTGAGTCTGCAGGCCTGCCAGGAGCTCCATGATGTTCTGATGCTTTGAAAACAGGCTGAACCAATTGCATTCTCCCCTTGTCCTGAGTTAAGTATTTTGGAGAAATAGGGCATTATAATGGATTCCATGTTAGTCCCTGAAAAGTATTTGGCTTGACTGACTGACCCCCGAGTGGCTGGCAGTCTCATAAACATCAGAGATTTAGAGTGTAACAAGCATAACACTTCAGTAATTCATCCTCTTTTTGTCAACTGCAAGTTTCCAGAATTCCATACTTCAGTGTCCACGCCCATGCAAAAAACAAACAGAAGGAGAAGGAGCAAGGGTGGGGAGCAGGAGCGAAATCCTCATGGGTCCTGCTCTTGGGCCTAAGGGAGATGCGCCCTAGACATTCGTTGACCAGCCCGGCAGTGTGCAGGAGGCTTTTGTGTTTGTTTGTGTGGCTGTCTTCTGCCCTAGACTGCTCCTCATTCTTCCTCAAATCCCAGGGCCAGTCCAGTGCCCAGAACCTTGCCGGCTGGGACCACACACGTTTGTCCATCCCAGTTGAACCCTCCAGAAAAGTGTGAACAAAACTAAAAAAACAAAAAAATCTCTCATTCAAAAACAAAATCCCCTGCACAACAGAGCCAATGTCACCAGCATTAGTTGTCCAGAGGCCCTGTGCCCAGTCTGGGTCCTTGGGGGTAAACTCAGGGGTGTAACCACATTTGAAAATGGTCCTATCTTTTAAAACAAGGCACTGAGTTGCTTTTCAGAGACGGACCAAACCACAAGTCGTGCAGCCGAAGCATGTGCAGAGGAAACAACGTTGACCTTCAATTTCACCGGGGACCAAAGCCTGTGCCCCACCCCACAGAACCAAAGGCCTGGGACATGACCAGAACTTGCACACCCGAACCCTTTCAGAAGCGAAGAGTCCGTTGTCCAGGAAGATCCGTGCTGACGCCCCTTTACCATAAATGGCCAAACTCCAAGTTCTTCTAATTAAAACTTGTCCAGCCAGCACTTCACATACCTGGTCTGCCTAAACTCCCTGGATGGGGAGTTCAGATTTTTCTAGCATGAGTGGCCCCTTCTCCATGGTGTGGCACCACACAATAAATGCCACTTTCTCTCACTGCACTGGTGTCAGCGGAATCAGCTAGTTGAAGCACCCGGGGTGGGGGTGGGGGAAGTGGGGGAGGGCGAGCTCTGGCTTCATTGCAGCAGCAGTGCAGGCCTTGAAGGCCCTGGGTGCCAAAGGCACCATTTTGGGAAAGAGCATCTGGCCGGTAGCTTAAATGGAAACGTCCCATGTCTCCATAAAGGGGTTTTTCTCAGCATCCCAGAGGCACTTGTTTCCTGCTAAGAGCGGCTGAAATCAGCTTTATGGACCCCCACCTGAGGGAGCCTCTGTTGGTCTCCCCTTTCTGCTTTAGCAATGGCTCCTTGCCAGGAGGACCACAGGGGGCACCTGGAGAGTTGGAAGAGGTCCATTATGGGACAGCCGCCAGCAATCACTTCCACCCCCCCTGGTCCATTCATCACTCGTTAACCGGGCACTCTCTCATTTATTTGCTTATTCAGCAAATGTTTATTAAGTACATTTTCTGTGCCAAGAGCTCAGCGAGGCTCTGGGGAAGAGATGTGGCCCCTGGTGCTCACCTTGCCAACCAAACCACCTCTTTCGTTTCCCTTATTTCACTTCCGTCCTCTGTCCCCATGTTCACACTCCCCTCTGACTGTCCCTCCCATACACCCAGCTCAGGCCTATGTCAGGGCTTCCTCCTCCCCCGGGCCTCACAGGACTGGCGCCTTCTCTTCACGCAGCTCAAAGATATCTCATTGCCTCCTTGGAGGCCTTATTACTCCGAATTCACTGGGTAGTATTTGTTTAGCACTCTGTTGTTTGCTTCCCTCCCTCTGAATGTTGGCTCTTGAGAGCAGGGGCCCTTTCTGCTGTGTTTACAATGGTTCCTTCCAGGGGAATGGGGCTTGGCAAACAGTAGGTGCTTGAGGCAGTATGGGCTGAACCAATTGGTAGCCAGGCTTTCACTACCTCACCTGGCCTCTAGGGAGCTCTGCTCACTCAGAGGGACACAATTTAAACTTAGCTTGGCCCATACATGGTACCATGGTTGGAAAGAAAAATTATGAAGCAAAGATAGAAGACTTGGTACATTTCAAAAGCTAGCTAGTTAATCAGATGTGTATCCTAAGGTGACATAAAGCCTTGTGGGCATCTTGGCTGATACTGATCCTGCTTCATCCTGCGTGTGGGTGTCAGATCAGCTGTGCCCCCTCCTGCCAGAGCCAGAGCCTTTGCCCAGCCTCCTCCCTGGGGGAGGACCCAGGACATGCTTCCTGGCCCTGGTGGCCGCATGTGTCCCTGCAGCAGTCCTGGCCTCTCGGGTCGGGCCGGGCTTTGGCTGTTGGCAGAGTAGCCTCATAGAAAAAAATCCGATGCAGAACAGAGCTATATCCACTGCTTGTTCTGGAGGAGTCTCATCCCCGGCCCCTCATCCGCCCTGCACATCTGCAGCAGGTCCCCTGGCTGAGTGTATGCTGCTTGCTCTCCTGTTCCTTCGGGTGAAGTCTGGCTTCTTTCCCTCCCTGGTCTAAGCCAGTGCCTGGCCCAGCTGCACCAGAGGCCTCATGGCCCTGAAAGGAAAGATGTCCAATTCCTACGTGGAATTTTGGGATATTTGTTACAGAACTTACCTGAGTTTCACTTTACTCATCTGTAAAATGGAGGTGATAATAACTGCCTCCTAAAGTTTTGTGAGGCCCAAAGAGGTACAGAACCTGGCAAAAAGTGAGAAAAAGGTAGATCTGGTTATAGTTATGAAGCCTCGAGGTCTTCAGTCCCATTACCCTGAGCTCCTCACTGGCTGGTCGGAGTTTCTGAATTCTCATAGTAACAGGTGAGTTTCTGTCCATCCTTAGGTGGAGGGCACTAGCTGTTTCCACCCCAGGCAGCCAGGGAAACAAGGATATTAGACTGGGCGTCAGGACCTGGCCAGACTTAACCAGGTGTCCCCCTGTGCAGTCAGGGGAGCCTCTTTTCAGCTCTGCTGTGCCATCTTTTGCAGTCTGTGTGGTCAGACACCCACAGGAACCTGGAGAGCTGATTTCAAGGAGTAAGAAAGGAGATGTCCAGCCTTGCTTAGTGAGTGAGGGCTACAGGCAACACATGCACCGACCCAAAAGTTGACTCGATCTATGAAAACAATTGTGAGAAACCTCTGAGATTAAATCCCTCCTGATGCACCATCCATGCTGGTTTTCACAGCTCCTAAGAAAGCAGAGGGGGTTCTTTGCTTTGGTCACGAAAAAGGCAGCCCCAGCAGCCCCCATGCAAGGACAACTCTGGAATGTCCCACAGGCAGGAGGGAGAGAGGCCAGGCTAGCCTGTGGGGGTGGAGGTGGAGTGGGAGTGGGGGCGGGGCAGGCTCTCCCATGCCCCTCTGCTGTCATGAGCAATGAGCATGCTTCTCTGGCTGGTTCACACAGCTGTCCTTATCTTCAGAAAGCAGAATGTAAGTTAAACATTGGTTAATGCCAGGTGACAGGCTGGGGCACCCTTGGAAACCATGCACCCTCCAAATCCCACCCCCTTCCTCCTTCTGTGAGCTGGAGATAAGGGTGGTGTGACCATCCTTGCCTTGTCAGAACTCTGGGCAATCAGTGAGATCGAGAAAGTCACTTCCGCACTTGGGAGAAGAGACATGTGACTATTGGTAGAAATCCTGGCCAAATGGCACTCACATTTATTGCAGGGAGAAGGGCCTGAGAGACTGACTGAGTTAGTTATTATCTATCTATCTATCTATCTATCTATCTATCTATCTATCTATCTATCTATCTATTATCTATCTATCTATCTGGTCTCACTATAATTTAGCAAGCATTTGTTGTCTCTTACACTTGGTAATACAAAAATAAATAGAACATGGCTTCTGCCCCTAGGACTCACATTACAAGTCCCTGTTTGATCAAGTCCCCTCTTAGTGTAACAATCCCAGTTCTGCCTCCCATCCTTCATATGAAAGGCTCTGAGCCCTCTCCACATTGGCTTGCCTTCCAGCCTCCTAGACATGCTGTGTATGTCATCTCACTTTGTTCCCATAATGACACCCTCTGGAACTGGCATTTGAAGCCTCCTTGTTTCAGGAGGCTCCAAGAGGTCTCTGACGGGGCTGGACCCATGTGAGTGGGATGATGAGGTAGGGCACCTCTACAGGACCTGGAAGGCTTCCCAGAGGGCATGACGCCTGCCTGGATTTTCATGGACGAGTTGAAGGCCCCTGGATGCATACAAGGCCAAAGGTATTTCAGGTATTTTGCTCAAAAGCTTAGAGGTGGGAAACAGCTTCCTGTGCTATGGAAATAATCGGTAGTTTCGCTGCAGCTTAGAAAAGTCAAGAGACCCTTCTATACCAGGCTAAGGAGCTAAGATGGTACCCAGTGTGTGTGTGCATGTGTGTACATGTGTGTGCATATGTGTGCATGTGCACACACATGTGTGCACTGGTATTTACTTGGGGAAGAATCATTGATGGGTTCTGGATTTGCTTGCCCCTCTGGTGAGAGGAAGATGATGCAAGAGGAGGGGAGGCTGGTGGTAGACAGACCAGCTAGAAGGTCATCGTAACTGTCCAGTCATGTTGACCAATATTTTTTGAACACATACTCCTTGCCAGGCACAGTGGTGAGCACTTTACAAGACTTCTATCAGAAATCTTGCAACAACCGCAGAGGTGTGTATTATTATCCCCATGTTACCTATGAGGAAACAGAAAACTCCAAAGGGTAAATAACTTTCCCAGGATCATACAGCCATCAACATAAACTAGGATTTGAACTCTGCTCTTTCTGACCATGTTCCAAACCCTTTGCCATTAATTACCTGGCATGATGAGGGCCTACATTGGGACAGGGACAATAGGAATGCAAGTAAAGGAAAAGTCTGAGAAACATTCAGGAAGGAAAACCAGTGAATTTGGTGAGTGGATGGACTTAGAGAAGGAGTGAGAGGGAGAAGCTTCTGGCCCAAGTGACTCTGGAGCCTGAAAAAAGTTTTGATGGAAAATATTGCTTTTTTTTTTTTTTTTGCCCCCAGATTCAGCTGGTGCAATGGAGCTAGGTCATGACTCCACCCACCACCACATGAACTGCCCCTCCTTGTTTCATTCAGAGCTGATTGGCAATCTATCTATACTCTCTTCTGGTCAATAAGAAAACCTTGGCTAGGACAGGCTCAGATGAGAGCCCTGCCTGAGGTCTCCAGGCCCACTCCACGTTGGTCCAGCTAATCTGCTCTCATTGGATATGTTCATTCCTTCAGGTACTAAGCCCCCGATTGCAGCATCACCATCTAGTGCACACTTCTCCGTCGGGATCATGAACCCAAGGATAATGCCCTTTTTGGCTATTCATCTAGCAACTCTACCAGAGAAGGCATTGAGGTGCGTGAGGCATGATGGGTTCTCCGTGGACCCACACTAGCATCACCGCATCTCTTCCCGAGGGCTCGGAAGGCACCTGTGTAATAAGGAATTCTGGAGTTCTATGGGATGGACCTCAGGAAGCCTTCTATCCTTTTGGAGAAGCAAGGCACTTGTTTGCTTCTTGCCCCTTTCCCATAGCACTCAAAAATTCAAAAATTTTCATTGAAGGTTTGCTCCGTACCAGGCATACCTTTTGCCCTTTCCTCATTCCATGGGCTTCTTTGGGATTCCCAACAGCAACCCCACACTCTGCCTGCTATCCTTACCCGTCAGTTCCAGGACCACAGGAGGGAGCTGACAGCTGAGGCTCTCTGAGAACTTCTCTCGGTACTAGGATTTCTGTTTGCTTGTTTTTAATGCATCATCCCATGTAATGCTCACAACAAAGCCACAGTGTAGAAACATTATTCCCATTCCAGGGACAGGAAGCTGAGGCCCAGAGTGCTTAGGAAAATTGCCCGAGGCCATATAGCCAGTACTTAAGAGGTGGCCCCAGCCCTCCTCTGTCCCGTTGCTCTGAATATACCTGGGAAGGCCTTGTGTCATGTCCGCAGCTCATTCTGGCTGCAGCCTTCTGACATTATGCCTGAAGGTCTGTGTCACTCATTTGAGTTCCTCTTGTGCAACCATGTTGTTTCTGCATCAGAGTCACTTGCAATTGAATTGTCAGAATTTCATTTTGGAAAGTCATCCCTCCTTGGGAGCGTGAGGTCATGGGGTTTGCCTGTCTTTTCTCTGAAGGTTTGGCCATCTGCCTTTACTGGTATAAACATACATGTCAGACTCTGCCCAGCTCCCCCCATGAAGAGCATAACTTTGAGATGACCTGGCTCCTATTTTTTAGGAGTTCTCCTCCCATTCCCTCCTCAGGCAGTATGTCTTGTTGGAGCAGAATCAGGTTCAGGATGGATAATTTGCCCTCTCCCCAACCTCTGCGTTCTGAGAGTCAGTTTCGGAAGCAAATCCCAAGTGCACTGGATGTTCACTGCTTGTACCTGCTCTGACAGTTCCTGCGATGAAAGGCATCTGTAAATACATCTGATGAGGTGACGCAGACTGGAAAACGACGTTTCTGTGGGTCTGTAAAGAAGGAATGTTGATGTGTCTGTGTGACTGAAGGGACTCGCTGGGCTCTCCATCTGTGCGTGCTTCTGGAATATCACCGTGCGTGGCTGTGAAGAGCGGCATTGGAGTGCATGTGCAGTTTTATGTAAAACAACATGAACTGACTTTTATGAGGTAGACAACACAGAGGAGGGGTTCGGAGCATTTATTTTTGGAGACAGATGGACTTTAGTGTTTTCTCAACAATTCTGGGATGTGGGTCAATTTCTGTGTTTAAGTTTTAGTTTTCACATCTGTGAAGTGGGCTGACACGGTCCCTCCGTCAATGTCATCGGGTGTGTGAAGACTCAGTGAGATCATGTACCGCAGAGCCTGGCACAAAGTGAACTACCCAGTTCACTTTAGATGTTAGTGTGAGTGCCTGCACCTATTCTTATGGAACATTATTCTGGTTTGTATCCGTGTGTGGATCTGAATGAAAACCTGTTAGTGCCTCTGGGATGTTTCAGTCTCACAGACACTGTGGTGTGTCCCGAGTTCAGGAGACCTCAAGAGCCTGGAATCCTTCTAAATCCAGGGTCAGATCTGCGACGAATCTAGTTGAGCACTTGTCTCAGAAGCGCAGGCATGGACGTGCCCTTTGATGTGCAGGGACGGAAGGCACAGGCCGAGGCTTCCCTGTCTGTTCTCCAAAGTGTGAACGAAGATCAATAATAGGTGGAGGTGGTTTTCGATTTACAGAGAGAAAGGTGGCACTCTGACACCCAGGCTGGCTGTGGCTGGGACCTCTCCTGGGGAAGTGCTCCTAGTGGCCAGACACCCTCCTCCCAGCGCTAGGCCAAACTAGAGAACTCTGCTATGTGCTTCTATCTGCCTCCTGGGAAAGAGCAGCAGCCTGCATGTTGTATTTCCTCCTCAACTGAAACTCCAGCTTAGATTTCCAGGCAGCACAACATTTGTTTTTAGAAAAAAACCGAGCCAGCTCAGAGGTGACGAGGGTGACAGGGCTACAATTATCACCCGTTCCTCAGCACCTGGTGTATTGTGGGAAGGGTGCTGACAGCTCTGAACTCACTTTGTGTGGGGAGCTGAAGCCCCCAACCTCTGCTCGGAACATTTGATACAGACATACAGCTGTGGGACCTGCGTGGGGTGGGCTGGGGGGCTGTCACCTCCTGTCTTTTTTATGCTGTGGGAGTGGGGCTGAGAGGTTACAATACTAAGCTAGACTTTGCAATAAAGGAAAGCAAACCAGTAGGTATTCAGTCGAGATTAACTGACCTTTGTAAGGGGTCAGGATGGAGGAGTGACCTCCAGAGGGCGCCAGAATGACTCAATGTTAAGTAACTGCTAAAGAAGTCAGTGGAACAGTATAGAGAGGTAGGGCTTTTGAGTCACAAACTCAGGTTAAAAACTTGATTCTGTGCCACATGCAGAATCACTCATGCAAACAACTCAACCTTGTAGAGCTTCCACCTCATCTGTAAAATGAGGCAGGAGTACCTGCCTTGAAGGGTTTCTAATGAAGACTAAAATGAAGATTAACTGAGATAATGCAGGCTAAGATGGGAGGAGCAAAGAATTACTGCAAAAGATCTGGGTCTCCATTGGCATGCCCAGCCTATTGTCCACACACTGAATTTATGCTCCCCACTCAGATATGTTCAACCATTTTTTCCTATGTACATTGGTGCTGATACAATAATAAAATGTGAATAATAAAATGTGAATTCCAGGAAAAGCATCCCAGAATTCCCAGCAGACTTTGTGATGCTTTCTTCAATCGAAAGGCACTGAGCTCCATACTCTATGTGGGGTCTGGGGATGTGATTACCGTGAACTGAGAGATCTCAGAAGCCCCAGGAGAGTTGGGCACCCACACCACAAGATGGTGGCTCCCAGTCACCTCAGCCCCACCAGGGTGGCAGGCACATGGTACGGCCTGCCTCCGGAGTCCCCCAGTCCCTTCAGCCCCCGAGCCGCCCAGGGCCAGCCCGAGGTGCAGGCAAGCCTCGGATGGTGGCTGCCCAGCCACCCAGGGCCGCCTGATGTTCAGGTAACCAGGGCTGGCCGAGGCTTGTGCTGCCAGCAGTGGCAGCAGCAGAGGTGTGATGGGTGTGTCACCTTCTCCTGGTCACCGGGTTGCCTCCTGCCCCTGAGGGCTCCCGGACTCTGAGAGGGGGCAGGACGGGCTGAGGGACACCCCCACCCCCCACTCCAGTGTATGAATTTTCATGCATGGGCCTCTAGTAATTGAAATAAGAACCACATGGCATAAGAGAGGAATCTAGCTTAGTCTTAGGGGAGAGAATCCTACCTAATAAAAGAGTAACATGCAAATTAACCATCACTCCGTCACTCCATCACAAAGATGGCAGCGCCCATAGCCACAAGATGGTGGTGCCCAGTCCCTTCAGTCCCACTGCTGAAGTGCAGGCCTGTCACCGCTCCAGCAGGCCGATCCAACCTTGCCGCTCTGCTGCTGCCGCCGCCACCGCCACTGCAGTGTCCGGGCCTGTCAGCCCCTCCATGAGGCTGAATGCTGTGTCCAGGACACACAAGTGGGTAGGGACTTGACTCTGGGTCTTCTGGTGCAGGGGGACTTGATGCTTGCCGGGGTCCAACCCCAGCAGGTCCAGGGGTCCCCAAAGGTGTGGACAGAGTC
>NW_006297812.1:1104411-1110804 GCF_000327345.1 Myotis davidii | reverse complement strand
CACTTAGTGAAGGGGTTTTATTCCCTCCCTAACTTCAGGGGAAAATCCCTACCTGGAGAAACAACCTTTCTCGGAGAGGTGACCTTGATTAAAACACATAGTGCCAAGAAGGTGAGCAAACATATTAAGAACAGTATGCCATATATGCCAGGTCCCTTGAAACAGCAAGGATGGACCGGCTCCCAGCAGATGCTATGTCCCCGTTTTTGCTGGCCAGCAGGTGGACATCCCCCGAGCAGTCCCAGACTGTGAGAGAGCACAGGCCGGGCTGAGGGACCCCCTCTGAGTGCACAAATTTTGTGCACTGGGCCACTAGAATGTATATAAAACAGAAATGCACCGCTTCCTTTAGGGTTCCTGATGTCTCTCTGGGTTGGCAGAGAAGCTGAAATCATGGATTTGTGCACATGCCACACACACAGGTTTGCTAGACAGAGTGAGCAGGAGCGTGGGCCCACCCTGCTGGAGAAGGGGCCAGAGCAAAGAATTTCCCTTGGGTCCCTGCAGGGAGAGATAGTGCTAAATATGATTTTTTCTTTTCTAACATCAAAAGCCCTAGGAGACTGTAGTTTCCTGTGATGCTGTTGCCAGGTGTGCTTTGAGGAGGCTCTAGAGAAAGGTAACATCAAAGTGTGGCCCAGCCTTCCTTTCTTCTCCTCGACAAAGACCACTCATGCTCGGACACAGCTGCAGCTCTTCCTCAGGTGTTTCTATTGCAAGGCTGTGCTTTGATTTGCGGCTCCAATTCTCTCACTTGGGTTTGTTGCTTCTGGCAGCCCTGGTCCCAGCAAATGACGTTGGCACATAGGACAGCTGCAGTGACCAGCCGGGGTTGCCAGGGAGGCTGCATTCTTTGCCAGGAGCCAGGCACTCAGCAGGTTCCATATTGGCCTGCTCCAGATGTTTGTGACGGTGTAACAGATCCCCCAAAACTATCACAACAAACCATGGTGTAAATGAACAGCAGCGTAGTATTTCTCTCAGTTCTATGGGTTGGCTGTGCTCAGCCGAGATTCTTCTCTATTCTACAAGGTAGCTGAAGTCACTCATGAGACTTCGTTCACCTGGGAGCTGGTAGGGCTGGAACATTCCAGATGACCTGGCATTCTCCATCCACATGGCCTCTCATCATATAATAGTCTGCTCCAAGCTTCTCTAAACAAGGCTGGGGACTTCCAGGAGGACAAGCCACAGTGTTCAAGCACTTCTCCCGCCTCTGTTTGCAGAAGGCTTGCTAATGTCCCGTGGGCCAAAGTAAGTTACACGGCCAAACCCAGAATTACTGTGGGAGGGGACAATGCAGGGGGAGAACTACCAGGTACAGTCTAGCACATGGCCTTTAAAAGTGCAGCTGCCAACAACTACTCAGGAAAGTAACGCAGGGCTTGATGAGGCAAGACTAGAAGACGAAAAACACTCCTGGGGATGTGCAAGGCGTGAACATATTTCATTCAATCAGTTATTCAATAAATAACTCAACTTAGTACCAGACACTCTACTGGGCATAGCAAGAAGACCAAGACATTGGTTACAGACAGACAAGCAATGTGTAGTGTAGTGTGTATGACTGTACAGCGACTGAGTTTTGCCTTGGATCATATAGAGTCAAAGAGGAAAGAGATTGAAATCAGACTGAGGGGCAGAGAAAGCTGCCTTAGGGAAGGGACACTTGAGCTGAGCTGAGGAACAATGGGAGTTGGCCAGGCGGTTTGGCAGTTGGGCATCCCAAGCACAGGAGACCGTGTGTGTGTGAGGGGCCAGAATGAGAAACGACTTGAAACCAACAGAAAATTGATGTAGTACCTGGTTCCACATATCCAGACGGAGGAGACTGTGCGGGAGAGGAACCAAAAAAGGCAGGAGAGTAAAGGTCCTTGAACTTGCTCACACCCTAGTGCTTTGAAACCAAGGGAGAGCATTAGCAGAGCATCTTCTTAAATGGCATTTAAATTGTTTCCTATAATAAGCACATTTACCAAAGGACTTGTATGCATGCCTATAGCCCTAACCAATGGAAACAGACAACAGGGAGGTGAGGGCATGAGTGGGGGGGGGGGGGAGGTTGGGGAGGTAATGGGGGGATAAGGACACATATGTAATACCTTAATCAATAAAGAAATAAAAAAAATTTAAAAAGCATGTTTACTTGTATAGAATATAATGTAAATGGGAAACTATTATCCTGGCTGTCACCCACTGAATGAAAAGGCTGATGCTAAATGTAGTTATAATCTGACTAGTGGCCTGGTGCATGAAATTCGTGCATGGCGGGGGGTGAGGGTGGGGGAGGAGTGTCCCTCAGCCTGGCCTTCACCCTCTCCAATTTGGGACCCCTCGGGGGATAACCGGCAGTCAGACATCCCTCTCACAATCCAGAACCGCTGGCTCCTAACTGCTCACCTGCCTGCCTGATGGCCCCTAACTGCTTCTGCTTGCCAGCCTGATCATCCCTAACTGCTCCCCAGCTGGCTTGATTGCCCCTAATCGTATCTGCCTCAGCCCCACACCAGGGACCCAGGATTCCCTCCTCCAGCTGACCATAGGCACCTGGGACCTGGGCTGGCTTTGCCCAGGCCGGCTGCAGCCACAGGGGATATTGGGCAGGTGGCTTTGCCTGGGCTGCAGCCACAGGTGCTGGCGCCTGGGACCACAGGGTGGGCGGCTTCTCTGTCTCCCAAGCCACAGCCAGCTGGCGGTGCTGGTGCCCGGGACTACAGGGTGGGTGGCTTTGCCTGGGCCTGGCTTTGTCAGGAAGGATGTGCGGATGGTTGTCTGGAAGATGTATGGTCTAATTAGCATATTACCCTTTTTTTAGAATAGATCATGGTGTGTTTTTTCTAGCCATCATTAACCATAGTAACTGCTGCTTATATATTAAAGTTCTATTCCTGCTAAGTCTAGAAGCAGCCTCAGAATCCTTCTCACCATTAGATTACCATCTACTGCCTAGGAAGTAAAATTGACTGTCTGCATGTAGATTTCAAAATAAGGCATTTTTCTCATCAATAAAATTTCATTCTTTCAGCATGAGTAATTTTGTCAACAATGTTTTGAGGCAGTAACAGTTTATAACAAATTGAGTGAATTATTGTTTCAGGTACTGTGCTGTGTCATACACAGATTTTATTTTATCTTTGCAACAACTCTATACAGTAGGCACTATAATTACACAGATGAGAACACTTAGATATAGAGAGATCAGGTAACTTAACCAGTAAAATCTAAAAATGGCTAAGTCTCATTTCAAATCCATGAGCCATGCCATTTAAGCATTACACTCCACTCAGTATTGTGCTAGAGCCTGCTCTTACTGGCTCACAAATTTTCAGGAATTTTGTAAGATGGTTAAACATGTTCATTATTAAAAATTAAATTATATAATCTTAAAAGTGAATAAATTACATTAAAACCAAAGGTAATACATACTCTAAATTCATCACTCCTCAATTATTTACTACACTTTACTGTTCTGACTCTTGAGATTATTTATGTCTTTTGGGTCTTTCTGATAATAGTGTATTACTGCATGTTTCTCCTCAGTTCTGCATTTAGTGGCATCACATTAGCAGCTGAAAACAGCCATGAATGGAAAATTTATGCCACAGAAATTGGCTGATAGTATAAATCAGAGTTTTGTTTTCTTTGATTGAGAGCCAGTTATTAAACATTTATCAGCACAACACTGACCACATTGGTGGTGGTGGTCACTGGGCCCGGGTTCTATGTCTGCCCTGGGATGCAGTGTGGGCGGCTTCTCCCGCTGGCTGCGGCCTGGGATCACAGGGTAGGCGGCTTCTTTATCTCCCGGGTTGAAGCCAGCCTCAGGCACTGGGCCCGGGTTCTATGTCTGCCCTGGGATGCAGTGTGGGCGGCTTCTCCCGCTGGCTGCGGCCTGGGATCACAGGGTAGGCGGCTTCTTTATCTCCCGGGTTGAAGCCAGCCTCAGGCACTGGGCCCGGGTTCTATGTCTGCCCTGGGATGCAGTGTGGGCGGCTTCTCCCGCTGGCTGCGGCCTGGGATCACAGGGTAGGCGGCTTCTTTATCTCCCGGGTTGAAGCCAGCCTCAGGCACTGGGCCCGGGTTCTATGTCTGCCCTGGGATGCAGTGTGGGCGGCTTCTCCCGCTGGCTGCGGCCTGGGATCACAGGGTAGGCGGCTTCTTTATCTCCCGGGTTGAAGCCAGCCTCAGGCACTGGGCCCGGGTTCTATGTCTGCCCTGGGATGCAGTGTGGGCGGCTTCTCCCGCTGGCTGCGGCCTGGGATCACAGGGTAGGCGGCTTCTTTATCTCCCGGGTTGAAGCCAGCCTCAGGCACTGGGCCCGGGTTCTATGTCTGCCCTGGGATGCAGTGTGGGCGGCTTCTCCCGCTGGCTGCGGCCTGGGATCACAGGGTAGGCGGCTTCTTTATCTCCCGGGTTGAAGCCAGCCTCAGGCACTGGGCCCGGGTTCTATGTCTGCCCTGGGATGCAGTGTGGGCGGCTTCTCCCGCTGGCTGCGGCCTGGGATCACGGCCTGGGATCACAGGGTAGGCGGCTTCTTTATCTCCCGGGTTGAAGCCAGCCTCAGGCGCTGGAGCTGGACTTCTCTGTCTCCCCTGACTTCTGCATCTCCAACAGGCCTGGAGCGGCCAGAGCTGGAATGCTTGCATTGTAGCCATGACTGCGACGAAAGTATCCCGGGTTTGGCCTCGCATCTTTGTTGGGTTAATTTGCATATCACTCCTGATTGGCTGGTGGGTGTGGCTTGTGGGCATCACAAAGGGATGGTTAATTTGCATGTTTCTCTTTCAGTAGTGTAGATGACAGTCTGAACTGAGTCAAAGGCAGTTGCAATGACAGAAAAGGGAGACATAGAAGAGGCTCTTGGGAGGTCATAAATGCAAGGTTTGGTGCAGAGGGAATACGAGGGCTAAAGAGAAGATAAAGGTAATGCCATCTCCTGCTGCCCACTTTCCCATCCATGTACCCTTCTCCAGGGCGGCACAGAAAGTAGAGTGCCAACCAAGGGAAGTGCTCATCAGGCTGGGTGCCCTGGCGGGGTGAGCTTCTGACAGGAGGGACTTCTCAGAGGGGACTGGCTCATCTATATTAATACACTGTCCACCATGTAGGCACTTTGCAAATGGACATGGTCCAGGCAGTATATCTGAGTGTTAACAGCCGGGGCCCCTGAGAACCCCGAGTAGAACGACTGGAATTCAATCCTGGCTCGGTTGCTGGGTGCTTTCTAGCTCTGATTTTAAGTAAATTAGCTAAAATCTCCATGCCTCCTTACTCTGGTCTCCTTATTCTGTTACATTGATCTGCCGGTCTATTCATATGCCATGTTACAATTTCTGTAGCTTTATAATACATTTAAATATATAGAAAAACTGGTGCTTTTTAATTACTATTTTTTTCATAATATTCTGTCTTTAGTTTGTTCATTTTTCCATATGAACTTCCAACCAGCTGGGTAGTAACTTTTACATTAATTTTACATTAATTCATAGACGGAGGAGAATTTACATCTCTCTAATGCTGAGTGTTGCCAAGACCATGGTATGCCTTTTCATTTGTTCAAGTCTTTTATATTTTTAGAGTTTTCTTTATATCAGTCTTGTGCATATATCATTAATTTTTATTGCTTGGTATTTTGTCTTTATTTTTGCTGTTGTAAATGGGGTCTTTTCTTTTATTAACCTTCAAATTAGCTGCTGTTTGCTATGTTCAGGCTCTTGAGTTCTGTATACTAATGTCATATTCAGCCAACTTAGTGAATTCTCTTACTGCTTGTGATAGTTGATTTGGTGTTGCCTTTCTTCTTATTAGATTTTTGGGGATTCACACATGAAAACAGTGATAATTTTGCTTCCTTCTTCCTGGTGGTTATAATTTATTTCTTTCTATGTATAATTGCATTGGTTAGTATTTTTAGAATAGTACATATTGAAGATAGTGAACATTCCTAGCATTGATGAAAATGCTTCTGATATTTTCTCATTAAACTTTGGGATTCAGAGATATTTACTTTATCCAGTTGAGAGAGTATGATACATTCTTCTTTAACTACATATGAGGTTTTAATAAATGAATGTGGCTGTGTGATTTCATTTATACGAAAATTCATGAATAGACAAAAAACGAATCTATGGTAACAAAGGTGAGGACATGGTTATTTTAGTGGGGAAATTATTGACTGGGAAGGTACAGTCTTCAAGAGGGAGGGCAATATTCTATATTTGGACCTGGGTGGTGGGTTGGATTTTTGAATCAGTGTTATGCTTGTTTCATTCAAAAGAATTTGGAAGAATTCATTCTTTTACTATGCTCTAAAAAAGTTTAAGGACTTTTAGAAATCACTAATTCTTTTTCTTTTATTTTAAATTTTTTAAATTTTTATTTGATTTTTTTTAC
>NW_006297812.1:1101352-1101853 GCF_000327345.1 Myotis davidii | reverse complement strand
CCCTATAGATTTCTGGGTGTTAATTTTGTATCCTGCTACATTGCTGAATTCATTTATTAATTCTAGTAGTTTTTTGATGGAGCCCTTTAGGGTTTTCTATGTACAATATCATGTGATCTGCAAATTGACAGTTTTATAGTATATTGTGTCATCTGCGAATAATGAGAGTTTTACTTCCTCCTTTCCAATTTGGATGCCTTTCATTTAATCTTCTTGTCTGATTGCTGTGGATAGGACTTCTAGTACTATTTTGAATAAGAGTGGTGAAAGTGGACATCCCCTGTCTTGTTCCTGTTCTTAGGGGAAATGCTTTTAGTTTTTGCCGATTGAGTATGATGTTCATTGTAAGTTTGTAATATATGGCCTTTCACATGTTGAGATATGCTCCCTTTATTCCCACTTTGCTGAGAGTTTTTGTCAAAAATGGGTGTTGGATTTTGTTGAATGCTTTTTATGCATCTATTGACATGATCATGTGATTTTTTTTCTTTTTTTTTAGGG
>NW_006297812.1:1100146-1101295 GCF_000327345.1 Myotis davidii | reverse complement strand
ACACACACACACACACACACACACCCAGCCAAGTCCTCATCCATGCATTGTCACGACCACATCCTGTTCCCCGGCTTCTCTTATGGCTCAAATTGTATCATGTTTCTTGCTGGAGTCAGGCAATTGAAAATAAACAGACTCACATGTGGGGAAATTAACAGATCAACAGTGGCAAACACAATACATTCAATGGGAAAATAAAACGTTGGTTACAGACTGCAACTACATAGAGAACTTCTCAGGAGTGTGCCTCGCCGGTGGTGGCAGCAGCAGCAACGTTAGCATTTCTTCTGCCTCGAGTTCAGAAACCAGCTGGACTATCTCTGGGTGATGGAATTTTCCTGCTGTGGAGACATAGAAGTCCTGCAGTCTCCCAGGTTTGTTCTCCAGGTCTTCATACTCAGATGCCTGCAGAATCATCTCACATTGGTCCAGCTGCTTCACAAACTTGGCCTCTGCACTAGATTGGGTCTCATACTCTTCCCAGAGTTCTTAGAGCTCCTTTCCGAGATCCTTTGAGAAAAGCTGGGTTAGCCGCTTCATAGCTTCCTCTTCTCGCCTATGTTTTTCTTCTTTGGGGATGTTATCTGCTGGTGCTATGTCCCCAACAATGCACTCTGCCATATCGTGAACCAGGGCTAGGCGTACACATCTGTCTTTGTTCAGATGATCATCTTTGATCACCAGTGCCATAACTGCCATCCTGTACCTGTGATCTGATACGCTCTCTGGCCTCTCCACATTTCTGTACACCCAGCCAGTCCGCGGGACTCTCTTGAGCTGCCCCACCAGCCGCAGGAACTGCAGCAGGTTCCGGCGGGCCCGAGGAGGCCGCGGAGGAGGCCGCAGCCATCGACCACTGATCACCGGGGACTGAGTGAGCCGTGTGGCCGCTGCTGTAGCTCCACCCCCTGATCATGTGATTTTTGTCTTTTGATTTTGTTTATGTGATGTATCACATTTCTTTATTTGTTAATATTGTACCAGCCTTGCATCCCTGGAATAAATCCCACTTGATCATGGTGTATTATCTTTTTAATATATTGCTGGATGTGATCTGCTAATATTTTGTTGAGGATTTTAGCATCTGTGTTCATCAGGGATATTGGCCTGTAATTCTCTTTCTTTGTAGTGTCTTTATCTGCTGTT
>NW_006297812.1:1096161-1099370 GCF_000327345.1 Myotis davidii | reverse complement strand
AGAGACTTGTTTTGTGTCCTAACATGTGGTCTATCTTTGTGAATGATCCATGTGCACTTGAGAAGAATGTATATTCTGTTGTGTTGGGGTGAATGTTCTATAAATGTCAGTTACATCCATCTGATCCAGTGTGTCCTTTAGAGTCTCTGTTTTCTTGTTAGGTTTTTGTCTGGAAGGTCTATTCATTGAAGTGAGAGGGATGTTAAAGTCCCCTAATATCACTGTATTGTTGTCGATCTCTCCGTCAAAGTCTTCTAGAAGTTTTTTATATATTTAGGTGCTCCTATATTAGGTTCATATATGTTTACCAGAGTTATATCTTCTTGTTGAATTGATCCCTTGAGTATTATGTAGTAACCTTTGTTGTCTCTTGTGATGACCTTCATTTTGTCAGATATGAGTATTGCTATTCCAGCTTTATTTTCTTTTCCAGTTGCATGGAAAATTTTTTTCCATCCCTTCACTTTCATCTCTTGTAGACAGCATATGGTTGGGTCATGTTTTTGTATCCATTCAACTAACCTATGCCTTTTGATTGGAGCATTTAATCCATTCACATTTAGGGTTATTATTGAGAGGGACTTATGTATAGCCATTTTAATTCTGTACGGCTAGGATTCTCTCTCTGTTTCTTCTCAGCAGTCCCTTTACAGCAACCCTTTTAGCATGCTTTGAATAATTCATGCCATTCCCTTCTGGCCTGTAGAGTTTCTGATGATAAATCAGCTGAGAGCCTTATGGGAGCTCCTTTGTAGATATCAAATTGCTTTTCTCCTGCTGCCTTTAAGATCCTCTTTGTCTTAAATGTTTGACATTTTAATTATGATGTGTCTGGGCATGGACCTATTTGGGTGCTTCTTGTTTTGGCGTTCTCTCTGCCTCCTGAACTTGTGCGACATTTTCCTTTACCAGGTTAGGGAAGTTTTCTGCCATTATTTTTTCAAACACCTTCTCTATGCCTTTCTGTCTTTCTGCCTTTCCTGGCACGCCTGCTATTCTAATATTGTTATGTTTCACATTGTCCCACAACTCCCTTAAGCTGTCCTCCTGCTTTTTTAATTGTTTTTTCTTTTTGGTTTTCTGAGTGAGTGATATTTTCAACTCTGTCTTCTAATTCTCTTATTCGAGCCTCAGCTTCCTCTTATCTGCTGTGTATTCCTTCCAATGTGTTCTTTATTTGTGTTATGTCATTATTTATCTCAGACTGTTCTTTTTTCATTGTTACTATATCTTTTTTCATGCTGTTGAGCATCTTTACCGTCATTACTCTGAACTCTGTTTCAGATAAATTTCTTATCTCTGCTTCATTTATCTCTTCTTCTGGAGAATTCTCTAGTTCTTATCTCTGCTTCATTTATCCCTTCTTCTGGAGGATTCTTTAGTTCTTTCATTTGGGGGTTGTTTCTTTGTCTCTTCATTTTGGCTTTCTGTTTGGGTTTGTGACTACGTAGATCCTCTCAATCTCTAGTGTAGGACTTTTTCTTTTTAAAAAAATAGACTTAGAAACTTATTTTGTAAAAATTCCTGGCATGTACTATTATAGAGAGAAAATTTGCCAACTTTTTCTATTTATTCTTCTGTAGTTGGTCTGTTTAGATTTTCTATCTTTTATAGAGTCAGTTTAGAAAATTATATGACTTATGCAATTATTCAGTCTTTTGAAAATTTCAACTGGATTTACATAGAATTGAGGAAAGTAGTGTTTTGATTTCCTTTATACCTTGGTTTCCCCCTCTATATACCTTATTTGGTAGAGTTTTGCTTTCTCTCTTATTAATTAGATTATTTATTTACTTATGTATTTTTCTAAAAGTCAGCTCTTGGATTTATTCTAACATTTCCCCTTTTGAATTAATATTTAGTTCTGCTCTTAACTATTAAATCCTTCCTTCTGCTTTCCTAAGCATTGTCTTATTATTTTTATAGCTTCTAAAATTAAATGCTTAACTCATTTATTTTATATTCCCTTGATTAATATTAGTATTTAATGAAATAAATTTCCCTTTTGATATTACTTTAGCTGTATCCCATTGAATTTATATATATATAGTCTTAATTATCATGTTCTAACTATTCTGCTATGTTATGAATATTTTCATTCCTTTTTTGACCTAAGAGTTGTTTTAAAAAGACTTTAAACTTTTTTCCCAGTGGTGAGAATTTTTATTTTATTTTAGATTTTATTATTCATTTCTAGTTTTAGTGCCATATGACCAGAGAATGAATTTTGTACTTTTTTACTTTGAGTACATTTCAAATGAAGATGTCTCTGTTTTAAGAGTACAGAATTTGAAATATACAAATAAAACATACTTATTAAGCTATATTATTTTAGTCTTCTGTAGACTTAATTTTTATCGACTTGATCTTTGACCATAGAAAGTTGAATGAGGGCCTATTTCTTCTTTTCTTATATCTTCTATATTTGCTTTGTAAATATTGATGTTACCCTTTTATACATCGGTAGTCAGAATGCTTTATTTCATGGTGAACTGTTGCTGTTAGCATTATAAAGGGCCATTGTTTGCCTCATTCTTTTCATCCCAATTCAGCCTACCCGATGTTTAGATACTGAACTGTTTATTTTTGTGTGCATGTACCTGGTGCCATTGTCCATCTGTTTCTTGTTAATCTTCTAAATCCCTTTGTTTTAGGTGGATTTTATATGCAGCAGGATTGGTTTTGCTTTGTGATACAGTCTAAAGCCTTTAAAAAAAATAATAAGGTAAGTGAGTTTAAGTTATTAACATGGATTTACCAGTATATGACATATATGTTGGGGCATAGTTCTGTCATTGTTTTTGTGATATGCTTCTGGTTTTTTACTTACAAAACATTCTCTATGTGGACTCCCTCTGGGTTCAGCCAGGCTCATCCTAGGTGGGCTGTGTGTGTGTGTGTGTGTGTATGTATGTGTAGGATCACTGTCATAACCAGCACAAGCCAGGGATCCTAGAGAAAGACAAATGAGTGAGATCCCTTTCTCCACCCCCAAAGAAACTGAAACTCACCTCTGGAGGCCACTGTCGTCTTCTATGGATTGGCATAAAGAAATGCCCACCTCACCAGCAGCCACCCAAAACCAATGAACCTGTGTTGAACCAGAAGCTCACAGTCTCATCTACTTGTCCCCAAATCCCATCTCTTGCAGCAACTAAGTTTGAACACAACCTTTAAAATAGACTCTGTTTCCTTTGACATTCAAAATC
>NW_006297812.1:1075336-1095811 GCF_000327345.1 Myotis davidii | reverse complement strand
TTTGCTTAGAAGGTTTGTATTTTAGAAGGTTTGTATTTTTCTGGTACTTACCTTCATAACTATAACTTTACATAATACACTTAATCCCCCCTTTTGTATAATACATTCAATCCTTTATGTCTTAGATAATAGGTACTAATTTCTTTCACATCTTTATTCAGTGTTTTTGCTTCACCAAGACAATTGCCTCATTCTTTTCTTTTAAAATCATGGTGAAATATTTAGTCACTATTTATTCAGCTCTGTCGAAACATTTTCCTGTTGATTCTCCTTCACCTGCTATTTGTTTTTCCTGTTTCTTTACTCCTTCCCTCTTGCTTTCTTTGTCTAGACCTGTGCGGGTTCCTTTCCAAATGCTCACTTTTGAGGGAGGGGAGTTTTTCCTTGCGGTTAGCGTGTGTGGGCTGGGCTGTGTTCATGTTGCCAGAACTTCTCTCCAGGACTCAGCCTTCTGCATACAGCAGTTTAGGCTTTACTTCTCTCCAGCCAGAGAAGATAGGACGCTGTGGGCTAACCCACGGGCCCAGCCCTTCCTTCCGGCCCCCTGTCACGGGGATGGACTGTCTCTGGGTGGCACCGGGTCTCTCTCCATCCTCTCTGCTTCATGGAGTTGGGTCTGGAGACCCTCCTGGCACCACTCCATTTCCTTTGTCCTGCTTTTGAAATCATGGGGTTTAGGTTTTACATCTCAAGGAGGGCTTCTCACCTTCCAGAAATGTCTTTTGCAAGTTCTCTCTGAGCTCTGCTGCTGGTCCTTTCTCCACTTCTTCCAACTGGATCTTCATTATTGGGATGGCATGTCCATCTGCCTTGTGGCTTCAAGTTTCAGGTCTCTCCTACTTTGCAAAGATGGAGTTTGTGTTCCTGCCTCTCGTTTGCCTTGTGGCATGGAGGTGATTTCTGAGAGGAGAAGGAGGAAATGCCAGCTCTGTGTTGCTCCAGTCCTAGGTGATATTATCACACAACTCTGCTGCTGGGCAGTGGGCACAGTGGGGGTAGTTGTGCCTGGAAACAGGGGATGGTTTCTAGGGAGGCCTGCAGGGTAGGAGGGCTGGATCTTCAGGCTTACAGGGACAGGCACCAGGTGAGGAGGAGAGCGGCCTCCCTCACAAGTGGGTCCTCAGCTCCTGACAGCCACCCACAGGGCAGGAGCTGAGGGCACAGAAGCAGCTCTGCCTCCTGGGGACCCAGAATCTGTTCTGTGCATGGAGGGGCTCCATGACCTTGAACGTATTCAGTGCACACAGGAACAAGAGTAGCCAGCTTACATTTATAGATCGGCCACCAAGGTTAGAAGGGAAAGGAGTGTCCCAGCTGGTGAGTCTCTTGACTTACAGCCATGAACTCTCTCACTTGAAAGTTCTGCCTCATAAACCATCGTAGGAGCCTGTGGTCTCAAGCTCAGGTTCCTCAGAGACCACCTGCAGCAGCCTGAGGCTGTCTGCATGCTCAGCCCTGGGCCACGCCCTGCAGTTCCCTGTGTGTGGACCCCACTCCCACTGCTGCACACCCCCGAAGGCAGCCCTCCTTGACCCTTCCCTGTTCTCTCCTGTGCTGGTCTAATGAGGTCCCTGGCCTTGAACCTCCTTTGCAACTCTTACTTATCCCACTATTTTGAAAAACTTTGCTTGTGTTTTTTTGTTTTGTTGTTGTTGTTGTTTTTTTGCCATTATTCTTCCTTATGCAGGAATGTTCTTCCCCTTCATTTTTCATTGTTTATTCCCTCCTCTTACTTACGGCTCTGCTCAAAAGTCATCTGCTGGAGGCTGCCTCTGAACACCCCTAATAAAATAGCTCCCCCAAGTACCCTCTAGTCAAATTACTTTCATTCATAGCAAGTTATTTTATAGATGTTTTTGTTAATTGTCTACCTTCAACCACTAGAATGTAAGTTTCATGAGAGCAAGGATTTTATTTGTTATATATGGCACCACATACTCTGCAACTAGAAAAGTGATGCTACCTAGTAGGTGCCATATATATATTACAGGAAGGAAGGAAGAAGAGAAGAAGGAAGGAGGAGAGGGAGGGAGCAAGGGAGGAGGAATGAGGGAAGATCACTGCATTCGCACACCGCACTGAGCTAGCATTGGTGCTGAATTGCCTAGTTCTCCCGTAAGCTGCCATGTCTTTCTGCCTGGGACAGAGGCTGCCTCTGCATAGTAGAGGCTCAATATATGTTTATTCAGTTGAATCAAAACACAGCATCTCTGCCCCCAAATGAATCTCAGAGTGAAGAAGTTCATGTTCAGAAACCCTGGGGAACAATATATTAATACCCCACCTTCCCCTAGGAATTCTAATTTTGCAGAGGCATCCCTTGTGATGTGGAGAATGTTTTATAAGCAATAGATTTCTTTCGATAGGGACAGGTAGTGTTTCTAGGAGGGCTAGCTAGGCCTGTCCCTACCCCTCTGCAGTAAGTGGGTGGAGGTGGGTGGGGCTGGCTCCACCCATCAGTGTGCCCCCTGATTACTCCCTGCCCCCCATCCACACAGGCATTTACTAGAGGAGTCGGAAAAGAGAAATGCCCAGGAATCGCGAGAGCTCGGGGAGTTCACTGACGGATGGAGTGGACTCGCTGGGGCCAGGGAGGGCCTTGCTTTCTCCCACTCCTCCTGGGACACCGGTTCCTCTCCTGGCCCCTTCGCTCAGTCCCAGCTTCCCGAAGAGCACTCACCACTTTGAAGCCATGTTCTGAGCGTTTGTGTACAGAGAATCCATCTGGTACCATCCAGCCGTGATCTCTCTAGGAGCCCGCTGTGCTCAGAACCCCGACTGCTCAGGCTCAAATAATTCATTGTGATGCTTACTTCAAATGGAAGAATATGAAATTGCTCAACAATTTACTAAAAAAGTGCCAAGCAATTTACTAAAAAAGGGGCAGAGTCCTCAGGGCTGGAGAGCCAGCTCCCATTCACAGAGCCCTGGCCTGTCCACCTGCTGGGGCTGGTGACGTGGGACAGGCTCTTGGAGGTCACCTGGCCCCACAGGCCAGAGCAGCTGCGCTAGTGCCAGTGTCTCATTTTAATAGCATCGCCACACGGATCTCTGCAGAAAACCGCTGCTGTAGTTCAGATTCCTGGCGGCAGGATTCCTTGTAAGCATCCCTGACATGTCCATCGGCTTCTGCTTGAAAACTGTGGTGGCACCACCATCTCAGACAGAAAGCCCTTACCAATACTGAACTGTCATGGCCTCCAGCCACAGCCCCAGTTTCCCTCCTAAGAAGGAGGACCTGTCATACAGGCTGCCCGGAGCCCGGGCAGTGCTCACACCTCCACGGTTGCCACCACCATTTCTTTGTAGCACCAGCTCTTGCTCCCTGTGGCTGCCCTGTGGGGAACCACGACCGCACAGTCTGGACAGAAGCTCCTGGAGTTAATCCTTCTCAGAGGCAGCCCGGACCAATGAGAGTGCATGCAGGGGCCCCGTGCTCCTTAGCTGGGATAATTCGGAGGCATGAACATAGCGCCATCTCCAGCTTCCCTGCAGGATTCAGCTCCCGTCACCACTGAGAAGCTGGTTTCAGAAAATGCCTTTTCATTGGCTGCCTTCCTCCCCTGGATCACTTCCCTGAATTCCTTGTATTTTCCAATAAACTTTACTCTCAAACTTTTGGTTCAGAGGTTGCTTCTGGGGAACCAAAAACCTAACCACAAACAGGAAAATTGGGGACAATCATATAAAGACAAAGGGAGAGGTGTCACACTTGATGGTGTGAAGACTCTGCTATATAAGAATACCCTTTCCCCAACGAATCTTTGTGTTTGATGTCACTGTAATCAGGATCTCTATAGGATATTCCAGAAATTCAGCAAAATGACCACAAAGGTCATGGTGGAATCAAGGGCACAGATATCTAAAATCTGAGAGAGAAGAACAAAAAAGGGAACCTTACTTGGCATTATGTCAACACAAGTTCAAAGGTGTAGAGATAGAACCAGCATGTTCTACATGGGAACGGGAGCAGGCCTAGGAAGGGCAGCTGGAGCCAGGACCAGGTGCAGGAGAGGCGGGTGTCAGGAGGACAGGCCACACGTGGGATGGAGACCACAGGCTCTTGCCCATTTCTACAGAAGGGTGCAGTTTAGGTAGAAGTGAGAGAAAGAGGATCCAGTCCAAGGTGTGTCCTGCTCAGTTCCACATGACGCTTCCTGGTTAAACATGTACCACCCGGGGCAGATGGGACAGGCAGCGAGCCCAGTCCCTGATCAGGGTGTCATTTTGACGTGGCACTTCCTCTTAGTGCTTCCATTATCGTGCAAAGAGGGTGATGGCCACATTTCTGGACAGTGATGTGCTGTGAGTGCTGGAAAAGTGGCTGGTGGAGTTCTGAAAAAGGGACTCTGGTTAGCACTGAGAGAACCACGCGCTCCTATCACCAGCATCTGGTCACATCTACTCCCTGACCCAGGACCCAGAATCAGAGAGACTCACTACTCTTATGACAGGGAACCCCACACGGAGACATACAGACGTGTTGAGAGGACATGTTGGCGAGATTTGGTTTTCATGCTAAGTTCCATGGCAGACGCCCTTCCTAGTGCTGGGGGCTGGTTTGGATGTGGGAGACACCATGCTTCAAGCCCTCCCAAGCACTCATGCACACGGATGTGCTGTGATATTGTATGGCAACTTGGCTGTGCCACAGGGTGCCCAAGATATTTCGTCACACAGTATTCTGGGTATCTCCGTGATGGTGTTTTTCAGATGAGATCATCATTTAACGGGTGGTCTTTGAGAAAAGGAAATAATGTGGGTGGGCTGCATCCAGTCAGCTGAAGAGTCCAGTAGAGAATTCCCCAGCCGGCTGCCCTGGGACTCCATCGGCAACATCGGCTCTTCTCTATTCTGCAGCAGACAGCTGTGGGATTTGAACTGCACATCGGCTCTCCAGGGTCTCTAGTCTGCTGGCCCACCCTGCAGAGTTTGGACTTGCCAGCCTCCATATTCATGTGAGCCAATTCCTTAAAATAAATCTTTTTACATTCTGTTAGTTCTTTTTCTCTGGACAACTCTGACCTAAATGCACATGCACATACTCACACACATGCATACACTCATGCACACGCACATACATGTACACACCTGCACTCATGTAGAATTTACCCCTAAAGCTGTAGTGCAGAATGGGGTTTGGCAACATACTTCTCTCCCTCCCCACATCCCCTGCTTTCATTCCTCTGCCTCACACCTACCCACAAGTCCCAAGGATGGATAAAGGTAAGAATTTAGAGCCAACATCCAACGGGCACCTGGGGGCTGACTCTGGGAGACCCATCTGCAGGAGTTTGGTCCCCACTCCACACCTGGAGTTTCTTCAGCCTTACCCAGCTCTCGGGGAGTGTTCCCAGAGGACAGCACAGGAGGACCTCTCCTGCCTGGGGACCATAGGGTCTGAACAAGCTCTAGTTTCTCTAGCGGGTTCTCTTCTCCACCCTGCCTCTACCCTCCTCCCTCGCTCCCTTCTCATTGCCACTCCCCATACATGTGGACCATGTAGTTACTGCTGTTCTCACATCCTTGGGAAACAGACCCCTGGTCTCAATGAGAGGAGGGAGATGTAGAAGGGAGGATCCTGGAGCAAAAGTCAGAAAACAGATCCCTGAAGCTCACTTCACCACTGCCCAGTCCACTGACCTAGTGCCTGTTGCCAACTAGTGCCCTTCTCTTAGCCTGTGAGAGGAAGAGGGTGCATAAGATGGTCTCCGAGGATGGGCATTTGGCGAGCCTACACCATGCCCCAGCTGGATGTAGTGGAGAGAATGCTGGGTGTGCCCGACACCTGATGGGGGCCCCGTGAATACTTGCTGATGCAACTGAATGATGGAATGACAAATGACCTACATTTGTGATCTGGTGGTATGACTTTTGCCAAATCACTGGTGTTGCTTAGACCTCAATTTCAACAGAAACAAGTGTCTTGAAGTGACCATCCTGGGAGGCTGCAGCTATGAAAAAGATCATGTTTCCTCAAAGTGGTCTAATTTCCTACTTTAGAGACAACCTCTATAAGAACGTACACATTCAGGGCCGCCACATTTGATCATCTCAGCAATTTTCCGCACAACCCTTGGCTATCAGTGTTTCACAGACATTGGGGGAGACTCAGATGGTGAAGTGATCCTTCCAAGTCACAGAGCTAGAAAGTGACTGAATTTGTTCATTCATTCATTTATTCATATATTCACAATACCCCCAGGCCCTGTACTTGACACTAGGCACCCAGTGACGAATCAGGATGACAAGGCTCTTGTGCCCAAGGAGCTTAGATCTTTCAAATTCCTTAGATCTTTCATACGGTCTCTAGAGCTCTGGTTCCAACACTCTGAGTTTAGGTCCTAGGATGGCTCTTGATCTGGTACAACTGCCCTCTACCTTGGGCCAGTGGCTCTCTTTGCTGAAAAGTTAAAGAACCAGCCCCAGAGGTGGCTTGCAAGGAGCTCCAAATAACCCCTGCCCATCGGAGTCACCCCAGACTAGGTTTGGAGCCTGTGCTTTGGGTGAGTCTATCCCAGCAAATTTTATTCTAAATGTCAGGGTGTGTGCACCTGTCTCCAACAGTCACCAGGTTCTGGGGGCTTCCAGGACCTGGGCCTCCAGGCCTTGGTATAGGTGCCTTGGACAAGTCGGTATTTAAGAAACATTTGCTGAATGAATGAATGAATGAATACAGAGTTGAGCAAACATTCCTCAGGGAGCGGCTGAGTGTGAGCCCTAAAGGCTGGGCCATGTGATATGCACCTGACTCAGGCTACCTTTTCTAGAAGTTCCCCGGCTTGAGCACACAGCTCCCCTCCCCCTTCAGAGTCCATAATTAATGTGGCGTCCTCAGTAATAAACATGCACCCTGTGGGCTCCAATCTTTCTCATTAGAGGCCCAGGCAGATTGCTTCTCTTTATTTTCCTGGCACTAGTGAATGAATCATGCTGCCCAGCAGATGACCCTGTCTTGTACTCGGGTGAAAGTGCTCCGATCCTTTCAAGAGCCAGCACTAGTGGCCAACACAGAGCCCCACATGGAAGAGACACAGGCCCAGGTTTGGTGTTTTGGGGTGGAAGGTGGTCCAGGTGTGCCCCAGCCTAATGGCCTTCCGGATAAAGCCTCAAGTTTGAGGGTGACATTCAAGACCTTCTCAGGCTCGGTCTCAGCCTGCCCTGTTAAATCTTTGTTCCCCACACCACTCCCTGCAGCGTGTTCCTTCCTTCCCCAGTAGGTTACTCATGCATTTCCCTGTTATTGATTCCTCATCCTTATGGGTCTCTGAAGCTCAGTCATTGTGAAAAGCCCATAGAATGGCACCTCCTTCAGGAAGCCTTCCTTGACCAACCCCAGTGCAGCGCCCCATATCCTCCTTTCACCCTCAGCATAGAATGTCCTCTAACCCTAGCTTTCTCTCTGTGTCACTTTCCTTACCTGTGTCTCAGGTTCCTTGTTTTTAAATGAAAGGAAACCCCTTCACAGACTTTTATGAAATTTAAATGAACTTATTTCATTAAACAGTTACAAATATCTATTCTGTATTTCGTTCAAAACACACAGGGCTAGGTTCAGAGGACAAGAAGATGAATAAAAATACAGCTATAGTCTCAAGTAGCTTGTAGTTCAGTGGGAAATTATCTAAATAATAGTAATAATAACTTCACATTTATGCTTTCCAGGGCACATTGGGCTGAATGCTCTATATACAGACAAATGTACAGGAGATTCTGATACCAAGGAATAAAGTGCTTTGAAATTAGATAGAGTCCCAAATAAACTGAGATGATCTCGTTATCATTGCCCGGGCTCCATCAAGTGACACCATAGTGTACAGAGAGTGTGTGGTTGGTCTATCTCCCTTCTCCATCTCTCAGGGAAGGTTCTGCAGGCGGGTGGAGGAGGCAGGGCAAAGTCCCGTGGTGCTGGGCAGGGACAGGACAGGTGGGGAGGTTACTGCAGCATCTGACGGGGCAAGATGCTCCTTGGGGCCCAGCCAGACTCTAGGTCACTTCACAAAAGGTCATTGCATCTGCACGGAGAATTTTCCAGCTCTTAATGAAGCCACCGAGGCAGTGCGTTGGTAAAGTTCAGCCTCTAATCCCCAATTAAGGTGCTGGGCCTTAGCTGCATCCGGCATCTGGTTGCCAATGGCTACAGTAATCATGTTTTTTGAGCGCGCTTTCTCTCTTTCCAGTACAATTTCCAGTGGGAGGAGGTCTTTCCCTCAGGCTTCTGACAGCCAGAACCTCTCCCCCAGGTGATGTCCCAGAGGGTGAGCAGGGAAACCCCTGCGGTCAGCTTAGCTTCCAGCTCTCCCCACATCCCTGTTCAGTCCTGAGCCCCTCTCCTGCTCCCTTCAGAGTCCTCACCCATGTCTCTTGTGGCCTCAGGCCATTTATGAAGAACCTACTCTGTGTCAGGTACTTTGCACGTATAACCATTTAATTCTCTAAACAAACTGTGGAGGAAGAGTGAGCACCCCTCAGCAGAGGGCGAAGCGAGGGTCTTAGAAGGCATGACCTGCCCCCAGGTGGGACAGGGCGGAGCCCAGACTTACTCTGGGCCTGTGTGACCCTGAGTCCTTCACCACACCCATTCTTACTCCACTGCTGGTGTGACAGGGCTCTGCAGGGGCCTGTGGCTGAGGACAAGGAAGGATGACCAGATGCTATAATACTGCTTATGACAATAATGACAACGGCTGTCATTTTGAGCCAGTGCCTGGCATTTAGTAGATGCTGAGTATTCAGTTTTCACGTGAAAGGAATCTGTTCAGATACTGTCTGGGCACACGGTTATACATCTCACTTAGCTTCACAACAATCCTGCCAGATAAGTAACTTCACCCCCATTTTACAGAGGAACAAATTGAGGCATAAAGAGATTAAATTTATCTACAGGTTGAAATCTATAAAATTTCTGCATATGTAGGTAGAAATGGAAATATATCATCAACTTCATATGACTCAGCCTAATTATAATGGAATAACCAGTATCTGAACCTAGTTCTTTGTTCATTCCAAAATTCCTTCCCTCCCTCTAGAGCAGTGATGGCGAACATTTTGAGCTCGGTGTGTCAGTATTTTGAAAAACCCTAACTTAACTCTGGTGCCGTGTCACAGATAGAAATTTTTTGATATTTGCAACCATAGTAAAACAAAGATTTATATTTTTGATATTTATTTTATATATTTAAATGCCATTTAACACAGAAAAATCAACCAAAAAAATGAGTTCGCGTGTCACCTCTGACACGCGTGTCATAGGTTCGCCATGACTGCTCTGTAGCATAGCCTCTCCTTTGCAGTGTTGGAGAGTGTCTGATAAAATAGAAGGGAACGGGTGCCGAGCAGAAGAGAACGGAGCTCGGCTAACCGTCTCCTGCAGCTTTGGAAGACTCTTCCCGTTCCAGGAAGCGTTGGCCTGGTGACACTTTCCTGAACTGGGGCCATCTCTAAGGGTTGTGGTCAGAACCTCGGGCTTGTAACTACCATAGCAACAGAGGCAAACACACTCTCTAAGTAGGAAATAGCTCAGAGGAAGGGGTGGGGGGAGAGGGGAAGAAGTTAACCAAAGAACTTATATGCGTAGATGCACAGTCCATGGACACAGGCAATAGTGTGGTGAAGCCCTTGGGTGGGGCAGGGGGTGGGTGAAGGGGGCTAAGGGCAGAAAAATGGGGGACCTCTGTAATACTATCAACAATAAAAAACACATTAAATTTAGAAAAAAGGGAAAAACGCTTAGGCTGTGCCCATGTAGATTCTCACATGGCCTTGTCCTGAGACAAGGCAGAGCAGAGGCAGAGCCCCTGAAGAGTGAAAGGCAGTGGGCCGGGGTCTTGCCACACGCCTACCCCAGGCTCAGCAGAACGCTGGGTGTAGAGCTGAATTCCTGGCTGTAGACATGCAGTTGGGTTTACTTTGAATAATAAAGGGTAGTTGGTCCAGCCTTGGAGCCCCAGAAAGCATGTGCATTATTTACCAGCCACTAGGAAATCAGCTTAGGGGACGAAGAGCATCTTTCCATTTCAACCCCTGTCAGAGAGCCACAGAGACATGGAAGACATCAGTCTCTTTCGGAGCCTCAGCTATTTCCCTCTTTATGCCCTTGATTATGGATTAAGCACCCAAGGCCCTGTGTGTACCCTGCCGAAGACCATGAGCTCTCCAGGGGTTGGGACCAGGTTGCTTTCATCTCTAAGCTCCCAGTGTCTATGCCTGAGTCATGCTAGGTGCTCAGAAACTGTTTAAAAAACATGATCAAAAGTGTTGACAAAAGATTACAAATAATGGAACGAGATGAGAGATGTCTGCCTCTGGCCTTGTCCCACTCCCCCTAGAAATGGTGGTGTTCCCTGAGCATATGAGCACCTGGCTTCAAGGCAGAGATCATGTGGCTCCTGGGGCCAGGCCATTTCAAGTTCCAGTTTGTGGTCCCACCGACTTGAGGGACTGAGGGGGGGCGGGGTTGTTTCTTCCTTCTTTGGGACAGCACTGAGTCCTATGTCCTTAGAACCCTCCCTGGGTGAGTCCTCCCCATCCTCTCTGCACTACCGCCTGCCTGATGAAGGACGCTGAGGATACTCAGCAGGCTAGCATGGGTGCTGGGACTGCATCCTCCATGGGAAAGATTGCTGATCTCCCCAACAAGGACAAGTGAGAACCCCCATCCGCCCCAGCCCATGCTTTCACAGAATTCTTTCACCCTCAAGCCAAAATATTGAAATCATGGGCAGCACTTTAAAAATGCTGACACCTCGGGCCCACTCCCAAGAGATTCTTATTTCGTTGCTCTGGAGCATGGCCGGGGGCATCAGGTTTTCAAAAGTGCTCCAGGTGTGTTTTTAAAAAAATAATTTTTATAGTTTTATAGTTTTAATTGTTTTTATGTTTTTATTGATTTCAGAGAGAGGAAGGGAGAAGGAGAGAGAGATTAAAAACATCAATGATGAGACAGAATTATTGATGGGCTGCCTCCTACACGTCCCCCAAGGGGGATGGAGCCCGAAACCTGGGGAAGTGGCCCTGTCTGAGAATTGAACCGTGACCTCCTGGTTCATAGGTCAATGATCAACCACTGAGCTGCACAGGCCGGGCTCTCCAGTTGTTTTTAATGTGCAGCCAAGCCCAAAGACCTCTGCATATGGTCCATTGTCTCTCCATCACCTAACACAGTCCTTGCATTCAAGGAATTTTGTTTGTTTGTTTGTTTGTTTTTAATCTTTGCTGTTGAAAGGATTACATAGATCCCCCTTTTTCTCCCATTAACCTCTTCCAGCCCACTCCCATCTCCTCTTCCCAGGCCTTCACCACCCTATTGTCTGTGCAAGGAATGTTTGCTGAGCGGATAAATGAATGGCAAGGGAATGAATGAACACAGGGCTTACTACTCAGGCGCCAGCAACAGCATAAGCTGGCAATGTTTTGGAGACATATGAGCCCAGGCCCAATGCCTCTCCATGCCCCTCAACACCCTCCCCATTCTCCACATTCTCAGATTCAGTTTGCCTGCCTATACTTTGGGTTTGTGTGCTTTGAAAAAACTCTCCAGGTGATTCAGATGTGCAGGTTTGGCTAAGAAAAATGAGTGAGTGAGTGAATGAATCCATGAGACATCTGAGCTAATCAGAGGGGTGTAGAAACAAAAACAGATGAGCATTCTATAATGTTTAGGAAACTGGTGGGTTTGATCTCCCACTAGTCTTGTTTCTTTTTGCTTGATTGGTAAAATACACAGCACTTGGTGGGGAAGCAAGAAATGGCCCTTTCCTCTTTCTCCTGGAAGTCAGTAATTGCCCGGAAACATGAGTCTGGCCTTTTCTTTTTGGATTCCAATTTGCAGGTCGCTGTGGTTGCTGCCTTTTTGCTAGTCCATATATTGGATTGGAAATTGAGGTCATGGTATGCAGGAACAAACCACGAAGGGGGAAGAGGGATGAGTCAGTTTGGAAGTGGGTGATAAATCCAGTGCTCAGCTCAATTCAGGAGGACCTGGGAGCCTGAGTGGCTATTCAAGCCACTTACCTTTTAGTCACCAGGGATACGGAGGAGGAACGGAGGAGTCAGAGATGATGGTGAGGGAAGAGACCAGCTAGTCAGCCCCTGCAGGCAGTGCGGAGTCTCCTCTTCCTGCTGGTCCACTGCTCTGAAAGGAGGCACGGCGGCAGCTATACAGGGAAACACACCTTCCTGGGCCTGCAGGGCACTCCACAGCCCGGTGGATCCTGCAACTGCCCCCAGCTGGGCTTCCAGCAGCTTCCACTAGAAACAGTAAGACAAACATACAAAGAACAGGGACACTACAGAAGCGGGCCTTTTACTGCCAACGTCCAATGGTATTTTCCGCAGGGATGGAAACGTTCTGGATTCTGCTGTCCATTAGGGCAGCCACTGGCTTACAGGCCACACTTGGAGTGTGACTAGTAGAGGGAAATGACTTTTAAATTTTATTTCATGTCATGAATTTCAATGTAAGTAGCCATGTTAGTGGCTACCGTATGGGGTAGTGCAGGTCTATATGGCCGGGCTAATGGGGAGGGAGCAGCATGGGCCTGGGTGAGCAGGAAAAGAAAAACACTAGCCTGGCACCACATGGTGGGCAAACTCCTCAAGTCTTTGTTGTGGGGCTGGAATACTTTATGGGACGTTTCCCCTTGAGCCAGGCGTTCTGAGCTGTGGCTTCTGGGAATCGTGAGCTGTTGTAGAGTTTTGTTCTTAGGGTACCGCTCGCAGCAGGAAGGGAGGCTCCCAGTGAACCCCGCTACACTCAAGGGAGAAGTGACTTTGTTCTTCCATGGCAACAGTTCCCAGACCCTTCCTGCGGAGGAGACCCTAACGGAGTACTCCCTGCCCTCGCTGCTGGGCCGAGAGGGGAGCTGGGGTAAGAGCTCAGACTCTCAGCAGCATGCAGCTGCCTTTCAAACTGGGAGGTAAGATTTCCCGGCTCAGATTTTGCTATTACCACAGCCCTGGTAATTTGCAAGGCTGTGTTAAGAAAATCACTTAATCCCTCTGAGCCTTCTCTGTAAAATGAGTGGGCTGACAGCCTCTGAGAGGTTCAAGGTTCCTTCCAGCGTGAAAATTCAGTTTCTAAGGGTTTACAATTTCCTTACAAGACACAAATTGAAGTCAAATGGGCATTGGAATGGCTTCCCTCTCACTGCAGCGAGTTTTTCTTTCAACCCAATTACCGTCGACATTAGCTCTTTCATTTATTAATATTATCAATACTATTAGAACAGCTTCTATTTTCTACTGCTCAGCCTGTATTACCCCCAGGAAAATCATTGTCAGCTTCAGCCAGGCCTGAGCAAGCAGCAGCCCAGAAACATAGTCTGGCCTGCAACCAAGCACTTGCTATCATCTCCGCCTTTCTCCCCCTCTATTCCTTCCTTGTTTCTATCATCCTTCCCCATCTTCTATCTTTCCACTTCCTCTCTTTCCTCCCCCCCTCTTTCCTCTAGCTTCCTCTTTCTTCTGCTTTTCTCTCTCCCATCCCTCACCCTCAGGTCTCCACCTCCCCTTGTACTCCTGCCTTCTCTTATGTCCTGGGAGCCCACCTGGTTTTATACTCTTCCCAAACTACAGACTAAGGCAACGCTTTGATGGGTGGGAGGGTACAGGGTGGCTGCAAAGCCTGAGGACACAACCTCCAACGTTTTTCAAATGAACTTACCTCTCCAAACACAATGAGAGAGCCAGGCAGGGAATAGCTCTCGCTACAAGCAGAAAACACAAAAGGAAAGTAAAAATCTTCCTGCTATTGTAGACTGAATATTTGTGTTCTCCCCAAATTCAGTGTTGAACCCCTACCACCCAATGTGATGATATTGGCAGGTGGGGGGTTGGGGAGGTAGTTAGGATTAAATGAAATCGTGAGGGTGAAGTCCTCCTGAATGGGATTACTGTCCTTTTAGGAGTCAGGAGAGAACTTGCTTCCCCTCTTTCTGCCACACGAGGATAGAAGTTGGCTGTCTGAAATCTGGGAGTAAGCTCTCACCAGAACCCAACAAAAAGGCACTATAGTCTTAAACTTACAGTCTCTGGAACTGTAAGAAATAAATTTCTGTTGTTGATAAGTCTGTGGTATTCTGTGACAGCAGCCTGAACAGACTAAGACACAGCCAAGCCCAAGTTCAAATGTCCCATGAGTGAGGAGGTGGGGCCAGCATAGGTCTGCAGAGCTGGAGCCGGCGGGGAGGGGGGGCGTGTTACCTCCAGCTTAGGAAGGGGGCCCTGCTCCCCAAACTCAGAGAGCCTTGTCTCACAGAGAGAGGCAGGCAAAGGATGGGCACAGGTCTGGGGGCATCCAGCGACTTCTCCAAGGAAGTCCTGCAGTCCTCCACCCGTAACCCAGGCTCCGCACCCTGGCTGCCACTCCATCAGGAAATCTCAATGGGATACTGCAGCTCAGGCTGTGGACCAGTGAGTCTGCACATCACAAGTGCCTCTCTTTTCCTTCCCCATGGAGGGTAGTGAAGAAAAGCCCTGGCTTTCAGGGACTGTGCTCTCCACACAGTCTTGAAGATTTGTTGCTAGCTCAAATCAGTCATGCTTACTGATTCCCCTCCATTCTACAAGGAACCCTGCTCCACAGAGGTAAGACTTGGGATTCTGGTTGCTTCTGTGACCAAAGCTCCCTGTTAAAGCCCTAGTTCTCTTTGTCATGGGTAGCTGAAAAGCAGAGGAAGGGAAGATGACCTTGAACTGCTTTCTCTAAAGCTTCAGGGCCAGTCTGGGGGAATAAAATTAGTCCTAAATCTGGATTCCTAGCCAGTGCACCATTTAATAGCTTTGTGTTCCTTTCAAACATTTTTTTTTTAAATCTGTGAAATGGGAATGGAACTCCTCATTCACTGGGGATCTTATGAGGATTGAAGGGATAATGGATGCCCCCTTCTCTTGGACAGTGGATAGATATTGGTGGTTCAGTTAGCCAGGGAGTTGGAGGAGGGTAGACCCAATGACCTCTTCAGGTTACTCCTAGCTTGGCCATTTATAGCTCCAGGGAAACTTAAGTGAGTCCAGAAATGACCAGACAATTGGCAGAAGTAGATAACGCTTAAAAGCTCATTACTTGTGTGGCTGACAAAGCAACAGGGCCTTCAGCAATATTGAAACAGTCAAGAGAAGGTGCCACTAATAGGCATTTCTTTAGCATCCGCAGCAAGTTTCTCCAGCATCATGAATCAATTTCCAGCAGGCTCCTGCCGATTTGGTTTTCACGGAAAGGTTGATGTTGATGTGCCTGGAGGAAGACAACAGAGGGGGTATTGTCATATTTGAGTAATATTGACACTTAGCCAGGAACAAAGGAGCTTGTTATGCAATAGACATAATGGGAAGGGCCAACCCAGGGCAGCGGCCTTGAATGGCAAAGCTGTGGAGTGAGAATTTCTCCAACGGAGATAAAACCAAGCTAACTCCAGCTCCAGCATTGGGTAATGGGAGGGAAGTGGCTCAGCCTAAAGAGCTGGCCAACTTTCAAGGAAAACGAAGCTTTCAATAACCACCCTCCAAGGCCACTGTGGCTAGTAACACAGACTTACTGGTAAAGACAGTCAGCGATGACAGTAGCAGGAGGCACGTCCCCAAACTTGAATCCTGCAGCAGGTGCTGTCTGTTCTCCCACCTCTGTCATTTCTGTGGAGGTAGTGGATGGAAGGGTGGGGTAAGGCTGGGGCAGGACAGATCCACTTGCTCATGATTAGGGCAGAGCTGTTAGGGACCCTCTGAGGTTGGGACTTTTACATGGAAGATAGAAAAGTGTCCTACAGTCCTGTCAGGAGCGCTTTATTCAGAGAAGGTGCCTTCCTGTTTCCTGCTCCTCTCAAGGAAAGAGGGTTTAACAGAGCAGTAAAATGGCCTGTGAACTTCAGGGAAGACTTTTCTTTTTCTTTTTTAAAAATTTATTTATTTATTTATTTATTTATTTATTTATTTATTTGCGAAAGAGAGAGAAGGAAGAGAGAGAGAGAATTGATTTGTTGCTGCACCTATCTCTGCTTTCATTGGTTGCTCCCGATATGTGCCCTGACCAGGGATGGAACCTGGAAGCTTGGCTTATTGAGACTGCACTCCAACCAACTGAGCACCTGGCCAAGTCCTAAATACTTTCTGTTGACCTGGCCTTTGTTAGAAGTGAAAGTGCCTGTTTCCATGAGAAAAGTGCTGTGAACATGAACATCATAAAACCAAGCGCCTCAATCATTTTTCAGTTTAACCCCAGGAGAATCAACTCAAGAGCTTCAAAACCCAAGGACAGACTGGTCCCAAAGCATTTCCTCCTCTGCCCTTTTGTTGCCTTGTTCTTTTTTCTCTTTTCTACGCGTACGATCCTCTTTCCTAAAGGCTACATCTCGTCTGTTTCTCCCTTGGATTCTTAAGCTTTTTTGTACTGATACTGACTGTTTCTACCTCTGTTTTGCTTTTGTGGATGCTCTTGTATTTGTCTAAATCTATTTCGTCACAACCTTTTTTCCTCTTATGCTTGGGCTGCTTCTCCTCCGATTTTTCTCCACCTTCTTCTGAGTGCTGTTTTCTCTTCCTGGATCCATTTGTGACTGGCTTTGTGGGCACTGGTGCTGTTTTCTCAGAGGTGCTTGCAAACTCTGATTCCACACTGTATGAGCTGTAATTATACTCTTGCTGACTACAGATCAGGGGTGCTGGTTTCCCCGAGAAACAGTGCCTGGTGAATCGACAGTAGCTCAGGGAGTCTAGCCTCAGCCTGAGCTGGTGGGCACTGAGGTAACTGGTTTCCCACTGTTTGTGAAATATTGCATGGTCTTGGGTGGGCCTGGATGTTTTCAGTTGGGAGTCGTTGGTCAAACATTTCGTACCTGGGTCTGAAACCTCTTCTTTGTCACTACAGGTTTCCAAATAGTCCGCTCTCATCTGTCTGAAACAAGCCTTTGGTTCTATGCCTCTGGCTTTCTGCACTTGGATATAATCTTCAAGTTCATCTGGAAAAAAGTCAGATGTCTTCTTAGAATTCTCCATTAGGTTGACAACAAGTGATTTTCCTTATCAGGCTGAGGACTTAGTGGAGAAATCTGATCATATTCACACATTAATTGCCTTCAGTTTCTAGTATAAACTTTCCCTAAACAGTGAGACTGTGCAACAACTGGGGAGCTTTTGAGGGACAGGGGCCTGCGTCTACAACTACTGTTTCTTGGCCAGCCAAGCCTCTGGCAGGGGGCAGGGGGATAGGCCCAGGTGGAGGTGACAGAGAGGCAGGGATGGACAAGCCCACCACTGAGCAGACAGGGTTGGAGGAGGAGTGGAGACCAGGATTCCCGAGGGGAAGTTGCTGCTACCAGCCGTAGCTGACTGGCTGGCACTGACACTATGACCCAAGGAAGACTTCTCTGAACATGAAGACTGTGAGCATGTGAGCCATAAAGTTGGGAGATTTCTTTCCTTTTGAAAGAGACATGGTGGCAAGCAGTAGGGAAGAGTTTCAAGGGTCTTTAAAATACAGGAGGCTGTCTTCTTTCTGGGGTGGTTGGGGTAGCTTGTCCTGTAGGTGAGGCGATCCACAAACAACCACTCTGATTCCAGGCTCTACCCTCCCCTGCTGCTTCACCCATCCAACCAGGTCAACCTGTGGGATACAGGTGGATGACAGCAGCCATACAGCCTCTCAGAGCTGATGTCCTATGTAAATGCCTCTAGGGTCATCACTTTGATTTTCATGAATAACATTTTGAATATGATATTGCCTCCTTCTTAACTCTACCTATGATTGAAACAAACCAGCCTTCTCTCCCTCTGTCTGTCTCTCTCTTTTTTTTGAGTATTTTATTATATGCAAATTTTACATTAATAAGCTATAAACAGATATAGAGCTCTACTTCATTAAGTATGAAGTATGATCACTGAAGTATCCAGGGGGATGTGAACTAAGGTCTGACATTTACTTTGAAATGCATCCAAACATAAGTAGATGCTATGGGTTGAGTTACATTCCACCAAAATCCATATGTTAAAGTCCCTTCGAAATGATCTTATCTGAAGACAGGGTCATTACAGAGCTCATACAGTTAATCAGTTCATTGGTGACGGGGAGGGCAAAATCCAATATGACTGGTGTCTTTATAAAAGAGGAAAATTTGGCCCAGCCAGCATGGCTCAGTGGTTTAGTGTCAACCTATGAACTAGGAGGTCAAGGTTCAATTCCTGGTCAGGGCATATGCTCGGGTTGTGGGCTCGAGCCCCAGTGTGGGATGTGAAGGAGGTCTCTTATCATTTATGTTTCTAGCTCTCTCTATCTCTCTCCCTTCCTCTCTGAAATCAGTAAAAATACATTTTTTGAAAAAGAAGGAAATTTGGACACAGACATACATGCAGGATGACAATGTGAAGAAGCACGGGGAGAAGACAGCTATCTACAAGCCATGGAGAGAGGCCTAGAACAGGTCCTTCCTTCACAGCCCTCACAGGAACCAACCCTGCTGACTCCTTGATCTCAGACTTCCAGACTCCAGAGCTGTGAGACAGTACATGTCTGTGGTTTAAGCCACCTGGTCTGTGGTACTTTGCTGCAGCAGTCCTGGGAAACTAATGCAGCTGGATTGATGGGTGATTAGAGGTTTAGATAGATAGATGATACATAATAAAAATCTATACTAATAAAAGGGTAATATGCTAATTGGACCGGACATCTTCCGGACGTCCTTCCAGACAAAGCCATGATGGCAGGGGCCAAGGCAGAGGTGATACCAGACGTCTTCCGGACATCCGTCCATCCTGACAAAGCCAGGGGCATGGCCTGCCTGCAATCCACCCTCAGCCCCTTGCCCAGGCCAGCCCTGCCCCCAAATGGGGACCCCCACCCCAACTGGGGATGTGGCCAGCCTGCAAACCTCCCAGGCCCTTCTCCCAGGCCAGCCCTGTCTCTAGCGGGGACCCCCACCCTGATCTGGGGGCATGGCTGGCCTGCAAACTCTGTGGCCCCTGCCCTGATGACCCTGACACCCTACACGCCCCCCGACCCTGTTCCGGGACCTCCTTCAAGATGCTAATTGGACCAGACGTCTTCCGGACATCCGTCCATCCTGACAAAGCCAGGGGCATGGCCTGCCTGCAATCCACCCTCAGCCCCTTGCCCAGGCCAGCCCTGCCCCCAAATGGGGACCCCCACCCCAACTGGGGATGTGGCCAGCCTGCAAACCTCCCAGGCCCCTCTCCCAGGCCAGCCCTGTCCCCAGCGGGACCCCCACCCTGATCTGGGGCATGGCCGGCCTGCAAACCCTGTGGCCCCTGCCCTGATGACCCTGACACCCTACAGGCCCCCCGACCCTGTTCTGGGACCCCCTTCAAGGCAGGCCAGCTGGCCCCCATCTGTGCACCAGGCCTCTATCTTATATAATAAAAAAATAATATGCAAATTGACCCTAATGGCAGAATGACCAGAACGACAGCTGGACCAGTCACTATGAGGTGCACTGACCACCTCTCAGTCCCTTTCCCTAGCTGTCAGGCACAGATCACCTAATAGCGAATGGGGAACCAAGGGTGGGTGGCAGCAGGGGGGCAGGGCCAGCTGTGGGCAGCTAAGGAAGATGTCCCTGATTGTAGGCCTAGGGACTGTACCCACACATGAATTTTGTACCCCTGGGCCTCTAGTAAGTATAATAAAACTAGAGGCCTGTGCATGAATTCGTGCATGGGTGGGGTCCCTCTGGGTGGCCTGTAGGGATTGGGCCGAAACTGGCAGTCCAACACCACCTGCCACTCCTACCTGCTGCTCCCATTCATCCCGATCCAACTGTGCCTGCCATGGGCGCATGCCCAATCAGTCCCGATTGGGAGAGGCTCGTGCTGCCACAACAGCACTCACCAGCCATGAGCCCTGCGTCTGGCACCCTCCCAAGGGGAGTGGCCTGTGAGATCAGGCTGAAACAGACTCTCCAATATCCCCTGAGGGGTCCCAGATTGTGAGAGGGTGCAGACCAGGCTGAGAGACCCCACCGGTGCAAGATTGGGCCAGGGAGGGACTGTGGGAGGGCTCCAGGGTGTGTCTGGCCCATCTCACTCAGTCCTAATCAGCCAGACCTCAGCAGCAAGCTAACTTACCAATTGGAGCATCTGTCCCCTGGTGGTCAGTGCATGTCATAGCGAACAGTTGAGCAGCCTTAGCATATCATTAGCATATTATGCTTTGATTGGTTGTTCAGTTGTTCTGCTGTTGGGTCTACTTTCATATTACTCTTTTATTATATAGGACTAGAGGTCCAGTGCATGAAATTCGTGCACTGGGGGGTGGGGTTCCCTCAGCCCAGCCCGCCCCTCTCACAGTCCAGGAGCCCTCAGTGGATGTCCTACTGATGGCCACAGTCTGGCAGCAGAGGCTCAGAGCAGGTGTCCCGTGTGTGTGTGTGTGTGTGTGTGTGTGTGTGCCCGCTGGGGGCCTGCCCCCAGCCGCATTGGAGGCTCAGAGCAGGAGCTCCTTGTGTGTGCGTGTGCTGGGGGCCCGCCCCC
>NW_006297812.1:1052413-1073305 GCF_000327345.1 Myotis davidii | reverse complement strand
CATAGATCATGACATCAGAGAAACTGGAACCTATCACTAGCGTCATTGTTTTTTCTCTCCTCAAAGCTTGCCCCGTTCCCCTGTCCCCATAACACCCTTTTAACTGATTTTGGCTATTTTGAGAATTTGTGAAGAAATAAAGTAATTGCAGAAGATTTATTCTGTGCTCACCCACACACACACACACACACACCACCACCACCATCTAACTCTGGACCAGATGCTGAAACTTGGTCCCCAGATCCTGATGTCTCCATTGGCACAGTGCACACATGAGTCATATGCATATGTGAATCAAGATTAGTTATTATCAGGACACTGTGGTGATGGGTTCTTTCCCTGGCTTCCTGCCATTTGAACTGTCTAAGGGATGCATTCCTCAGCTGCATGCAGAAACAATAAAAGATGAAGCACGAGGGATTGTGGGATGGGAAGCAAAGAGGGCAGAAGCAAGCTTCTCTCTCCCTTTTCATCTTCAGGGAAGACTAGGAAAACACTGCACTAATGATGATGGTCATCATTGCTGAGCACCTGCTGTGAATGGGTATATGTACACAGAGATGCTAATAATAACACTTGTCACTGTTGAGCATCTACAGTACATATTTCATATACATCATTCATTTGCTACTTTCATCAAACCTAGAAGGTAAATATCACTATTTCCATTTTAAAAGACAAGATAGAATGAGGCATCTGCCCAGCCTCACAGGTAGTAAAACAGCCAGAATTTTCAAACCCAGGTTATTCTGACTCTGGAATCTTCATACTCACACACCCACTTGCTGTTTCTTTTCATTTTTTAAAAATATATTTTTATCAATTTCAGAGAGGAAGGGAGAGGGAGAGAGAGATAGAAACATCAATGATGAGAGAGAATCATTGATTGGCTGCCTCCTGCACACCCCCTACTGGGGATTGAGCCTGCAACGTGGGCATGTGCTCTTGACCAGGATCGAACCTGGGACCCTTCAGTCTGCAGGCTGACGCTCTATCCACTGGGTCAAACTGGCTAAGGCCCACCTGCTGTTTCTTGTTCTCCTGGCCCTCTAAGATCAGGATTTTTAATGAACTAATCCCTGTTTCTTCACCAGACTGAACCCCAGTTCTGTTCTCATTCCCACTATTGGTCAGTTGTCAGGAGGAACTAGTGACTCTAGGTTCCTTCCTTGTTTCTTTTTCTTTTTGTACTTTAAATTATTTTTTATTTTTCAATTACAGTTGACATACAATATTATATGAACTTCAGCTGTACAATCCAGTGATAAGACATTATATAACTTACTAAGTGATCATGCTGATAAATCTTATACCTGATACCATACATAGTTACTACAATATTATTGACTATTCCCTAGGCTGTACTTTATATCCCCATCACTATTCTGTAACTACCAATTTGTACTTCTTAATCCCTTCACCTTTTTAACATCCCCACAATCCCCCACCCATCTGGCTACTATCAAAATATTCTCTATATCTATGAGTCTGTTTCTTTTCCCATTGTTTTTTAGATTCAGTTGCTGATAGATATGTATTTATTGCCTTTTCATTGTTCATATTTTTTATCTTTTCTCTTCTTCTTCATCTTCTTCTTAAAGAAGATCCTTTAACATTTCATGTGATATTGGTTTGGTGGCGATGAACTATTTTAGGTTTTTCTTGTCTGGGAAGTTATCTGACCTTGAATTTTAAATGATAGGCTTGCTGGGTAGGATAATCTTGTTTGTAGGTCCTTGCTTTCCATCACTTTGTATATTCCTTTCCAGTCCATTCTGGCCTGCCAAGTTGAAAAATCAGCTAACAGTCTTATGGAAGCTCCCTTGTAGCTAACTAACTGCTTTTCTCTTGCTGCTTTTAAGCTTCTCTTTTTGTCTCTGACCTTTGGCATTTTAACTGTGATGTGTCTTGATGTGGACAGTCAGGTGTGTTCCAATTTGATGTCATTACAACCAAAAGTGAAATAAGCACATATATATTTATACACTGGTATTATTATTTTTGTAAGATAGTGTCTCCAAAGTGGAATTACAACCAAAAGTGAAATAAGCACATATATATACACTGGTATTATTATGTTTGTAAGATAGTGTCTCCAAAGTGGGATGTCCAAGTCAACATGTAGAGATATTCTGTGTGTTAAATGCCATTGTTACTGTGGAGATTGCTCATTTGATATTCTTTGGAATTATCTAGTCATTGGGTTTTTAGGAATTGAGCTGCTATTTGTAAAAAAGTTGACTTTTCTTTGTTCTAAGTGAACATTTTGTGATGCTTAAACCACAGATATGTATTGTCTCACAGCTCTGGAGCCTGGAAGTCTGAGGTCAAGGTGTCAACACGGTTGGTTCCTGTGAGGGCTGTGAGGAAAGGACCTCTTCCAGGCCTCGCTCCATGGCTTGTAAATGGCTGTCTTCTCCCTGTGCCTCTTCACATTGTCATCCTTTATGTGTGTCTGTGCCCAAATTTCTCCCTTTCATAAGGACACCCATCATATTGGATTTCACCCACCCTGATGACCTGATTTTAACTGTATGAGCTCTGTAATCACCCTGTCTCCAGATAAGGTCACTTCAGAGGGACTTTAACATGTGGATTTTGATGGGATGTAATTCAACCCGTAACATCTACTTATTTTCTGATATGTTTCAAAGTAAATTTCAGATCTTAGTTCACATCCCCTTGGATTCTTCAGTGATCATATCATTAAGTAGATAGGGCAGGCTGCTTGAGTTGCTATGCATGGTGTCACATTGATACGTGGTGGAACACACCATAATTTCAGCTATTTTGAAGCAGATATGATTGAACTGGCAAGTACTACTCCTCTGTTCAGGTGTGAGGAGGACATTTTTCTTTTCTTAGTCAATCCATAGAAGGTGTTTGGTGAAATTCCACCAGTGCTGATCCCAGAACCTCCGGACTACTAGCTGTTCAAGGATCAGGCAGGTCCCCTTTTTAGACCCACACAAAACAGGCAGTAGAACCCCTTCCCAGCAGGTTCATGGCCTTCTGCTGGCTAAGCTCCTGCCACCTCTCTGAAAACCAGAAACATTTCCAATTTCTCCCCAGGCCCAAGGAAATGGAAATCCGATTCTCTGTTGCTGGAACCTTAGCTCTTGCCAGGTTCTAAGGTGATTAAAACCCATTCTTTCTTTTGAAATCCCTGAGCTCTCACATGCATCCTCCACCTGCCACCAATGTGGATGCCTTGGGTGTGGCAAACTGTTTCATGTAGCTGTAGGTATTTCATTTTCAATGCTATGGTATTCCACTAATGAGTATAGATTATTATTCATCTTACAGTTGAAGGACTTTGGGGTTATTTTTAATTTGGGACTACTATAAGCAATGCTCTGAAAATATTTCTATAGATGTTTACCAGTGCACATGGGCATGCATCTTCTATAGCAGTGTAGTCTGCTACTCCAAGGGATCTCTAAGACCTTTTTAGGAATTCATGAGGTCACGACTGTCTTAATGAGAACCCTGGCACTAGCAACAGATGGTACTAGAAGTCATTGTATTCACCACAATGTACCACAGTTTAAATTTCATAATGTAGGGGAAATTATGCATTGTATTAAATCATGACCCTTGAGTACACATCTTTTTAATATTCTGTGTAACATCAAAAAATGTCAAGTACTTAGGAAATATTTAAGAAGAGCAAGATTTCTACAAGAAAAACTCTGTACTTTTATTAAAGTACATTGAATAAGACTTAAATAGGTGGAGATGTACGTTGAATTCATAGATTAGAAGACTCAGTATTATAAAGCTGTTAATTATCTCAAATTTTACTTGAAGATCTGATGCACAGAGATTGCTATACACGTACATGTTTGTAAAACTCCTTAGCACCTTAATGCAAGAAAGTTGAATTCCTAAGTACTTGATATTTTTTGATGCTAATATAAAATGTTTTTAATAAATTTTTTTCTGTTAGTGCCTGACATACAAAAACATCATTTAAGAAATATTAGCTTTGCATTCAGCAAACCTGCTAAAGACCAGACTGCATAAATAACCCCAGGAAGTACCTGCACAGTGTAGGAAGCAGAGAGACCGTGGAGTTTGATGTTGTTGAAGGATAAAAGGGTTCAGAGGCAGTAAATGTTGTGGTTCATGGTGGAATTCCAGTGCAAGGCAGTCAGTAAGCAGCAGAAGGTAACCATTATAGATGCTATGCATGTGGTATGGGTCCTCCGTGCAATTACCAGAAGAATGACCAGAGCAGTGAGAATAGGGGCAAGAATGAGGGATAGCAGAGTACTCCCAAAGGCAGATCCAACAGTTCTGGCCTTACTGCAGGCCACAGCATCCACCTAACTACATGCGGAGACCCTATGGGCATCACCACAATATTTCAATCCTCTTGTGCAAGAAAGGATGGAAGGTACTGACAACCAGGTGCAGGGGAGTGAGGTAGATCATTAAGATAGAATATATATCATGATATAGACCACCATTCTGCAGGGGCCCACCTTGCTGAAGACAGCCTAGAGAGGAGAGCAGTGCAGAAGATAAGGAAAGTCAAGGGGAGGAGACCCAGTTCAGCAGCCACTTCAACATCAGTACTTTTGCAGATGCCCCCAAACCCACCAGATGGCAAAGACAAAAGCAGCCCATCCACCAGCTGAGAATTGGTCTTCTCCCAAGGCTGAGTAGGGTGGGGCTGAGTAAATGCCAGTTTACCATCTCTACTATTATTCGATTAAGTCACCCAATAAGAATAAATGGACCTAAAATTCCAGCGATAAGAAATGAACAAAACATTGGAGCCGAAGACCTCAAGTCCTTCCTTTTGCCTGTTAACCAGATAACTAAAATTATCTGCAATATCTATGGAGCTTGGGCTTTTTATTATTTTGATTTAAATACATCTTTTTGGTAATGACAAATGGACAGACATGTTTGGGTTTTTTTTTTTTTAAGCCAGGTTTTTCTCTATATATCCTTAATGGTTTTTAAATGGTTTTATATCTAGACAAGTTGAGATTTTTAAGAACTACATTTCTAATCTTATATAATAAAAGCCTCATATGCAAATTGTTTGACTGGGAGTCTGACTGGGAGTTTGACCGCTCGCTATGACATGCGCTGACCACCAGTGGGTGGCGCGGAACATGGTAGGCATTGGCAATGTGGCGCTGGCAGCGGGTGGCAGTGGAGGTGCTGCTGGCCCCAGTGGGCCCTGACAAGAGCTGGACCACAGCAGGATGGTGGAGCAGGTGAGCGAGTGGCGCCAGGCCAAGGCGGGAGCAAGCGGGGGCCCAATCGCTCTGCTGATTGCCCCACAGATGGTAACAAGCGGTGGCAGCAGGGGGCGGGGCTGCCACCTGGCTTGCAAGCACTGAGAGGGCCAGGCAGGAGGCCTGGCCCTGATCAATTGCCTGCAGGTGGGATGGTGGAGCAGGTGAAGGGGTGGTTCCAGGCCACAGCGGGGTGCCAGGTGGGGCTGCGGGCTATGAGGCTGGAGGCACAAGCTGGGGCTGTGAGCCTGGGGGTGTGAACTGGGGCTCAATTTCCGCAGGCCACCCCAAGGAATCCCACCCATGCACGAATTCATGCACTGGGCCTCTAGTTTGTAATAAAAGTTTACAACATGATTTTTTTAAAAAAAGCCAATAAATTTTCAATCATCCTATATCAGTGGTTCTCAAGCTGTGGGTCCCGAACCCTTTGGCAATCGAATGGCCCTTTCACAGGGGTTGCCTAAGACCATCCTGCATATCAGATATTTACATTACGATTCATAACAGTAGCAACATTACAGTTATGAAGTAGCAATGAAAATAATTTTATGATTGGGTCACAACATGAGGAATTGTATTTAAAGGGCCAGAAGGTTGAGAACCACTGTCCTATATAATAAAAGGCTAATATGCAAATAGACTGAACGGTGGAACAGCTAAACAACTGGTTACTATGACATGTGCTGACCACCAGGGGATGCGCGTAGAACATGGTGGGCGTCAGCCGCGGTGGGATGGTGGAGCAGGTGAGCACGGGCGCCAGACCAAGGCAAGGTGCTGATTGCTGTCAACGGGCTAAGCCTCTGGTGGTTACTGAAAATTCTTTGCTCCTGCATGCTGCAGTCTTGCCCATGCTCGTACCACTGCCAGCGATGGAGCCGCTTTTTGCACCTGCTGCTGGTGCCAGCCCCAATCACTTTGCATCATCAGCAGGTGCCAGTGGTGGTGGGACCGGGGCTGCTGGCAGACAGAGGGCCTCGGTGGGAGAGGCCCGGTGGAGGTGTGGGCCGAGATCCACCCCTTTGCCCACCGCAGCCTTAAGGCCAACAGTTCCTTTCAAGGTGCACTAATTCATGCACTGGGCATCTAGTCTATTAATAAAGGTCTTATATAACAATAAAAGAAATCACTTTATATCTATTCAGTTAAATGATTCTTCCACATCTATTGTGATTATCATGATTTCCCCCTTATCTATACTAATAAAATGGTAATATGCTAATTAGACTGGTTTGACCAGCCATCTTCTGGATGTCCGGCTTCCTTCCGGACAAAACCGTTGTGGTGGGGGCTGAGGCAGAGGCAGTTAGGGGCGATAAGGCCGTCAGGGGAGGGCTGTTGGGGGTGAGATCAGGCTGGCAAGGGTGGGGAGATGGGGGCAAGATCAGGCTGGCAGGGGAGGACAGTTGGGGGTGAGATTAGGCCGGCAGGAGGAGGACAGTTAGGGGCAATCAGGCAGGTAGGCAGAGGCAGTTAGGGGCGATAAGGCCGTCAGGGGAGGGCTGTTGGGGGAGAGATCAGGCTGGCAGGTGAGGGCAGTTGGGGGCGAGATCAGGCCAGCAAGGGAGGGCAGTTAAGGGTGACCAGGAAGGCAGAGGCAGTTCCTATTGTGATTATCATGATTTCCCCCTTATCTATACTAATAAAATGGTAATATGCTAATTAGACTGGTTTGACCAGCCATCTTCTGGATGTCCGGCTTCCTTCCGGACAAAACCATTGTGGTGGGGGCTGAGGCAGAGGCAGTTAGGGGCGATAAGGCCGTCAGGGGAGGGCTGTTGGGGGTGAGATCAGGCTGGCAGGGGAGGACAGTTGGGGGTGAGAACAGGCTGGCAGGGGAGGGCGAGTGGGGGAGAGATCAGGCTGGCGGGGGAGGGCAGGTGGGGGCGAGATCTGGCCAGCAAGGGAGGGCAGGTAAGGGTGACCAGGAAGGCAGAGGCAGTTCGGGGTGAGATCAGGCCAGCAGGGGAGAGCAGTTGGGGGTGAGATTAGGCCGGCAGGGGGAGGACAGTTAGGGGCAATCAGGCAAGCAGGTAGAAGCAGTTAGGGGCGATCAGGTAGGCAGGCAGAGAGGGTAGGGGCAATCAGGCAGGCAGGCAGAGGGGTTAGGGCAATCAGGCAGGGAGGCAGAGGCAGGTAGGGGCGATCAGGCAGGCAGGCAGGTGAGCAGGTAGAAGCCAGCGGTCCCAGATTGAGAGAGGGATGTCCACCCACCGGTTTAAGTCCAATCCTTGTGGGATCGGACCTAAACCGGTGGTTGGAAATCCCCCAAGGGGTCCCCGATTGGAGAGGGTACAGGCTGGGCTGAGGGAACCCCCTCCTCGCCCCCTCCCTTTGCACAAATTTTGTGCACCGGCCCACTAATCCTGATAATAAAATAAATTATCTTGCATTTTTGCATTAAACACAGCTTTTCATCCTAATATATAAAAATCCTGGGTCGTAAAGACCAGTAACAACCAGGCACCACCAACCGGAATTCAGTCCTGCAGTCAGCGTGCCCCAGCACTGACTGCTGAGGGCACTGTGAATCAGGGCCAGAGAGAGGCCTGAAGAGAGAAGCAGGGACTGATCCATTGCCTCTGTGGCAGCTTCTGATCAGCACTTGCCTCTCTCTTTCTCTCCCAGTCTGGCCAGCAGCTGTGCCTCCATTTCTCTCCAGGCCTCCACCAGGGCTGCTGATCAGCCCTGCCTTTCTCATCAGGCCCTGTTGATAGGCCCAGAGACGCTGACTGGCATAGGAACTGACCAATCAAAACCAAATGTGGGTGCTGTGAAGAACCAATGGCTGCCTAGGAGGCAGAGTTTTTGACGCTGACTGGCTTTGAAACTGACCAATCAGAACCAAATCTGGATGCTGTGGGGAGCCAATGGCTGCCTAGTAGGTGGAGCTTTTGACACTGACTGGCATAGAAACCGACCAATCAGAACCAAATTGGCCAGCAGAGGAGGGCAGTTGGGGGCGAGATTAGGCTGGCAGGGGAGGGCAGTTGGGGGCAACCAGGCCAGCAGGGGAGGGCAGTTAGGGGCAATCAGGCTGGCAGGCAGAGGCAGTTAGGGGCAACCAGGCTGGCAGGGAAGGGCAGTTAGGGGCCAGCAGTTGGACATCCTCCAAGGGGTCCCCAGTTGGAGAGGGTGCAGTCTGGGCTAAGGGAATCCCCCCCTCCATGCACGAATTTTGTGCACCGGGCCTCTAGTTTTATATATCTTTCTACAAATTTAGGTTTGGTTTCTAACATTTTTGAAAATGTGAGATTTGCTTATAATTTTCCTTTCTTCTAACATTTCTGTTGGATTTTTATATCAAGATTATATACTTAAAGGTCCCAGTTGTGTGGCTTAGTTGGTTGAGCATCATCCCATGCACCAAAGGATTGCTGGTTCAATTCCTGGACAGCGCACATGCCCAGGTTGTGGGCTCAATCCCCCAATTGATGTTTCTCTCTCACATCAATGTTTCTCTCCCTGTCTCCCTTCCTCTCTCTCTAAAATCAATAAAAACATTTTTTTAAAAAAAGGTTATACTTAAGTTGAGAATTATTGTCTTATTTCTTTATTTGTCATGATTATTTGTATAAATATCCAAGTATTTCTTCCATAAATTGCTGGTAGACTCTGGTGAGACCATCTGGATTTGGAGTTTTATATGCAGAAGTATGTGGGGTTTTTTGTTACTACTAGATCAATTTCTTTAAATGCTTACATGGCATTATTCAGTTTTTCTTTATATTATTTAATTGGAGTCTGTTGATGGAAATGTTAAATGTCTTTCAGTTTCACTATTACTAAGAGTGCTGCAACGAACACATTTATACAAGTATTTGGCAAATTTGTGACTCTACATTTAAAATATATTTTATAAGATAATTCTTACAAGAGAAATTGCTGGGTCACAAAATATAAATATGTTTAGCTGTTTGGGTCTTGATGTCAGACCATTTCTTACCTGAAGAAGCAGCACTGAGGAGAGAAGTGCTCTCTGTACGAGTTGCTTCTTGGGGTGACAAATTACCCAGAACTCCATGGCTTAGAACCATAACGAACATCATGCTCCTCAGTTTCTGTGAGTCAGAAACTTGGGAGGGGCTTAGTCTTGAGATGGTTGTCAAGACATGAGCCAGAGCTGCATCATCGGAATGCTTATCTAAAGGTGGAGGATCCACTTCCAAGGTGGCTCACTCATGTGGTTGGATAGCTGGTGCCAGTCCCTGACAAAAGACTTTAGTTTGTCCCCCAGTGTGGGCTTTCCACAGTCTGTTTGAGTAGCATCACCACATGGTGGTTGGGTTCCCCAGAGCAGGGGGGGTGCGGGAAGGGGAAGGAGAAGGGGGAAGAGAAGGAGAGAGAGAACGAGAGAGAGAGAGAGAGAGAGAGAGAGAGAGAGAGAGAGAGAGAAGAGAAGCACAAGTGTTATAAAGTAGCTCTGGAAGTCACACACCATCACTTCCACCACATTCTATTCCTTAAAAGCAAGAGATTGTGAGCACGTTTTAAGACCATTACAGCCTCTCTATGAGGCTAGTTTAAGTGGATTGATCTCCTTGGCACAAACCTTCAAAAACATGTTTCTAAGGAGACGCTGTCAGCCCATTGAAGTCACTGAGGTAAATGAGATCAGCTGGGGAGAGTGTGGAACTGTGCCTATGAGCTTTTAAGCGTCTGCTGCCCTTGGTGTCCAGTGTCCTTAGTGTTCTGGCAACTCCCCAGGCTCAAGATTTATGTCTTAATTATGTAAATAGAGCGATTATGCCATCAGGGGCTCTGGTAAGCTAATTACTAAGCAAGAAATCAATGCCACTGAAGTTGAGACTAATGAATTCCGTGGCTCCCAACATTTTGACTGCAACTGCGATATCAAGGATCTTATTTCAACAGACCATGTGAGAGAGCTTGAGGGCGAGGGCCCTTCTCACCATGATTGCTTCAGTGAGACCCTGTCCAAACTTCCTTTTCTCATGGATGCTGGGGGCTGACAACAACCCCTGGCCAGCCTCTCCCGCTGCATGGCCACTGCTGCACTTACCACTCCGCCTGTAAAAGCGCAGCTCTGGGAAGTAACCCTGTGGATTGTTATGGCCAGTGCCACTGGGAGGGCGGGGCTCCAGCCAGAGCATCAGCTCAATTGGATGTGACATTTGCATTTGAAGGATCGAGGGAAGTTGAAAAGGTTCCACTGGGGTCCCTTTCTCCCCAACTCTCTGCTTCTCATGATCTGATTGTCCCTGGCAACGGGCATGACTGGACAGGGAGGTCTCCTGACTCTAAAGGCCCTGGAGGCACAAGAATGTCTGCTCTCCTTCTGGTGCACCCTTTGCTCTCCTCCACCCCCACATCACAGGGCTCTGGGCTCTGTTTCTCTTGCTCGGTGGGGCTATTTTCGCTTTCATTCCAAGTGGCCTGGTCTTGCCCTCTGCATGTATCCAGTGCTGATACAAGAAACAGACACGTGCAATCTGGCTCTGCATTTATTATAAAAACGCTCTTGAGGGCTATGTCTGGGTACATCTACAACAATGTCATGACGGGGATTTGTCTGGTGTCCCAGAATTGTGACCAAGGTCCAAACCAAAGTAGTGGACAAGAGACACTGAGGAGCCCTGCGTTCTAAAGAGAGCTACCCCCGGGCAGGGTCAACACACCCTGGCAACATGACAATGTGGTTAAAAACCTCAGGCTGCAGAACCAGCTGCCACCTTCAGCCCACACCCCATCCTGACCCCTGTCCCCCAATCTTGCTTCTATAAAGGAAGGATGGGGGGATGTGGAAAGAGAGCATCTGAGCTGCCAATCCTACTATATTTGATGTGAGGGGCAGTTCCCTTTTCTCCCCCTGGGAAGACACATGTGATCACAGAAACCACTGGCCACTTCTGGTCTGGATAGATCTATAAAAGGCCTATGGAGGTGGCCCATGCCAGTGGAGGGAGAAGGGACTGTAGAGGGCCTGGAAGATAGGGCTGGAGGTGCCCCCATCCCACTTCCCGTCAGCACTTGGAAAACAAAGATGTCTCTGGCCTTTTCTGTGGTTCCACTTAAAGGATATGGGCTGAGGAGGGTCAGGAGCTGTGGGCTACACAGACTGTTGCCACAACAAGTAGGGGTGCCTCCACCCAAGGAAGGTTAGGGGTCATGGCCCAGATTGAAGGGGGACTTTGCCACCTCCTCTCTGAGTGGGTCCTTGAGGGAGAGGCAATCAGGCTGAGTTGGGCTTTGCTCCAAAACATGAGCTCATCTTCCACATGGTGACTGCCACTTCAGCAGGGTCACTAGCCTCATATGGGAGCAGAATGAACCAGGCCAAGATCAGGGATGCCTCCTTACCACCACTGCCCCTCCACCATGCTGAGATGCTTCCCGCCTGCCCGAAGTCTGGAGAGCTAGACCCAGAAGAGGAAGGAGGAGGAGCAGAAGTGAAAGAAGAGAGCGCACTGTCCCTTCCATCTCCAGTCCCTGGAGCCATAGCCCTCCTGAGGTTTCAGGGATGGAAGAACTTTGAATCAGAGACAAATCTGGAGGTTTAAATGGACTGGACTGGGATTTTAATAACTGAAAGTGACAGGAACATGACTTTCTACCCAAAATGTCATTAAATGACGGGGGAGAGGAATTTAACAGAACACAGAAGAAAGCAGTGACTGGAAAAAGTTAATTTTCTTGTTTATACCCCACTGAGTTGAGACTCTTCAATAACCCACTGCACATCCTTCCAGTCAACGCTGTCGAAGTAAAGCCCCATGGACAGAAGCCTCAAAAGTTTTTGCAAGGCCATCCAGGACATGAGGAAATGAGCATGTGCACACACTATGGGAGCAGAGGTAAACTGGGAAGGCATTTTGAGGGAGCGATTTGGCAATAAGGTATCATAAGCCTTAAAAAGTCCATGCCATTAACACAGCAGTTTTATGCTTAGGAATATATTTATTCAGTGTTCAACAGATTTTTAAAAAGTTTTAAAATATTGTTTTAATGATTTTATAGAGAGAGGAAGGAAAAGAGAGAGAGAGAGAGCAAGAGAGAGAGAGAGAGAAACATCGATGGGTTGCCTCCCATACCCACCCTGACCAGGGACCAAACCCATAACTTGGGCATGTGCTCTGACCTGGAATCAAACCGGCAACATTTGATGCACAGGACGATGCCTGACCAACTGAGCCACACTGGCCAGGGCCTTGTTCTATAGATTTCTATGGAGCCCCAATATGTGCTGGGTACCGCTCCAGGTACACTGACCAAGACAGACATGATCTTATCCTGTGGACATTACAACTTGGTGAAGGGGAGAGACAGGAAAACAGGATTTACACTGTAGCCTGACTCCTGCTCTAGTAGAACGAAGGGCAGGTGATGGTGGCCACCATGAGAGGGACAGCTGAGCCTGTCTGTGGTGATAATGGTGATGATGGGGTGTCAGGGAGGCTCGTCTGAGATGGTGATGTCTGAAAGATGAATAGGGATTAGCTAGGCATGAAATTGCAGGTTGAGGGAGAGTGTGTATAAGAGCGTAGAGGCAGAGATAGCACGAAGAGAGCCTGGTGTGCTTAAGGAGCCCGAAGAAGTTCAGTTTGGCCAGAAAGAGAAGCAAGAGTGGGAAGACGATAAGGGGGGAGGCTGAAAAGAGGAGGCAAGGGACCCTAAGGAAATAATTCAAGATGCACAAAAAGACTCACCAAAGCCTCATGTATAATTGTGATACCTGAAGTCTGGAGACAAGTTCGATGACAAACAGTAGGTTCCCAGTGACACCAATACAATAGCACACTGCTCTGCTCTGAATTTATTGACACAAAGAGATGTTCAATGTCATATTACCAAATAAAAATCAGGATATAAAATAGTATGAAGAATATGGTCTTATTTTTATTTTAAAAATTTTACAAAGCCCTAGCCGAGTGATGGCAAACCTTTTGAGCTCGGCGTGTCAGCATTTTGAAAAACCCTAACTTAACTCTGGTGCCGTGTCACATATAGAAATTTTTTGATATTTGCAACCATAGTAAAACAAAGACTTATATTTTTGATATTTATTTTCTATATTTAAATGCCATTTAACAAAGAAAAATCAACCAAAAAAATGAGTTCGCGTGTCACCTCTGACACGCGTGTCATAGGTTCGCCATCACTGCCCTAGCCAGTGTAGCTCAATGGATAGAGCACTAGCCCGAGGACTGACTTTGGTCAAGGGCACGTACCTCGGTTGCAGGCTTGATCCCTGACCCTGGTCCAGGCGAGTGCAAGAGGCAACCAATTGCCTCACACGTGGATGTTTCCCGCTCGCTCTCTCCCTCTACTCCTCCCTTCCAGTCTCTCTAAAAAATCAAGGAAAAAATATCCTCAGGTAAAGATTAACAAAAATAAGTAAAATAAAGATTATACAAAGATTCTGGAAAAAATGTTAACAATACTTACCTCTGAGTGCTAAGGTTGCAGGTGAATTTTATTATTTGCTTTGTGCTCAGCTGTAGTTTCTACTGTTGTTTATCTGTGTGCAAGTACTGCTGGGTAATAAAGAAGAAGTGAAAACTATAAGACATAAAATTTCTGAAATGTAAGCTTAAAAAACCTAGTGACAGGAAAATTTTGGTTAAACAAAGAAATTATTCAAAATTGAGAAGGGGAAGTCTGTAAATGCAACTGACATGGAATATCGATTTTAACATTTATGAGCTTCAACCTTAGTGCTCATCCGACTGTGCATCACATGCAGTCCCACCATGGCGGGCCAGGCAGCACTGGCGTCTCAGGGATGTCTCCAATTCTGCCTCTACCTCAGTTTTGGTCTTTGTATAATAAAGCTACATTCTCTAGTTTCTTTTTCTTTTTTGAGGTATAATTATATACAAAACACTGCATGTATTTAATGCACACAATTTGATGAGTTTGAACATGAGCCTATACCCATGAAACTGTCAAGGTAATAAATATATCCATCACCTCCAAAAGGTTCCTTGTGCCTTTTTGTGGTGTGTGTGTGTGAAACACAACATGAAATCTGTTCCCTTAACAAAATTTTAAGTGCACAGTACAGTGTTAACCACAGGCATGATATTGCACAGTGGATTCTAGAATTTAATCATCTTGCATAACAGGCTTTATGCCCATTGAAGAATTTGCAAGCAGATTAGCTTATAACGACACTTAAGTTCCCTCACGGCCTTACCAATTCCAGTGGTTCACACAGCTCTGTCTAGGAAATAGGCAGCTTTTGCTGGTCCTGGTGGGTGGCCCACTTTGGAACCTGCACACACACATCTAGCATCATGAGTATATACCAATGTCTTATGGAGGCTTGCACAGCTGTGATGTACTGTCTCCTCTTTGATGACAATCCTTGTGTTAGTGATCATGTTTCCTTTTTGCCCGGGATGTGTGTAATCAGAAACCATGTGATGCTCAAATATTAGGGTTTGAGTGGAGCTCTTCAGAGTCAGCTGTGAACTCAAGCTGCCCCTCGGATGGAAGTCCACCAGCCCTGTGTCTGAAGCTCGCCAATCTCCCTTCTGTCGCCTTTTCCGCTCTTGTGTTCATGCAGGTCCTCTGAGCAAGAATTCCTCCTCAGGACCACTGTTGGCCTCCTGGCCCGTCACAGCCCAGCTTACGTCTCACCTGTGAAAAGCCCTCCCCAATGCTACAATTTACATGGAAATGGCCTGTACGTGTTTCATGGGAAGAGCATAGACTGTCACTGGGAGCCCTGACATCCAACTGACACTCATGACTTGCTAGTTGGGTGATCTTGGGAAATTTACTTGATCTTTAAGAAGTTGGTTTTTTTTTTCTCCCTTAGATGTTGTGAGGGTTACAACATATTATAATTTAGGTCCCTTAAATTACCAAACATGTGTATTCAACAAGCATTTATTAAGGACCAACCATGCAGTCAACAGTAAACTAGACATCACATGAATGCTAGTCTTGTTACAGCATTCAGTAGTCAACAGTAGCCTTCTAGAGAACTTAGCAAACTGTGCCTCTTATGTTTCACCTATGAATGTCTTGTTAATTCTTTTGTATTACCAAAATATTTGTCAAATTCTTACTGTGAGCCTGTGGGGGCAAAATGATGAACAAGAGCCTGCCCTTTTTTGATTGCATGGATACAAAGGGGACTTTTGAAGACTTTAAATAAGGCAGTGATTTGATGGGATTTGTACCTTTAAAATACCACATTTTCCCCAATTAGTTGGAACTTCCTCCCCTTCCTTGCCTGGCTAAGTCCTCCCATTTGTTATTTTTCCAATTTGATGTCACCTCCTGGAGAGCTACTTCCCTGACCTCCAGGTCTGGGTTTGCACCCTCCCGTGTACTCTCTTCATAACCCCCGCACAGCTCTAATTACACTGGGTGGTAATTGCCTTGCAACTTGTCTATGTGCCCCCAGCCCATGAGCTCCATGCCCATCTTTTCATATTTGTACCCCAATGTCCAGCCAGAGCATAGAGTCGGTGCTCAGTAAGGATTTGCTGAAAAATGGTGACTCTGGCAAGAACAGTTTCAGGGAGCAGTGGGAACAGAGCCAGACTACAAGAAAATGAAGCAAGATTGGGAGGTGAGTCCTGGAGACAGTAAGAAGAGTTACTTCTTCAAGAATCTTACTTAAGAAGGGAATGGTGGAGAAGGGCAATGGCTAGAAGAGGACACCAGTGGGATTGAGTGTTTATTTTGTAAGATGGGAGAGACTTCAGTATATTTAAATATTGATGGGAAATATCTGGAAGGAAGGAGATTAAGATAAAGGAGACTGCATTAGTCAAATGTGGCTGTAATAATGTTGCATAAAAAGCAACCCCCAGGTTCAGTGTTTTCCAGTGAGAACAAACAGTTATTTTATTCACTCATGTGTCTGCAGGTTGGCTCGGCAACATGTTGCACGTCTGCATATCTGGGTCTGCTCCATGTGCCTTTCATCCTCCTTAGGCCAGTGGGCTAGCCAGCGCAGGTGCCTCTCATGGTGTTGGCCCAGGCTGAAGAGGCAGGATCAGAAACATGCAAGAGCTCTTAAGGCCTTGGCTCAGAACAGGCACGTTGTCACTTCTGTCCACATTCCATTATCCCAAACAAGTCACATGGTGATCTCAATCTCAACATCGATAGGTCAGGGAAAAGCACTCTGCCCACAGTGAACCAGGGCAATGATGGGACCAAGAAAGAATTGTGAGCTAATGCAGCTCAGTAAGAGATGATAAGATAAGAGGGCAAGTCCCTTGGAATTCATATCCTTACAGTGGAGCAGTTCAAGCTGCTGGCCGGGCTCAGGCTGCGGCCATGAACAGCGGAAGCGGAGAGGAGGTGAAGGTGACTAAAGCTAAAGTGATGGAGGCACTGGGAGACCCAGGACTTGGGTTGGTGGTCATGCAGATGATAGAATTACCCAGCGGGGAGCAGCAGGGTGAGGATGGATGTTGCAGGGAACCTGGAGAAGGCAGGGTTAAGGAGAGGTTGGGACATAAGCCTCAGGGAGGCAGGGTTTTGCATGGGATCAGGGGCACCTATTCTCAAAGCAGTATCAGGGAGCATGGAGTAAGCCATCTCCAACTTCTGACAGACATTTCTGGGTTATGGAAGAAAGAGCAGTTCCTAATAGAGAAGCCTGCAGGGGAAACAACATTTCTGGGGAAGAGCCAAGTTCCAGTTAGCGAGAGAGAGAAGAAGCTATGCATTGAAGAGTCTGAGGAAACAGGAAGTTTATTTACTGAAGAATTGGTTCTGCAGAGGAGAAAGCCCACAGCAGTGGGAGAGCAGGCACATGCCCAGGGGAAAGACAGCATGTGTGTGAGGCTCACCTGGGCCTCTTGAGGAAAGAAGGTGCCAGGTGTTTCTGGAAAGAGGGAATCCAAAGCCAGGAGACTTAGTTGCTGGGACTCCCACCACGTGGGGAAAACAGTTTGATGTCCCTGGAGGATGAGGCAATCCTAACTCACTAGAAAAGCACAAGGCGCTAAGAAATACTTAATAAAAGGAATTATATCAGAAGAAAGCACTGGGTCCATGAGCCACCATCTTCTCCACTGGAAAGAGCTGCTGCTCTTATTTTCTGGTCCTGGCCAGGGAAAGGGTCAGTAGCCTGCGATGCCACAATACTCTGACCCCTGTTGCTTCCAAACTTGAGAATTACCTGCCCAGAAATTTCAAAACCTTTGGTTATGAGTTTTGATTTCTCATTAATCTTTATGGAGTTTACCTTGATAATTAAATTACACATATTATTTACCAGGTCATCCTCTCCAATTAAGATGACAATTAGCTTCCATGTTCCACAGGTATTTAAATACTAGCATCTCCATGAAAAAGCTGAATGAAACATTTAGGACATATATTCACACTAACAAGGGGGAGCCCAGAGGGAGGATTTGGAACGTCCAACAGTAGACTGGAGAGTAATGGGACTTCATGATGAACACAGAATAGTACTGACTATCACATATCCCATGGCACTTGAAGAAGAGTGTGAGCCAGCTGGGAAGACTGGGTACTTCTTACCTTGGCAGGTCGTAGAAACAGAAAATTAGTGTGTACAACAGTGTGGGCAGTAGGCCTTAAAAGAATGATGGCCAACAACAACAACATTTATTGCTGCTACTATTTGTTAGATGCTTATTGTGTGTAAAGCATTATACCAGGAACTCTACAAACATTATGCCAATTCATACGTACTAAATCCTCATGAAGTTAAGTATTATACTGACAAAGAAACTGAAGCTCAAAGAAGTGCAGTAACTGGCCTAAGATCACGTGGCTAGTAAGTAGCAGAGTTGATACTTGAATCCCGGTTGAGAGGAGGCATGTTCCTCTATATGGTGGGAGTAAGTGCAGTAACTGGCCTAAGATCACGTGGCTAGTAAGTAGCAGAGTTGATACTTGAATCCCGGTTGAGAGGAGGCATGTTCCTCTATATGGTGGGAGACCGATGTAAAGCAGAGAGGTTCTGGCCATGATGGTGCCTGCTGCTAAGGCCATGTGGCTGCCACAAGAATGGCTTGGTCCAAGGGCAGCAAATATATGGCAAATGTACCGCCTGTCACTCCCTGTAGTTGTCCCCATGGCAGACATCTCTAATTTATCATGATATGTCCGCCTGATCACAGATGCAGCCTCATAATCCTCCTCACCACAGCACTGCAAGCCACCCCTAAGTCAGTCTTTGCCATCCTGATGTAGATGCTGCAGGAACACGTGAATGACAAAGAACTGGGCTTGAGTTTGAGGTACCTAGCTCTGCATCCTGGTTCTCCCTCTTCAAGCACTTCCTGAGCTCACTTCACCATCTGTGAAACTTGAAGGCTTGTGAGGATTAAATAAATGCCAAAGTGTGAACTACAGTGCCTCCAGCACCGTAAGTCCCAGGGAAGCATTTGTGTCCTTCTTTCAAAAATAGTGATCAACACGTTTAGACTTGGGTCAGGGGCAAGGGTAGGTTTCTCAACATCTTAGAAACTGATCTGGTAGAGAAAGGCAATGACAATGAGCCTGTATAAAGAGGTCCAGGGGCCAGGACCTACAGTGACGAGAGTGGCTAATGTGTCAAAAAGTGATCCAGCCAGGATTGGAGGGAGGCCCCATGAAAGAGAGGCAAAGAAGCCAATTGTGGCAGCAACCAAGAATCCCTGGATCAGGTTCAACCTGGATACAAATTCAAACCTATATCAGCCCAGGTGGGCCAGCCAAGGTGACCTGAGGTGAGGCTTTGGTAGCCCTAGGATGAAGAATGTTTGCTAGACAAACAGAATGTGTCTTACTTGACCTTTTCATTATTGTCCATGTAGGTTGTGTTGGGTTTTCTTCTAGTTTTTTAAAGTTGAAAAATGACAACTTATTCTGTTTTAATTTGAGGAGAGGAGGATACTGTCTATATCAAAAAGGAAGGTGGGGTTCAGAATAGCCTAGGTGCCAAGAGTCCTGAGGGCAATGATCATCTTCGGGAAGAATGGAGAAGAGCCATGGAGCTGGAGCCAGGCAGAGAAGGGACAGTTCAGGGGTGTGGATGGAAGAAGACCAGGAAGTAGCGAGCAGGAACTGCAAGGTCTTCTCCTGCCTTTGATTTCAGTCTCCTATTAGATTTAAGTAGATCGCTGCATGTCCTTCTAGAGTCCTAGTGTCCTGTTATCTCATTTACCCTTTCCAGGTCTTGACCTTGGCTTGATGGATGTGGGGGAGGTCTAGAAAGAGCCCCAAGTTATAGAGGTTAGCAAGTCATGAATCCTAGCTTAGAGCACCAGATCTTGGCAGCAGTTTAGGGCCTGGGTTTTAGGGAGAAGGAAGGAAACCATTGTTCAGAACCAGGTCCTAATTCAGGGTGGGTATATTAGGCTCTACTGATGGAAAGGACTGGAGGCTTTCTTGGGTCACCTCGAGTCAGTATATACATATGTTTTGAATGAGGAAAGAACTATGATAAGGAGGAGCATGGAAACAAGGCAGTTAGAAATCTCAACCATAGTCAGGCCTCATGGTTACCAAACAAGAAGAACCTTGAAGAACAGGAACTGAAGTTTAACTGGATTTTGCAGAGATCAAAACCGGAAGACTGAGTCAATCCCATGTGGCTCTAGTGATCAGGATAGATTGTTACCCACAGCAGTTCTCATTTTCACTGAAGTGTTTTCTATTCCACATGTCTGCTTCTTTGTGTTTATCTACTTCTCAGGTGGTAGACCAACCCCCCGCACTGTACTCATACCTTTTGCGTACTTATAATTTAGTTGATGCGTAAATAATGACTTACTTATGGTTGCTCATGGTCTCTGCTTGCATCAATTTCTGCTCCTAACATCAATGAAAATATTCTCTCTAGGGAATCTCAGAATTCAGATTCCCAATAGAGAAAACCTAATTGGTCCAGATCATCATTATTGTCTCAGTTGAGAAAGAAGTCAGATGACCTCATAGATTGGTTGTCATGAGTTATCCAACTATGAGAGGAAGAGTTTTCCATTGAAAGCAGCCCATGACTATGCAACTGTGCACTTGGTTTTTGTCCTCTTTCTGTCCAGATTGGAAGTTCCCAAAGGGCAAGGCCTAGAAACTGAGACTCTGTTGCTCCTGCCTGTGTCAGGCATAGATGATCCCGAGGACTGCGTGGGAGATGAGTCTACCTGCCTCAGAGGTCAAGCGCATCACCAATAGGTGTCAATATCAGTTATGTGGCACTTCCCATGGCCAGGCATTCCATAGAGAGAATCACATTTAATCCTCACAACAACTTTTAAAAATAAATTGTTGTGTCAATTTTATGGAAACTAAGACTTAAGCAACTTGTTCAAGGTCACAAAGTCAGGCAATAACATACAACTTTTGGAGCCCTTCATGAGCTTGGCCTTCCCAGCACAGACCCCTGTAGCGACTATGTGATCAAACTGGGGGAAGAGGGTTCAAATAGGAAAGCCGGGCTCCTGACTCTGTGGGAAGGTCAGGAACATAGAGAGGGCAGTTCCTGCTCCTGGACTTGTGTGCTTTTCTCTTCTAGCCCAAGCTGGCCAGGAACTCAGTTGGCGTTGTATAACTGGTGGGTGGCTCCTTTCTATACTATCTCTTTGTGGAAGAGAAGGGACTATGCTCAAAACAGGAGTCTGTCAAAGTATAAAGAGGGACCAGTTATGCTTTGGTCTCATCACTATTCTTCTTCTCCTCCTTCTCCTTC
>NW_006297812.1:1045157-1052393 GCF_000327345.1 Myotis davidii | reverse complement strand
TCATAAGGTCACACAGTAGTGGGAGATGAAGTTAGGATTTGAACTTAGATCTCTTTCCTAAGTTTGCTGTTTCTCACACTGATCCCACACAGAAGAAATCCTCCTCCTCCTTCTCCTCCCTCCCTCCCTCCGTCCATCCCTCCCCCCTCCCTTCTGCTTCTTCCTATATCCTGGTGCCTCAGTGTCAAGATATCTAACAACACCCAACTATTCTCTCAAAAGCCCTGAGACAGTTTGGCCCACCCATCCAGACACCCCTTTGTCTAGATTCTAGACACCAGGACCTCTCTCTTCCCTGCCTCTAACTTTCCCTGTCTCTCCCCCATCAAAATGTCTATACTACCAGAGCCTCTAAGCTAGGAAACTGGAAAGCAATTGAAATAAACCAACTCACTCTAAGTTGGGAGTAAACCAGATGGATTACTAATTGGGGAGATTTAGAAAACATTTGTTGAAAGTCTACCTTGTGATAGGTTTTGTGCAGGGGGCAGGGAAGGAGAACTGTGAGACAGAGGATATCTCTTTTTACTCAAAAAGTAAGAGAAGAATACAAATAATGAAGCCATGAAGGCCACAAAGAGGAGCATGACTTTATTAAGACTGGGGAAGGGTATTATATCTGGGTTGGGTGTGGGAAATCAAGAAAGGCCTATAGAGCACAACTATTTGAGTTGGGCCGGGAAAGATCAGTGGGAGTAAGACCTATAGAGATGTGGGGGCCATGGTCAGGCATTTCAGACAAAGGGTGCAGGTGGGACACACCATGAAGGTGGGCCTGGAACCTGTATCCACAGCACAATGGGAACAATGTGTGAGGAAGGTGATTCTCTTTGAGATTAGAGGGGAAAGGGGATTTCTTTAAATCCCAGCCTTCAGTTTGTTCCTACAGTGGAAGGACCCAAGTCCTTCTACAATTTCTTTTCCTCCCCTTTCCCATGCTCCCCCACCCCATCCCAGTCCAATCCATCCCTCCATGGAAAATGGGGCTGTGTGCTGTTTTGTCTTCCTTCAGCTTCATCTAAGGGCTAACCTGCAGTGGAGGCAGCTCCCACCTGACGCTCCAAGGCTTCGGTCAGACCTACCTCTCATCAGGCTGGTTGGAGCCCAGATGACAGACCTGGAGGCCCTCTATGGGGCCTCAGAACAGCATGCCGATCTTTTTCACTGGCTCCTTTCCCTCCTCCCAAGTTGACCCAAAATTCTTGGTTTCTATAACTGTAATAATAGTCCTCCCTCTGGATAACTTACCCACTATTGATGCCTAATTACCATGTGGCACAATAATGATATGAACAGCACTAAATGTGTCACATTAACTTTGCTCACAGTTTTGCATCATCATACCGCCAAACTTGATTTATATGCACTGAGTCTTTAACCGCTCTGGGTCTCACCCCACATATGTAAAATGAGGGGTATGGGTTAGGTTAAGTTTTCCCCACCTGGCTGGGGCTCTGAACCACTGGTCAATCAGCTTTTAGAAATAGAGAACTCTAAGCCCTGCCCCCTAAATTCTGACCTAGCAGATCTGGCATGGGGCTCCCAAATCTGTATCTTTTTCTTAGTTTTCCCAGGTGTTCCTATTGCATCCAGTCCAAGGGCTGACATTTGGGAAATGCTGGAGTAGCGTCATCCCTGGGACCCTTTCCAAACTCATTTATTCATTTATTGATTCATTCACTGCAGAGGGGACACTAGCAGAGATGGGCTGAGAGAAGAAAGGGACAGATGTGGCAGACATTTACTCCATTTTAACAAGATTAGAGTTTATCTCAAAGGCAACGGAAAGGCTTTGGAGGGTTTTAAGCAGGGGTGACACAATCAGATTTTGTATCAGAAACGTTCTTGTGTGGAAGGTGAGCTGGAGGTAGGAGACAGGGAGGAGTGCCATTATCTGCCTGAGACAATGATGGTGACCGGGACTGCAGTGGTGGCAGTGAGGGTGGAGAGAGGACAGGCCTGTGGTGTTCAGAAAGTGGAATGGAAGGGATTGAATGATTTTTTTTCTTTTGGATCTGGATGTAGTGAGGTATTGTTTTTATTTGATTCTGCAGCTTTCATTCCTTCCTAAGCTGGGAACTCCTCGCTGTGTGACTCTTTCTAGGTTAGTTCAGGGAGAAGCAGATACCCCAGGTTTTCACTCAAGTGCTGGTGAGTCAGGAAAGCAGGGACAGCAGAGCAGCTATTCTGGAGGCAGCACAAGTAGCCACAACTTTCAGTTCCCAGAAGCAGCATAACAGAGCTCCAGGGGGTGCCACTAGCTGATGCCGGCAGTGGTGGCCATGCCACCTGGTGCCCTGCCTTTGCCTGCAACAACCAAGTTCTCGCTGGAGTGCTGCGTGGGCTTGACTTGGTGAAGTCCTAACAGCATCAGACTCTCTGTTCCTGCTTTACAAGACTGGTTCTCTAATGCCCCCTGCCACTCTGTACGCTATGAAAACACTTTCAGTGAATTCCTTTCCTGCCCAAACTGCCCAGATGGTTTCTTACATCCAAGGATCCCTGACTGGTACCTAACTGTGTTGGAGGCAGCAAAGGTGTGAGCAGCTGGGACAGTCCTAGCGATGGGGAATGTATGCGGAGGAGCAGGCTGTGAGGGAAAGAATCCAGGTGCTGCTGGCTGGTTTACAGAATCTGGTCCTGACTTGTTCACCCTCAAGAAAGGAAGCTTGGGTTGAGCCTTTCTTCACCAGTGAGCGCTTTCTCTGAACTGCACAACTCCATTCCAACCCGAGTGGCTGAATGGTCCTTGCATTTGCAGACCATCAAAAACAGCCTGGTTTCATTGTGGTCCTATCTTCTGGGAGGGGGAGCCCTTTAATAATCTCCCCAGTGCTCTCCCAAATTAATGACATTCTTGACCTCCCAGGCTATTGGAAGTAAATGAGATCACAGATGAGAAAGTGCTTTATTAGCCATAGACAGGACTGAAAAAATCCTAGGCAGCACATATTGATCATATTCTACTAAATACAACTCAGAAGTTATATATGTTGACTGTTTTCTAAATTCAACCACTTTTCCACCTACTCACCTAGTAATCGCCAAGATGTTCTCTTTTGTTTTCACATATATGGCAAATACAGTGGTGACTGGAACCAAGGTTGATACATTTGTGTTGTAGTAAAATACACATGATATAACTTACCCTCTTAACCCTTTTAAGTGTACAAATCAGGAGCATTAAGTACATTCACATTGTTGTGCAACCATCATCACCATCATCTCCAAACCTTTTCCATTTTCCCAAACTGAAGCTCTGTACCTTCTAGACATTAACTCCCCATTCACTCCTCCTTCCAGCCCAGGGCAACCCCACTCCACTCTCTGGCTTTCCTAGGTACTTCATGAAGGTGGAATCATACAGCACTTGGCCTTTTGTGACTGGATTATTTCACTGAGCATAATGTCCTCAAGTTCATCCATCTTGCAGCATGTGACAGCTATCATTCCTTTTAAAAGCTGAATGAGATCCCCTTGTATGTATATGCCACACTTTGTTTATCTATTTATCCAATGATGGACACTTGGGTTGCTTCTACCTTTTGGTTATTGTGAACCTGGGTGCTATGAACATGGATGTGCAAGCAAAGTGTATATTTTTATGATCTCTTCTGATCAAGCAACTAAATTTATAAAACTGCACTTTAATTTTTCTGTTTTGTAACTGAAGAATTGTATAATAGAATTTTCATAAAGTGGGTCACACCTGTATTCTTTATTGTTCCAAACTAGGAGGATGGGGGAACACCTACACATGTCCCTTTCACATGTAATGGCAGTGCATTAGGGCCTACCAGCGAGAAGTCATTCTTTAAGGGCAATTGCACGGGCAGATGTCAAAGCTATCAGGTAATTCTCTCCACTCTTCAGTTGTGGTCAGAGAGAGTACCCTGACCCTCAATCTTTTTAAAAGGATCCTCCCTTTCCCCACCCCTCCTTCGAGAGGACTAGCCTACCTTCAGTCCATCACTAGATTGTTCTGACATGCTGTGGCTCTCTCAGCAACATCAGTAACCACGAATTCTGCATCTCTCGATGGTTTTCTGTACTTCGATAGAAATAATAAAGTATAAGAAGTATATGTTCATTTGCTTTTGTCCACACCTGCTCTGGCTCAGGACTGCCACCTTAGCGTTCTCAGAGTCATTTGCAAATGGGATAAGAACAAAATGGCAAAAGACAGAGGAGGAGAAAAAAAAGATCCCCAGAGCTTGAAAGTAGGGGCTCAGTTTTCATCCACAAAGTAGGTTTGGAGTCTGGACTTGGAACACCTCAGAGAGGGTGTCTGCGTTTCCCTCTGCGCTCCTCCAGCTGAAGCTTTCTGTAAGAGGGGAAAATGCACAAAATGCCCTTAAACTTCATGATAACCCAGCTGTGTGGGTCTCTATTTCCATTTTACAACTGAGGAAATGGGCTCAGAGACATAGAACTTTCCAGGTTGTGGAGTGTGGACTTGAACAGAGTCCTGCCTTGGATGGCGCTGCTTCCCTCATCCTGCTCTGCTTCTAACCCCTCCAACCAGGGCATTTCCCCTCTTTTCTGTGGAGTGACCTCCCGAGGGAGGGCTACGACAGCCTGTGTCTCCCCCTCTGTGGGTACATCAGATTTTGACAAGCTCCAGCCATACCTCGCTGCCCAGCTTGGAGGCAGTTCTTGGAGCACAAAAGGAAGTTCTAGATATGCCTTATTCTCGGTTGGCTCAGTTCTTTTTTCCTCATTTCCACAGCCCAAGAAAACTCCCACTTGCCTCGAACCATCTTCTATCCCTAATACCCATTACTAGTCATTTCTCATCACTTTCAACAACACAGAGGATAGTAATAAAAATTCAGACACGTACTCTGGGACACACAGATGAGAAACTCAAAGAGTAAAGCTATCAGGAAAAATCACACCCTGGCCCAACCGGGCCCACTTGGACCCATTGCAGTTCTGCAGGAGGCTGGGAGGCACCGAATGACCTCTAGAGGGCCCTGCCTGCCCGGGAAGCCGGGAGCTCCGGTGCAGTTGCCTGCTCTCTGCAGATGCTCCCTGTCACCAGCCAGTGAATTCATTCGCTGCCTTGCTGGTTTAAAGAGTGAGGCGTTTGCTAATTGAACACTAAAGATCCCTCCGTGCCCCTCACAGCCGGCTTGCAATCCACTCAGCCCCGCAAGATCGGGTTAAAAAGGCAGCACGGAGACAGTGTTCTTGGATCCGTAGAGCCCACGGAGGTAACATCTTGCTCTCTCTTCTGAGACCTGAATGGGCAAGCTATCCTCCTCCCACCCCGACCCCTCGGAGCAGCCAGGCTACAATTGTCTAATACTTCCTCATCTATTACCTTCAGTGAAGCCAGAGAGAAAGCTATTTTTAGACCCAATTAAAAGAGGCTCAGAGAGATGAAACAATTTAGCCAAGGTCACACAACTGGCAGGTGACAGAGCAGGACACCAGTCCAAGTCCTCTGACTAGTCAGAAGAGGGGTGGCCTCCATGCTGCCTGGCTCTGCCCTGGGCCCCATGCGGAGGTGCTGAGCCAGAAGGCACCAAATCCTCCTTAAGTGGATTAAAACCTGGAAAGAATGCCCTAAGTAGATGAGGAGGAGCGCTGGCGTTTCAACTATGTCTGTAATGTTTCATTGCTTTGAAAGCAAATAAGGCAACATGTTAGGATTCCTGATTGTTGTAAAATCTCCCTATGACTTGCTGGGGCTGGAGGGGGAGGGGTGCAGAGGACAGTCCGGATCCACACCATAGTTCCAAAGGCAAGGGGTAGGGGAAGAGGAACACTATGTCCACTTACTCCTGCTTCAGCTTCCTCCAAAGATGTTGCATTTGAGAGAAGTGCTGGTCTTCGCTTGGGCAAATGGTCCATTGCTGATCTCTGTGGGATCTGGAAGGTCATTCCAGTTCTCTGGGCCTTGGTTCCCCCTTCTAGAGCAATCAAAGTGGAAATTAGATGAATGCTAAGGCCTTTTCCAACTCAATTTTTCATAATTGTGTGGCTCAATGGAGGAAATGCAAACTTAATCTTTGTGGCCTAGAGTGGCTTGACTCCAGCCATGATGGACTGATTCCTGGCATGCAAGGTCAGTCCTTCTCCCATGCTGCTCCCTGTGCCTGGAATGCCGTGCTGCCTCTCCCCTGTGGAACTGGGCTTCTCCAATGGGCAGCCCCCTGTGAGGTTTCTTTGGTCTGTGCTCCACAGCACCTGTTTGAGCCATAGGTGCTGTGCTATGTTACACCATTTCCTGCAGGTCTCCACTCTGGATTGGCAGAACATCAGAGCAAGGGCCTGGTTTTATTCCTCTCTGTGATCCCAGAATCTGACATAGAGCCCAGCAGAGGGAGGACAGTTTATGCTAATTCCTAGAGAAGAAAGGGAATGAGAGAGAGGGGGTAATAGGAGAGGAAGGAGATTTCTCTGCTGCCCAAAGGACCCTGGGCAGAGGACACCACAATCTCCTTTCCTCCCCACCCCCACCTCCATTTGGAGTCAAAGTTGAGCTGGAACCCCAGAGCCCCCTTTTTGAATTTTTATTTCAGGTCAGCTCCAAGCAGGCTTTCGCCAGGAAGAATCAAGCAACAAATGGGGGTTGACCACAGGGTTTCCAAGAGCAGAGGTCAGAAAACGGACCTTGGTCCAGCCAGCGTGGCTCAGTGGTTGAGTGATGACCTATGAACCAGGAGGTCGCGCTTTGATTCCAGTCAGGGCACATGCTCAGGTTACAGGCTTGAGCCCCCGTTTGGGGGGGGCGTGCAGGAGGCAGCTGATCAATGAGTCTCTCTCATCATTGAGGTTTCTCTCACCTCCCTTCCTCTCTGAAATCAATAAAAATATATTTTAAAAAAAGAAAGGGGAAAAAAGTAAGTACATTACTAGAAAAAAAAAGGACTTTCTATTTAAAAAAAGAAAACGGACCTTGGACCCCTCCTCTTCCGTGACTCTTCCGTGACTCCCTGGATGGTGGTGCCTCCCCGGCCCCCCAGTCCTTGTTCTCTGACTTTTCAAAGGAGGAAACGGATAAGCCGGCGCTGAAGCCACTTGTCACAGCAGCCCTGCATATATACAGGGTCTCGGGGAAGCGCATTGTGTAGGCGACCGCTCAGTTCCTGCCTGGCTCCAACCTGTCCCAAAGCCAGGAAAGACTGCATCCCCAACCTAAGCCCTCCCAACAAGCTCTGGCACTGGGAGCCTGGACTCCGGCGCACAGTAGGGCAAGGCGGGGCCTGTCCCAGGGGGCTCAGGGAG
>NW_006297812.1:1012011-1040218 GCF_000327345.1 Myotis davidii | reverse complement strand
AGCTTCCCCGAGGAGCCCCCGGAGCGAGCCCCACGGAGCCGCAGCTTCGGAGGGCGGCCGCCTGTCGGCGATCTCCGGAGGACACTTTCCGCCCTGCGCCTGAGCCCGGACCCCCAGGGCGCCTGGTCAGAGGTTCCGACCGCCGCGGGAGGAGAAGGGTTATTTTTGCAAGGCTGCATTGGTGCGACCTGAGACTTTTCAGTTTCTAAGGACCGAAGCTCAGGGCTGGGGAGAGGCGGGTTCTGGCTTTACTCTTCCGCTTTCTAATGTGCCGCTGTCCTTGGTCCTGAATCAACGCTCTCCTTAGCCATCTGCCTGTTTGAGATCCAGTTGAGGAGGGAGGCTGGGGTTTCAGACCCATCTAGACTCGAGAACCCGTACGATGGTGGGGCAGTAGCGTAGAGGGACTGTCTGACTCTGGAATGGACCAAGGGCCAGGTAGGATGGGGAGCGGAGGAAGGAGGCAGGCAGCTCTGAGTGCCAGACAGAGCCTGTCCCTCTCCCTGTCTGAGGCTGGCAGTCCGTGCGCGGTTCCTCTTCCTCTTGAAGAGCAGAGGCAAGAAGCCGCGTGTGCATGTACACAACAGGTTTCGTCCTGGACACAAGTCACAGCACTGCAGCTCCGTGGGGACAGGTCCTTGTCTCAGCCACAGGGAAGCTGTCTGAGCGAGTCCCTGTTGCCCCACCTGGCACCCCAGTACTTTTTGTGCTGAAGGCTCCTGAGGTTGGTGAGGTGCAAGAGACTTGGTAGATCTTTGCAGTTTCTTCTGCGGATCCAACTACTTATGGATTGTGACCAGGCTACAAACCTTTCAGGCTAATCTTAGATCCTCCCCAGAAACTAGATTTTCAGTGATTCTCCGTTTTTTGGGACGATGCCAATACTCTGTGCATCCCTGATTCATCCTGCGGAATTAGGACCACTTGAAAAAGAAATCATTCTTCTCATCTTTCTCCCCCTTCCTGCTGTTTGGTGAAGGTGGGCAGAGAGAGAGGCCACAATAAATGTGACCAATTGCAAGAGAATCAGTGAGTGGTTTGCTGGGTCCCAGTCCCCTGCCTTTGACTTCTCTGCTTAGTGTTCAAAATTCCTGGCATGTGATCGGGGGTGGTGGTGTGATGCTATCTCTGAAATCAAATCTGACAAGGAAGAGGGTTAGACTTAGAGTAAAGTAAGGGTGATGGTAGCCCCAGCCTGTTCTCTCGAAGAGCATTCTGAATTCCTTCTACCTTTCCTGCACAGCCTGGGGATGAGAGGTGCCTGGTAATGGGGGCGGGAGGGGGGTGTTCTGATTTACTGTAGAAGTCTAGGCATTTCTCCAAGGTCATTTTTTGTTTGTTTTAATGAACTCCCTGCATCTAAATCACCTGGGAACCTGGTTAAGATGCATATTTTTTGGTTCTTCCCGGAAGAACTGCTGAATGAGAATCTCAAGCTGAGGCCCAGGGAGTGCTGTATATATTAATTCTATATCTGGGTGATCTGGGTGATTCATAAGTACATTGGGTTAAGAAATCACCTCTCATAAAAGTTCTAACTCCATTGACTGGAAGGAACATGATTAAGGTCTTTCATTGACCTCCTTGCTTCAGGTGTGAGACTGTTGTTGATGGAGGGACCACCCCCCTGATTAAATCCCTTTGCTGCAATAAAGGTTGCAGCCCATTCTCCTCTCCCCCAGGATTTTCCTGGACCTTTCTTCTTTCTAAAACAGATATTTTTTTACTTCTCTAAGGATCTCCAGTATGGCTTCAGATTGACCTGTCCCTGTCTGGGGCCAACCTGCTGTGTTCCACCTACCCTCCCCTTCTGAGGGAATTGTCTTTCATTTTGTACGTGCTGTGATTTGCTAACTCAACTGCTCCTGAAATACCAAGGAGTGATTAGTGCAGCTTAGTAGCACGTTATGTTCCCCAGGGCTGGTAGCCACTCGTGCCCTGCTGGCAGTGACATATTGACTGCATTGATTTGGTCTATAAGCTAGGAAGCTCATAGGAGTGAATAAGTCCAGTAACGTTGCTTGTGGGATAGTCAGTCTTCTACCTTCACATGCAAGGTTACATTACATTGTCTAGAACATGAAATGATGCAGGCAAGTCTGAACTTGATAGACACCCTCCTGTTTCTCTTTCTAAACCAGAGGAAACAAAAGAAGCTCAGGGGCTCATAAAAAATATGACCTCATATATACCAGGGATTGATCTGCTGAATTTAGACAGGCCTGAGATCACTGTTCTCTGAGCAAACAAACATGTGTAAGGGGAAAAGCATGTGGGCTCAGCCTGGAAACAGCTGTCTCCATCTCCCCTACAAATGGAAGGTCTTGTTTGAGTGTTGAAGAAGCAGGCTGTGCAGATGGCATGGGCCGGGGGATAGAGAATGAGAATGATGAGACTTCTTGAACTAACCCCACCTTTTCCAGTGACTCATATTTTCTGACCTGCCCCCCTGCATTTCTTTCTCCCTCAGGGCTTAATGCCTATGCATCTCCAGCAGTGAGTGTTTCTGCCTTCCTTAATCCCTAGGAAGGGAAGGCAGAATAAAAGTTGAGGTTTTATAATGCCAGGACCCCAAGCACCAGATTGTAGGTCACAGGTCATAGTAACTAACCTAAGAGTTGAGGTCTTAAAAATAACTTAGAATGGCTGCCTGGTCAGTTGTAGTTACTGGGACTCCGTAGTTATCTTAGATTATTTGTGTTTTTCAGAGGTCATCCTGGATACCCCAGACCCTAAACAGGGAAGCTTTTCCTTTAGTCCAGAAATATGGTGGTCTCTCTCCTGTTATTCAAGTTCTCCCAAAAAGGAGTGGTGTACTCTTTCTAGTTCCAGACCTCCAGGATTGGGCTCGACAACCAAAGCTTCTCCATCCCATCAGGAGCTCTGTTTAGCAAGAGAGCATCCTGCATCTAGGAAGTGCTTGTAAGCCACATACAGAAGGAAGGGCACAGTTTGGTTTGCTCCCTAGCAGATGCCCTCCCCTGGATGTAGCCTCTCATTTAGCTGAACCCCAGCATGACATTTCCCTCCCCCACCTCCACAGGGCATCTTATGGGCCTGGGAGGACCAATGATTTGGCCTTGGGTTATGTATGAGCTCTCTAGCTCTCCAGGATGCTAAATGGAGACACTCAGGGCATGCAGGTGGCTCATTTGCCAGTGCTGGGCAAGAGACTGATATCTCCAGCCTTTTAAATGACTCTAATAGTGTTGGAATCCAATGTTAATACATCCTGTCTCTTACCTGTAGCCACCACCAACGTATTTGAAGATTTCTTTTTTATTTTCTTAAACAATAGAATCACATTATCTAAATGCATGGGCTTGGAAAATAGCTTGATTATAGTGTCAGTACTGTGGGTAGAGGAATAGAACTATAAGATTAGCCACTTGGTTTGTTCCTTTTTGGGTCCAGAGAAAGGAGAGAACTTGTCCTTCTGATCTGCACACATTCCCACTTCTTTCTCCTTTCACCTCAATTTGATAAATGGGTTAAATCAACACCCTTGGAAGCTGGGATGTCCCCTGGGAGGGTGCAGCCTCCTTTCTCCCTAGGAGACATGGGAATGTTTCTCTGTGAAGGAGCAGAGGCCCCTGCTGGGTCCAGTGTACAGAGAAGAGCCAGGGGTGACACACTGGGGACTCCCCACTCTCTGGATGGAAGAGGCTGTGCTGCTGCAGTGCCCCAGGGTCTGAGACCCAGAGGCCACAGGGCATCTGAGAGAGTGTGGGCAGTGTATAAGGGTGGGAGCTGAGAGGTAAACTCTTGGAGGCCTTGTAAGTGGTTGATGTTAGGTATGTATGCATGTATAAGGCATTGGCTTAGTACAGTTTGGGCAACTTTGTCATCTGATGGCACCTATAGGGATCCTTGCTTTTTCTAGGAGGAGATGGCAAACTCTGCTTCCTGCAGTGATGGGGAGGGGATACAGGGAGCACCAGGCTTTCCCTGGAGCCCTCTGAGTTATGCCAGCCTGCTCCCAGACAGGATGGTGAGTGAGGTTAAGCAGTACTAGCTCCTGGGGTCCTGTCCATAGGCCCCCGCCAGCTCTGACCTCCAACTCAAGGTGTAGCTCAGTGTGCCTAACAGCAGCCATGGCCCCAAGGACACCCCCTGAAGATGGTGGGGAGCTGGAGTGAGTCCTGAGGCCTGTCCATTGGTCACGGGGCTTCTTGTCCCTATCCCACTTTGCTGTTATTGCTTGGATTCCAAGTGGCCCAGCAGGGAAAGGCGTTAGAAATGAAGTTGTTTTTGTTACGCGCTGTATAATTGCATCCTCTTCTTCCTGCTACCCTAGGCAGCAATATCACTAGCAACTCTCCAGGAACTCTTGGTCTGGGAAAGTGGTTTGCTCACAGACTTCCTTAGAAGGGCTGCTTTTGACAAGTGGTCCTGCTCACCATCTGGTCTCACCATCTCAATGTGCACTTGCTATGGGCAGGGTACTGTGCTGAGCACTTGAAATGTGCTTTTTATTTCAACTCTTGATCCTGCAACAACTCTCTGTAGGCACCATTATTGTCCCCACTTTACACAGGAGGAAGCATGGGCATCGAGAGGTAAGTGGCTTGCACAAGGCCACAGGGCTAGAGTGTGAGAGTCACAGTCAGACTGATGCTAAAGCAATGGCTCTCTGACCTGTGTAACTGGCACCCAGAATAAGACAGGGAGAAGAATAGGGATAAGAAGGAACTTTCTTTGATACACTCAAGTGACAGTGAACTTTGCATGTGATACCAGGAAAGGAGGAGGAGATAGTAGACGGGGAAGGATGCATGAAATACACTTCTTGAGATTCTTAAAGTTGAGGACCATCTAAGACATGTGGTTCTGTACCTGGATCTGGGCACCTTTGGAAGAAATGCACTGGGAAGGACCTCAGCAAGCAGTGTGCACAGAGGGGAGGGAGGGAGGCAGGAACAGGAGGGAGGCAGGGCCAACTAAGCTAGCAGACTTCTAACCGCACCACGAGTTTTATAAATGACATTTACCAGCATTTAGTCCCTTGTTTAAACTTTAAAAACAACTCAGAAAGATAGTTAAGCCTGTGGGCTCTGGAGTTAGATGGCCAGAATCTGAATAATCCCAACTTTAATATTTACCAGTTTGCTACCTTAAGCAAGTTGGTTAACCCCTATCATGTTGGGTTTCTCATCTATAAGTGGGGATGGTAATACTTACCTCATTGTGTTATTGTATTAAGCCAATAGCTACAAGAGATGTGAGAGTCCCTGGCTAAGCACCTCATAAATGTTAACGCTAATTATGGTTATTAAGAAATTCCAGAGGGAACATTTTTAGCCATTTTCCTCTTGCACTAGTTCAGCACCTGATTTTACATCTCTGAAGTTTAGCACATTTCTAAAACTTTCACAGGATTCAAGCTTACACTTATTACACTCTCCCCTTATCTGTACCACGACTCTTTGGTACTCACCTGTCAAAAGCTCTTACTCATCTCGGGTGAGAGGGGTTCAGGTTGCTTGTCATCTCTTTGAATTAGGTTCAGCTGAGCTCCCATCTTACCACATGCAAGCCAGGGAGAGATATTGGTCTTAATGGGGGTGGCGTTGCACAGCCTCATTTTTTTCTTCCCAGTTTTCCAGTTCCTCCATCTACTTCCTCAGGGTTGGAGCCTTCTTGATTGGCATTGACACATGCTGTGCTGCACTCTGCACAGGCCACGTTTTATTAAAATGAAAAAGAAGGAGAACATACCGGTGCACAAGGATTGGGAGACTTCTGTCTTCTCCCCCTGTAGAAAGGGCTAAAGAACCTCACACTGAGAAGATCCCCCAAACTGGCAAGAATACATCTTTTGGAGCCATTGATGGCAGGAGTAAATGCCACCCATTTTGGGGGTGTGAACTGTGGTCCTGCCTGAGAAAGGGAGGTAACATATTGTTTCTAGGACTCTTCTACTCTGAAAGCTATTCCTGACTTTTACCTTTTCCTTTTCCTGTGAATCCTTCCTTGAGAAGGACTCTTTCCTAATTAATGCAGCTGCTTCTGACCACTCAGTGAGGCTTGCTATTCAGTGAAGGTGGGAGATTTCTGAGGGTCTGGCAGGTGTTCTGTTTCCTGGCCATCTTCCTCGGGTCATGTGGTTATTCCTCCTTGGACTCAGAGCTCCCTCAGTTCTTACATTCATTTATGGTAGAGTCAACAAGAGCAGTGTATTGACAAGCAGAAACTAGCACCCAGGGTCTCAAGAAGAGGATGTCAGCCCCACCCCCTCCCTGAGAAACAAAGATATTTCCATACACATCTTTCCTTGGGCGATATACATTATGCACATAGCTGAAGGCCTGGGTCACTCTGGATGACTAATGGCACAAAATCTGCCCTTTCGCCAATCTTCTCTGGTGAGCTGGAGGGAGGTGATGGGAGGCGAAGACTGCTTTCCAGACAGCCATGCTGCCTTCCACACATTCTGAATCCTTCCTTAGTTGTATTTCGTGGTGGCCAGCCTCCAAGATGGACCATGACTCTCCCCACCTCCTTCTACATTAAACAGGGAAGGCCTGTGTACAATAATGCCTAAATGACAGATGGTGACTTCTGAAGATAAGTCATAGCGGATATCATGACTTCCACCCAGTTCTTTCTTGGATCACTCATTCTGGGAAAGACAGCTGCCATGTCATGAAGAAACTCAAGCAGTTCTGTAGAAAGATCTGCATTGCAAGTAACTGGGATCTCCTACCAATGACCACGTGAATGAACCATCTTGGGAGCATACCTTTCCTCCCTGGACAAGCCTTGTGACCACCGCTAAGGTCTTAGCTACAAGCTTTTGAGAGACCCAGAGCCAGAACCACCCAACTGAGCTGTTTGAATTCCTAACCCTAAATTTTTGTTGTTTTAAGAGACTAGGTTTGGAATAATTTATTTTGCAATAGTATATAACTATGTTTCACAATATAGCGTGAAACATGAGCGTCATGAGCGTCTCAGCCAACATCTTTCCAGAAGAGGCTACTGATTTCTGTATTCTTCTTTCCTGTACTCACTCTTCTCTGAATGTCTTCTGGCATGCTAACCATTCAATATGCATCTTGCTTTTAATTATTTAATTGAATAAATATTATTGAGCACCAACTATATAGTAGGCATTCATCTTGGTTGCAAATATGTCAGTAAACAAAACAAAGATCCCTGCTTTCTGGGAACTTAAATTCCAGTGGTAAAAATAAATATAAAAGTAATTACTGAATATATTGGTTGGGAGTATATTAGTATAATAGTATTTGGGAAAGCAAAACATCTGTTAGAGTTAGATGATGTGGAGTGCTGAGGGGTGAAAGAGAGGACATTTGCGTTATTAAATAGGGTGGGTGGGATGGATCTCAGTGAGAAAGTGACATTTGAGGAAAGACTTAGAGGCTGTGTGAGAGTGAGCTGTACAGAGCTCTCAGAGGGAAGAGCATGCAGGCAGAGGGCATCATGGGTCTGCATGCATTTTAAAGCATTTTAATTCTTATTCCCTATGGAACAATAATAGCACTCTGCATGTGGAACTCCCTTTTAATTTTCAAAACCCATGAGGCAATAGTAATCTCTTTGATTTGTAAATCACTTTCACATACATTATCTCCTTTGGTCATTACAACCCCTATCATAGCCCCCATTTTGCAGATGTGGCCACTGAGGCTCAGAGAGTTTAGGGTGAAACTTGCTCAGGCTCACAGAAGTAGGAAGTACTGCAGTTACTGCCTTATGACAACTCTTGTGCTTCTTTCTTATATAACCATCTTTTTTTTTCTATTTTATCCTCACCCAAGGATATTGGTTTCCTAAACTGATTTGAGAGAGAGAGAGAAACATCAATGTGAGAGAAAAACATCCACCGTTGCCTCTTATACGTGCCCCAAACCCGCAACCTAGGTATGTGCCCTGATGGGGAATCAAACCTCCACCTTTTGGTGTAGGGATGGCTCTCCAATCACGTGAGCCACCCGGCCAGGGCTCCTACAGGACCATCTTATTGCATAATGATGATCTTTCAATTGTGCATGTCTGACTTCCTCACTAGATGAGAACTCCTTGATGCAGAGTCTGTTTCATGTCTCCACAACCTATTGTAACCAAAAATGATGCTAAGCACTTGGTAGTCACTTAAACTGTTGAGTAAGTGGGTGAGTGGAGAGGTGAGTGATGGCTTACTTCTCCAGGGCTGTGCTTACTTGAAGCCCAGTAAGAGTGTCTGGAAGTCCCTGGGGTGTCCTCTACAGGTTGAGTGGGTCAGCAAGATGCTCAGATCTTCCTTTCATCTTCAGTTAGCACTCTCTGCTTCCCTACATTATAGTTTGGCTGGAAATCCTTCATAGTTTCATAGGGCTTAGATCCTGTTTCAGTCAGACACTCCCATAGAGAAGGTGTTGGGAGAGCTGTCAAGGAAACATATGTTGGTCCAGGTCAGCCTGGGGACCTGAAGACAAACAGGATGTTGAGGATTGTCTTTTGACCCCTAGGTGGTTAGTTTTGAATCTTGGATTTAAAGTTTGGGGAACTGGGCTGATCCCTAGTTAAGATACAGATAAGCATTACTTGCTCAATACTCTTTAAAAGTAATAACAATTTGAACCTATCTTTATCACAATCAATTCTAAAAAAAAGTGACACCCATCCCCTGCCCAGTATAACAAAGCTATTCAGAGGATGATCTTGGAAGCCAGACTAATGTAGGCTCAGGTGTGTGCTCTGCAGGAACCAGCTCTGTGCCCTCAATCAAGTTGCCATTACCCCTTTGAAATTCAAGGTTTCCCTCCATAAAATAGAGATAACCATAGCACTTACTTCATAGGGTTTTGCATATCAAGTGTTTAGCCTAGAACCTGACACATGGTAAGCTATTGGGAGGCATAGAAATGTTTACAGATCCTTCCCAAATTTTCTCTCTTCTGGAGGGAAGAAAGGCATTGCAGATGAGGAAATTAGACAAGGTGGGACATGACTCAGAGAGGGTTACCCTTGGAAGAGCCCACTGCCACATCTAGTGCAGGGCTGCACCAGAACTAACTTTGCCCCTGGGCCCTTTCCACCACACCCTGCTGTCACCAGCCTCAGGGCGGAGCAGAGAGGATGCAAGGAAGTCACCTAAACTAACTGCTAAGAGAAGAGTTTGAGGTGGGGATAGTATAATGAAGGGCTGGGCTTTAAGTTGGAGAATAAGTCAATTGACTGCATTTTTATATTTATTTATTCATGTTTTTAAAATCCTCACTGAGAATATGTGTTACTATTGATTTTAGAGACAGGGAAAAGGAGGAGGAGCCAGAGCGCGCACGAGAGAGAGAGAGAGAGAGAGAGAGAGAAATTGATAAGAGAGAGAAACATCAATTAGTTGCCTCCTGTATGCTCCTTGACTGTATATGCCCTGATCAAGAATGAACTGGTGACCTTTTGGTTTATGGGACATTCCAACCAACTGAGCCACATCAGCCGGAACTCATTTTTACTTAAAAAAAAAAAATCACAGAGCCGGGCTGGTGTGTCTCAGTGGTAGAGCAGAAGACACTGTGTCCTCCTGTCTTATTAGTGTGTGTGTGTGTGTGTGTGTGTCTGTGTGTGTGTGAGAGTGTGTGTGTGTGTGTGTGAGAGAGTGTGTGTGTGTGTGTCTGTGTGTGTGAGTGTGTGTGCGTGTGTGTGTGTGTGTGTGTGTAGGGGGATCTCCTAGATCATAGACCCATCGGGTACAGTGCAGAAGGCTAGTCCCTAAGCCTGAAGAGGTAAGGACTCCACTCCAGTCTTCACGGAGTTCACCGCCTAGTGGGGAAATAGACAATCATAGTATGGTTTGGTAAATCCTACATTTCCAGGTTTGGAAATAGAGAGGAGGGGATCCCTAGCCAGGCTGGTGGTACAATATAATGGGAATATCAAGGAAGACTTCCTGGAAGAAGTGGTGCCTGTGCTCAGTTCTAAAGTCTGGTTAGAAATTAGCTTTTAATGTCAAGGACTGAAGAATTAAGGAAGGTTGCCTGGGCTGGTGTGGCTCATTTGGTTAGAGCATCATCCCAGGCACCAGAAAGTCGCCAGTTCAGTTCCCAGTCAGGGCAGCTGATCCATGTTTCTCTCAACATTGATGTCTCTCTCTCTAAAATCAATAAATAACATTTTTAAAAAGAATTAAGGCAGAGAAAACAACCTATTATTTTTTATTTTTTTAATTGTTATTTTTTTAACAACCTATTATTTTTTAATTTTTATTTATTCATTAGAGAGAGAAAAGAGAAACATTGATTTGTTGACCCCCACTTAGTTATGCATTCATTGGTTGATTCTTGTATGTGCCCTGACTGGGGATCAAACCTGAAACCTTGGCCTATCAGGACAATGCTCTAACCAGCGGATCTACCTGGTCAGAGTGAGAAAAAAACATATTCAAAGGCTGGCAATGTTATAGTGCGTGGCTTAAAACAACAAACTTATTCCCTCTCAGTTCTGGAGGCTGGACGTCTGAAATCCAGATGCCAGCAGGGCTGTGCTCCCTCCAAAGGCTCTAGACTCCCCGGCCTCTTCCACCTTCCCCTGGCTCCTGGGTTGTGGCAGCGTAATGCCAATCTCTGCCTCCATTCTCACATCCGATCTGTCTCCCTGTTTCTGTCTTCTCTCCTCAGGAGGACACCAGTTATTGGACTTAGGACCCACCCTAATCCAGTGTGATCCCATCTCAATCCTTAACTATTTAACAATTACTCTTAATTACATCTGCAAACACCCTATTTCCAAATAATGTCACATTGTTAGGTTCTGGGTGTTCATGAATTTGGCGACTTGTGGGGATGCTGTGCGGAGCTGCCTGCCTTGCTGGTCCCTGGTCCCTGTAGACTTCCTTGGCCTGTTCCAGGGCAGGACCATTTCCCTCCCAGTCACCTGTTCTTGGAACAACTGCCTGCTTATCTAATTGAAGCCTGGTCTCCTGCATTAGAAGGCAAATCAGGACAAGAAAGAAAGCAATTAGTATGGCTCGTAGCTCAGGATTAAAGGGGATTCGCTGACCTGCTGGCGGCATGGTTAGGAAGAGGGAAGCGGAGGGGAGTTTGGAGAAAGAGAGGGAGTGAAGGGGATGAGTGTTCTGAAAGGGGAGGCCCATGGGAACCCGGGTTCCTGCAGCATTTGGGCTCTGGCCCAGTGAAGGCAGAGGCTGGGTGCTCATACAAAGGGCCCACCATAGTCGTTAGGAATGCAGGGATTTGTACTATAACTCAGCATTCATTCCTCCAGCCTTTATTAATGCCTCCTCTGTGTCAGCGCCTCAGGCTACTGCTCTCATTTCACAGATGACAACACCGAGGCTCCATTAGGCCAAGAGAACTATCCAAGGTCTCTAGGGGGGAGGAGGGAGGGCAGATCCAGGACCCAAATCCAATTCTTCTGACTCTCAATGTACCTCACACAGCAATGTTCTCCCATATGCTCCAGTCTGCAGTAGGACCCCTGGTCCCCATGGGGGAAGAGCAATAATAATAACCCCTGTGTCTGGACAGGGCTTGACTTTGCACAGAGTGTGTCCCCAGAAGTCACTGTACTGCTGCGCCCTGATGTGGAGGGGTGGAGGCAAGATGAGGAGGGCTTCACAGCCCCTGCCCCTGAGTTCAGCTTTGCTGGGGGTGGAGGAAGGGAGGTGTGGGCTCTTCCTGTGGAGAAGGGGAAGAGCTAGGGCCTCAGAGACAGAAGCTATCAGGGACTGGCTCTGCTGTAAATCCCAAGGGAGCCCCATCCTAAGTTTGCCCAGTTGACCAGTCCTCAAGGACACAGGAGATGCTGATGGTGCTGGGAACTTTCTGGACCCTTGGCATGGATCACACGCCTGCAGTTGAAGAATCCACAGCCTTGAGATTCACCGGCTGGTGGTTCTGCCTTAGCAGCCAACACGGAAATATGGGGTTGCCTCTAGCACAGCCGTGGGCAAACTACGGCCCGCGGGCCGGATCCGGCCCGTTTGAAATGAATAAAACTAAAAAAAAAAAAAAAGACCGTACCCTTTTATGTAATGATTTTTACTTTGAATTTATATTAGTTCACACAAGCACTCCACCCATGCTTTTGTTCCGGCCCTCCGGTCCAGTTTAAGAACCCATTGTGGCCCTCGAGTCAAAAAGTTTGCCCACCCCTGTTCTAGCATCTCCTAGTGGGGCAGGGCGGTCTGAGTCTGTCCCTCCGAGATTTCCAGTGTGGATGCTGGGCCTTTAATGACCTGGTCCAGAGCGAGTGCTCAGGAATTATGTGTTAAATGACCTGAGTGAGCCCAGAGAGAAAAGTGTACCCCTCACTGTAACAGGTGAGGGGGTGTCAGGGACTGAGGCCTGGAGGATTTCCAAGGAGCTGTTCTCTCAGCCCAGTGTGGGCACTCAAGGACTTTGACGCTCAATCTGGAGCTTGGCTTGGGGCCTGCACCTCCTCCCAGCCTCTCTGGCATCTGCCTCTTTATCCCTGGGCAGTTACCTGCCATCCACAGCATCTCCCACTCTGTCTCCATGGTAATCATGGGGACATAGCCCCAGTAATCCATGGTCCTGGTAGAGGGAAGAGAAGGAAAAGGGCAAGGACAGGAGCACAGGCGACCAGTAGTGTCGACAGGCCCGATCTGAGCAGTGAAGCTCCAACAGGCCAGGGAGGTGCCCCCACCAAGGCTGGCAGTGAAGAGGGGTGGCGCTGAAGGCATCTGGACACCCTTTGTTCAGAAAAGGAGTCAGGGAACTGACTAGCAGGAACTGAATAGCAGGTGGAGTCTCTGTTCCTGGGGGGCATTTGGGGGCTGGCAGCTCGGGATCTCCTTAGGTAGGAATCATGGACAGTCCAGCTTGGGGCAGAACTCAGGCCCTTGTGGCCCAGGAAACCCACCCAGCTGGGGAGTCCCACAGACCTCCCCTGGAAGTCCTTGCCTGTCTCTGTTTCACCAGACGGTGGACCTCTCTTCTTCCATTCAAGTGTCTGCCTGTGAGAGTCACATGCTCCATGGGGCTGAGCAAGGCCTGGACGGTGCAGGGGGCACCAGTGCCAGCTGGGTGGGCACAGGGCCCTCAGCGAACAGCACTGGCTACCTCTGCCATGGGAGAGCCTGGCTGCATGGACTGTAATAATGGTCAAAACGAGCGACTGGTCTGAGGATGGTCAGTGTGATGGTGCTTAGAGCCTCTGAGTTTTAGGCCCCCAGACACAGAGACCCAGGCAAGACTTATAGAAAGGACACAAAAAGTGATGAAACAAAACATAGAGCCAGAATCCAGTGTATTTCTGCCAGGCCATGGAACTGCTCGGGGCACCCACTATCCAGTGACTGGGAGATTTGGCACGCTGCTATTTTGCTGGACTTTTTCCCTATGCAGAGCAGACTCACATGGGCTTTTATGGGGGTCTAGAGAGTTGGGACACTTGGGGTCCAGCCTCAGTACCATCATTCTGTTAAAAAATATATTCTTCCATTTGTTAAAACAAACACTAAGGAAAACGTATTCAGGACTATTGAGATTGGCATCCAGGCTGTCATAATAGGAGAGAGAGAGCCTCCGCTGTGAATATACGGAAACAGCCAGGGATTTGCAACCAGTGAGCAGAACGAGGGGGTCAGTGGATGGAAACTTACTGTGAGGGGACATCACGGGTAAGGGGTTCTTGTTCAATGGACTTCAAAGGGTTCTTGCTGCCGGTAGGCCAGCGGGATCAGGTACCAAGGGTGGGCATTCTCTCTAAACTCAGTGGGATTCTTGCTAAGACAGGGCCGGAAGACGAGGCCCAGCTGGGAAGAGTGCTCAGGGGTGCCTGACTAACGTTTGTTAATCCTACTCGGGGGTCTAGGGGTATTTAACCTCCCTGTCCTCTGATTCCTAGCTCTAAGACAATCTGATTGGATTGGATGAGGTCCCTTTCAGTGGGAACAGACTGACCATCAACATCTGCTCTTGTACTTCCCTTCACTCGGAGCTGCAATTGAAAATCACAAATGTTGCTTTAAAACATCTACTTGAAGGTGTTAATTTCACAATCAGATGCCTTCTTGTGTAAAGTAGCATTCAATGTACCCAAGTGAATAATATCTATTTTAAAATACTGGCTATACTATATTAGAGATTATGTGTATCATCTTTAATTTTGTGACAGCCATGAAAGGTAGGGCATCTTCCTATTCTTGTTGTTTGGTGCACAGTAGACCCCAAACATATGTGGAGTGAACGGATGAATGAAGGAATGTTTATATCCCCAAAATTTAGAACTTGGATAAGTTGGAACCTGCTTTTATTGTGTGTGTGTGTGTGTGTGTGTGATCCTCCTCCAAGGACATTTTTCCATTGACTTTTAGAGAGAGTGGAAGGGAGGGAGAGAGACAAAGAGAGAGAAACATAGATGTGAGAGACACATCGACTGGTTGCCTCTTACATGTGCCCAGACTGGGGCCGAGGATCAAGCCTGCAACCAAGGTACCTGCCTGGTGCCCTTAACCAGAATCCAACCTGAAACCCTTCAGTCCTCGAGCCAACGTTCTATCCACTGAGCCAAACGGCCATGGTGGAGACTGCTTTTAAATACTTAAACATTGTCCACAGTGCTATGCACAATAGTGGGCATTCAATAAATGCTGATTCACATGTACACACACACACACACACACACACACACACACACAATCAGTGCTTGTTTCTGGTGATATCTGAACAGCATAGGTTGTAATGGACCAGCACTTTTTTCCTGGTCACAACTGATACATGTCCTTTCAAACACATCAGTGCGTTACTCTTGGCTCAGGCACTTGGAGGAAGCAGTAAACCTGTGGTGATCCTCGTGGCCTCTTCATCAAAACCCAGGAAGGGCTGTGTTTCCACCTTAGCAGACATTGAGTGGGAAGCAGAAGACACTTTTCTCGTTTTCTCCTGGGGGTTTCTTGGCATTCCGTGTTACCGATGTGGGTCAGAGATGACAATGCAGAGTCCAGGCAGGGAATAGGAAAATTGGTGAGAGAAGCATTTATCAAAATAGAAAGCCTGGAAAATCATTTTCTAATTTAAAAAGTAATGCTATGTGCATGCCTATAAGCATAACCAATGGACATAAGACACTGGGGGTAGGCGAGGCCGGGGGAATGCCAAGTGGGAGAAAAAGGAGAAATATGTAATATTCTTTGTAATACTTTAAGCAATAAAAAAAGTAATGCTATGCGCATGTTATAGGGATCTGTATGTTTATTTACAAAAATTGCTAAATACTCAGGTTAGACAACATTTAACTGCTGAGCTATGGCCTCAGGTGGTTGCTTTTTCTGATTGCAGATCTTGGCTGTGCTACCAGCTGGCTGGGCTCCCCAAGGGTTGCTAAGAAATTTTTGCATTTTGCTCTGCCCTTTTAATCCCTTTTATAAGGTCTTGCCTTCTCATCACTGGCCACTCACAGAGCCTGGGAGCGCACAGGTCTTTGGTGTCGCTCCCCAGCCCAGGCTGGTCCTGGCCTGCCCTGCCCTGTGCCCAGTGAGCAGCCCTGGGAACCAGAGGCTGCTGTTAGTTTGAGCTTCCAGGGCTAGGGCAGTAACTGGCCTGGTTTTAATGAGCAGGATCAAGGTGACAAAACCCATCAGCCACTTGGAACCACTACCTGCAGAGGGACCGGGACCAGCATCAAACCGGCAGCCTGGAGACGCTTGGACAGCACATAATTTCCAAATTAGATATTTCTGAGGCCTGGATTTTGCAGTGCAGTGCGAGCTCAGAGGCGGCTCTGGCAGAAGCTGCAGAAAGCAAACACATGGAAATCTTACATGGACCATGATTTCATTCATGGGCAACTGGGCCCTGGGCTTCCCTCTTCCCCTTTTCATTTAGATGCAAATGCAGATTTTGTTCCAGCAAAGTCCCACTGCTGCGGCCCTGGTTCTGGGAGTGCTGGTGATGATGGGGGATTCCAGCTGCTCCAGTCTTAGGGAAGTCAGTTATATCAGAGCCTGGAGGAGGGGCAAGAGGTGTTGGAGCCAATGAAGCTGGAGCTGCTAAGAACCAGTTCTGTTGTACTCTTTCAACTCTGAAAGTAGCAGCACTATCTACCCTGTAGATTAAACAAGTTCCCTGCCTGGACACAGACAGAAACATCTGGTCCAGGAAGTGCTGTGCAGAATAGGGCCATTGTTTTCACTGCTGAGAGTTCCCCTTCTCTCTGTTTAACTGTGGCTCTTGACGATTGAATGAGTCAATGAAGATTCATTGCATCAAGCAACTCTCCTTACCAGGCACATATCCTTTCATAGCCCAGCCCACCCTGGGAAGAGGTACCATCTCTATTTTATGGATGTGGTCACTGAGCCTCACAGAGGCGGAGTGACTGGTCCAAGGACACGGCACAGCTGGGATTCAAACGCAGCTCCCTCTGACCTTCCCAGCAGCTCCGGGCACTCACCTACTATAGGAGCTTTGAGAAGGAAGGTGTGTTACCTCCCTGTCACCACGAGGCTTCGCAACCAGCTTTGCACACAATAGGCACAGATGCGTATTTGTTCAATAAATGCATTCATTTTTAGAATTCTTCTAAAACTGCTTGGTCCTGTCCTACTTAGCCATGGAGACTGGGGCAAGTTACAGGTATTTTGTGTGTCTCAGTTTTCTTCATGGGAGAATCTGGACAACAGTCACCTCTGGGGCTGGTTGAGTCCTTGGAGGTTAGTCTCCTGGTTGGGTGGCTTCCCAGAGATGCTGCCCCATGAGGCCCCAGAGGGCTCTGTGCTTCAGTCATTCTTTGTGGGAGAGGGAGAGACAAGAAGGTGAACCATTTGGAACCACCAATAATTTCTTTTCTTCATTTTTTAAGTTACCATCTTAATCTTTTTGGAGCATTCAGTTCAGCAGTGTTAAGTGTGTTGGTACTGTTGTGTGACAGCTCTCCAGAACTTTCTCATTTTGCAACACCGCGACTCTATACCCATCAAACAGTAACTCCCTATTTTCTCCTCCCCCGGTCCCTAGCAACCACCATTCCACTTTCTGTTTCTCTGAGTGTGGCTACTTTAGATACAACAGTAAGTTAATCATACTGTATCTGTGACTGGCTTGTTTCACTTAGTATAATGTTTTCAAGGTTCATCCATATTGTAGTATGAGTGAGAATTTCCTGCTTTTTAAGATTGAATAATATTCTATTATATGTACATACTGTATTGTGTTTATCCATTCACCCATTGATGGAAACTTGGGTTGCTTTTACTGCGTCCCTAGCAACCACCATTCCACTTTCTGTTTCTCTGAGTGTGGCTACTTTAGATACAACAGTAAGTTAATCATACTGTATCTGTGACTGGCTTGTTTCACTTAGTATAATGTTTTCAAGGTTCATCCATATTGTAGTATGAGTGAGAATTTCCTGCTTTTTAAGATTGAATAATATTCTATTATATGTACATACTGTATTGTGTTTATCCATTCACCCATTGATGGAAACTTGGGTTGCTTTTACCGCTTGGCTATTGTGAATAATGTTGCTGTGAGCATGATCTCCCTGAGATCTGCTTTTAGTTTTTTTAGGTATATAACCAGAAGTAGGACTGCTAGGTCATATGGTAACTCTATTTTTAATATTTTGAGGTACCTTCGTACTGTTTTCCATTGAGATTCGCCATTTTATATTCCCACCAGTGGTGTGCAAAGGTTCCAATTTCTCCAAATCCTCACCAACACCTGTTATTTTCTATTTTTTAAAAGTGGCCATCCTATAAATGCATAACCCTACCTCATGCCTTACATAAAAATTAACTCAAAATGGATCATAGACTTCAGTGTGAGAGTTTAAATGGTAAAATTCTTATAAGAAGACAGAGGGATTAATCTTCATGAGTCTGGTGTCACTTTCTTAGATGTGACACCAAAAGCACAGTTTAAGTAATTTTCTCCAAGTCATATGACCATAGAAGGCAGATTTAGGATTAGAATTTGTCTCACTCACTCCTAGGCCCTGTCTTTTCCCTCTGTAACTTGTGGCCCTTCCCTGTCAGGCCCCCATGGGCTCGATCAGTTACAGATTAATGCATCCTCTGTAATTTGTTCTGGCTGAAGAGGAAATCAGAAAAGCTTCAACCGGGCCGGTGTGGCTCAGTGGTTGAGCGTTGACCTATGAACCAGGAGGTCACAGTGTGATTCCTGGTCAGGGCACATGCCTGGGTTGTGGACTCGATCCCCGGTAGGGGGCATGCAGGAGGCGGCCAATCAATGATTCTCTCTCATCATTGATACTTCTAACTCTCTCTCCTTCTCCTTTTCTCTCTCTCTCGCTCTCTCTCTCTCTCTCTCTCTCTCTCTCTCTCTCTCTCTTTCACTCTCACTCTCTCTCTCTGTCTCCCTCTCCCTTCCTCTCTGAAATCATATATATGTATATGATTTATATAATATGATTATATATATATATATATAAAACTTCACCTTCTTTTTTGTCTCTTTAAACATCGGGGCTCCCCAGGCCCAGACCAAGACCTGTGAGAGATCCCTATGGCTGTGTGCTGGTAAACGGTTTAACAACCAGCCCTCAAGAAAATAACACCACGATGTTCTGATTTGTAGCATTTGCCGATTTCATTGTATAAATACTGAAACGGGGACTGATTGCACGTGCCCACTTGATGTGGATGAATGCAGAGCTGGGAAGAAAGGTCTGCATAGCCAGGCAGTGTGGACACCAAACCAAGACACAGTCATTGTCTTCAAGATCTCAGCTCAGCAAAAAAGACAAATACAAAGATGATTAAAACGTGACATGATAGAGAGGACAGCACATGGGAAGATCACCTAACCAAGCAGTAGTCTCCAAAGGCAGGGCTAGATCCCCTCCCTGTTCTTTATGCCCTGTACTCTGTTCCTAGGACAGGCTCTTGGACCGAACAGAAGCTCAATATATATTTGTTGAATAAGCATGAAGAATTACACAATCACCCAGGGCCCCTTTGGTGGGGGAGGAGAGGAAGGGAACTAACATTGATAAGAACCCGGATCATCTGATGTCATCCTGTGTTCTCCAATGCACACACACACACACACATGCACGCACACACACACCAGTGGTCCTGACTCCTGATCCCCAGAGTGGAAAGCAAGGGATAACTTGTAGGCAAGTTCACCCATCTTGCTGAGACCACAGGAGAAGTACTTGGCAGCTGCTACTGCTTCTCCTGTGTGTTCATTTGTTATTTAGATAAAGGATCCACTGGCCTCTAGGCTGCCCAGATGGCACTGGCCTTCCTCAAAGTCTTCATCTCTGACTCCTGCAGAGGTTGTCATGCTTTTGATTACCTGGAAAGCACCTGCCTCCCACATATGATCTGGAGTTAGCCACCTCTCACCTTGAGGGCAGTGGTGTCACCACGTGGCTGAGCCTGAAGCCAGGAATCACCATCAGATGAGGAATTGCATAACTTGTCCTACAGACAGGCTGGTGTGAGCCAGTGCATTGGGCTGGTGGGAGCCAGGTGAGGGGAGAAGAAAGACAGTGGAGTTTATTTGGCCTCTTGCCCCCCCTGTTGGATTTTCCTGTTTTCTTTTTTATTATTATAAGTTTCACGTGAGGATAGAGAGAGAGAGAAACATCAATCAATTGCCTTCTGTATGTGCCCCCACTGGAGATCCAACCTGCGACGAATGATGCTCCAACCAACTGAGCCACATCGGCCATGCAGAGTGTTTATTTTTTAGTCATTGAACTGTTAAAGTAGTAATTTTCAAAGGTTAAAAAAGTATTTCTCAATTACACGTGAAAGATTTCTTTAACTCATTAATGAGAGGACCAGTGAGATGACAAAGCTAGGTTCAAAAGATGATACTTGTATGTATCACTGGAAGAAAGGAAGAAAGCTAGAATAAGGTTGCTAAATTAGATACAAAACTTAATCTCTCACAGGGCAATAAGACCACAGAGCTTGGGATTGTCCTCCCTACTTGATAGAAGTCATTCACAGCATTTTATCAATTCTCTCCCTGTTAACGTCTCTTTAGGGTGGGCCCATTTGGGTAGCAGACAGTGAATAAAGTAAGTGCCTTCCCCTCGAGATTCGAGATTCAGATGGGTTGTAGGTAGCCTTGCTGCCTTACTTCCAGGTTTTGGATACATTTCCTTAAAGCTCAGAGGATCCTGTGTGTTGGGAGATGCTGCCAGTTGCTGAGTATGTCCAGTCTAATCATGCATTCCGGAACTGGGGAAATAACTGCAGAATTGGCTCAGTTATTGATTGGACCCATGGTCATGAGAACCCAGCTCAAACCCCATTGATCACCTGCCTCTGTGAGCCCCTACTGGGACTGCTGATCACAGTGGTGTGTGGGCCCCCCCCCTGGAATTAGTGTCACTTCCAAGCCATCAACCAGTTGTCCCTGAAAATCAGATTATTTCTTTTTCTCCAGTGCATGGTCACCCTGGTAAAAGGCCATCGGTTTTTTTGGGGGAAGTCTGGGAGAGAGATTAATGGTATAAGTTTTCGGCAGTGTAGGAAGTTCTTCCTGAAGGGGACCCGGCCTCCCCGCTTCATTCAAAGAATTCTGGGTCTGTCAATTGGCTCAGGTCTGGGAATTGATGGAGGGGTTGTGACCTCTGTTTTGGTGATTTAAGTTAGACTTCTGTTTACTTCACCCAGCACTCTTCCGCTTACACGGACCAGGTAGGCTCCACCGGACTCTTCAGATGCTGTGTGGACTCTGCTACCGTCAGGGCCTGAGACTGTGGGGTTGGGCAAGAGCCTGTCAGAAGAGTGTTGAGATGTGAGTTCTGAACCTGCCTTTACTACTAATTAGATTAGCGGCGTGACCTTGGGCAAATGAGTAAGCCTCTTGGGTCATCTTCCCCAACGCTTTCAGAGGGAGTAAGAGCCCTCCCTGCTTGGTCAGAGGGCTGCTGGGAAGAACCCAGCATCTTTAACCGAGCGCTGGTGTTTTCGAGGGTGTTTTTGATGATGTGAGTGGTGGACATAAGCTGGGTCTAACCCATCGAAGTGCTTTGGCTCAAACAGCGTGAGAATTAGTTGCCAGCATTTTTAAATGAGGGGATTTCAGACAAAAGTTCACATTTCTGTCTTCTTTAGAAGCCCCAGAAGTTGGCACATTCTCATGTGGCAGCAGTAGACTGGGGGCCTCCTTTAACTGGGGTGCATTTTCCCCAATTTCCCGCCCACTACCACCTCCCTGGTGCACCTGTTTACTGAAGTGCCTCCAGGGGGCCAGGGGCTGGGATAGGTGCGTACCATGTGAACTGTTCACCTGGCAGCGTGACCAGTGCAAGGAACGGGGATGGCCCAGCGTGAGCAGCAGCTCAGGGAGCCGTCGGTCCTCCCCACGAGGTACGCCTTACCCCAGATTCCCTCCCGCACTTCAGCCCTCTCACTCGGACTCTGGGGTGACTTCTCACTTCTCTCTGGCTCCAGTTCTTGGAAGACCCCTCTGGTGGGTTGAGCATCTTCACTTGTTAGATATGAAGCCAGTTCTGCTCTTTCCTCAACGATGATTACTCCAGCTTCAGATCTCGAACCAGCCTCCCCCTGGCACAGCGGTCCTTCCTCCAGCAAGTTTGACTGAGCACCTACTGTGGGGCTGTGCTTAGTGGCAGAAGCATGTTGTTTGTCAAGACCTGCCCTTGGCCCACTGTGCTCCCTACCTGCTGGAAGGGCACCTGTCATTCCCAGCCCATTTGCATAGCATGGTGCCTGCCTGGCCGACACCTAATGAGAGCTAAGCCCTTCCTGTCTCACCTGCCCACCTGCCCAGGGGTCTCAGGTGCTCTCCTTCCCCAGGGATCTGGGGTGCTCCTCAGCTTCATAATGAGAATGAATGTCATGAATGTCACAGGGAAGCAGGGCAGATGAGCTCTGACAGTTGGGGAAGGTCTCTTCTAGGAGAATCTCTGAGGGAGAACCCTCCGAGGTGAGTAGGGTTTGGACAGCTGGGGGTGGGGGCACGTGGAGAAATGACTACCTTCGAAGTTAAGGGAGTGGGAGGATGGAGCAGAGCGAGGAGGTAGGACTAGTTCAGCTCTAGCTGGAGTGCAGCCTTCCTGCTGGAGAGCGACAGGTGTACTTTCAGAAGGTCAAAGGCAGAGAGCAAAGAACTTAGACCCTGCCCTTCGGGGAAGTCGGGGGAGGTATTTTGAGCCGTGGCTTTGGAAGTGGACTTAGAGGCTCACGTAGGATGGGCAGCAAGTGGGGCTGTGTACAGGAGGGGAACGAGAGGCCCGGAGTTCCAGTCCCCTGATCCCTCACGTCCTGGCCATCCAGGCTCTGGGCTGGGGCACCTGGTCTCACCGAAAAGGCCACGCCAGGCACAGCTCCTTCGGAATTGGCAGGAGAGCCCCCCTGCCCTCATCTGCCCTCCTCACCTCAGGAGAAACGAATGGATTCTGAGCCCAGCCTTCTCTGGGAAGCGGGACCAGCCTGAAGAAGGAACAGGGCAGACGGCTTTGCCCTTGTCCTCGGTGAGGACAGCGTCACCAGGCCCCTCTGGTTCTGCCTTCCCCAGGTCCTTCTCTGTGACTGGGCCGGGACCGGAGTACCAGGCTGCAATTACTGACACACCTCCTCCATAGGGGAAACGTGTGGCCGGGACTCCTGGGCTTAGAGTGTGGGGAGCGCTCTGAGAGGACGCCAGGAGTCCTGGGCCCAGGAATAGCCAGGGAGCTCCCAGGCACGGGGCATGATCCCCAAGCCCAGCTCATCTGGATTGGAGTGGGCACTGGTTGCCTCTGAGGCTGGGCTGCCCCAGGCTGAAGCTAAACCTGCCACGCATGGCTTTGGGCTCCCCTAAGACTTGGGTGCTCTACTGGCCTCTGGACCCTGGACGTCATCAGGAGGAGAAAAGGGTAGGTGTCAGAAGATGTTGGAGCCTCCTGTCTCGAAGCTCCTTGCCCCTGGGGACTCGCACACCCTGGCTCTGGCTCCATCTCAGAGCAATGAGGTCTCCTCGGCCTGCAGGTCCTCTAAGCATATTCTCTGTTCCTGGGGCCCACCCCACAAACCACTCAGAGTCCTTTTTGGGGGGTCTTAGCCTCACCCAGCCACAGACCTCTGTGTTAGTGGGCAGGAACCATAGCAGACTGTGGTTCCCAGACTGCAAGGGAGGATGCCAGCTCTGTGAGCACCCTCCCTCCACACCTGCCTCAGCACGGCGGCTGGAGATCACGTGTGTAGCATCTATTGCTTTTTGTATTTCTGAAACACTATTCAGAACCTTCCCATGTAAGTTTCAACTTGACTTCTCCTTGACAACCTATCTTTTGAGCTTACACTGCAGGCCTGGGATATTTACTATTTAAATACTAGAGGCCCGAAATTCGTGTGTGTGTGTGTGTGTGTGTGTGTGGCGGGGGCGCTGGGAGGAGGAAGGCTTGAGTTCCTCTAGTAGCCACGCGTGCTTATTAGAAAAGGAAAGGAGGCCCAGGGGAGGAAGGGACTGGCCTGACGCCACACAGCTGGAGATGCAGGGCAGAGCTGGGCTGGACCTCGGGGGCAACTGGCACAGAGCTCTTCCCTGCACACCCTCGTCCGTCCTTCCTGTGGCCTGTGCACTCAGCCCCAGAGCTCTGCCCTCATTCCCTGTTGCCCACGGAGCCTGCTGGCCCTCGCCCCTATGCAAGCTGAACAGCGGCTTTACCCGCTGACTTGCCAGCTGTATGTATTGGAACACATATCACCTTTCCTTTCTATCTTATTTTCTTCAGAGGGTGGCATAAAAGCTGTTCTCGCAGCTGCTTCCGTCCCCCCATGCCAGGCATTCTGTGCAACAGGGATGTACTAGAAATATCAGATTCCATAGAAGACCCAGGGAGCAAGCCAGGAGAGGTGAGGAGTGGGGGATTTTATCATTTAAAAACCATCACGGAGCCCGTGCAATGGCCAGTGCAGCAACAGTAGGGACAGACATGGGTGTGGTGGAGCCAAAAGCGCCATGCAGGGCAGTGGTCTCCTGACCTCACCCCATGCCTCCTTCAGTCCAGACTGGGGGTAGGGAGCTGCTATCTTTGGAGGCTGAAGCAGAACTTGGGCTGTGATGTGCTCCTGAATCTGTCCCCAGTGCTCCGAGGGCTTCGGCACAGACCTGCATCTGCTTGGTGTTTTGCAACTCTCCTCTACCCAGTTCGAGCCCTGCCTGTCAAGGCTGCGGACGAGCTCCGAGCTGGCCCGTTAGAGTCTGTCCCACCAGCCCATCAGCACGTGTTGCAGGCAGGCAGGCAGGCAGGCACATGGGAAAGTGTGGCTGGTTCCATGCAAACTCCTCCCATTTTGGAAAAAGAGAACGGGCCTTACTGTGGGTGACATGTCATCTTCATCTGCCAGACGTCCGGCTCCTGATGTGCCAGTAGGACTACATGTCTCAGTGGGACTTCTTTCTGTTTGGTTCATTGCCAGGAGGCCGAGCCCAGTGAACCTGGCTGTGATGATGGCAACGAGAACGTGGCTTTGGAGAGCAAGGCGGCCTGGGTTAGAACCTCGATCTGCCATTTACTAGCCGTGTGGTCACCAAGTCCCTCCGGGGAATTGCAGGTGGGAACACGCACCCTATTCTACGGGAGGCAGCACGTGTCTTCACACAGCAGCGTGATAAATGCTCCCAGTTTCTTCTTGTTTTCACAACTACTTACTAGTACATCAGCCTATGTTGTTGAATAGGATTGTTGAACTGACCATGGGCTATTGTGAGGCTTGGCGGTGACGGCGTAAAACACCTAATAGAGAGCCGGCGTTGTTGTATATGAGCAGGGGCCTCCCCGCCCAGTGGAAGGGAGCTCTGCAGCGGACACACCAGGCCTCAGCTGAGCTTGTAGCTGAGCTGGGTTATGATGTATCTTAGTCCCACTGGCTTCTTCTGCCACAAAAGGATTAATGGTATTTACATAACTGTGGTGCAATGTTCAAAACCAAGAAAGCAGCGTTTGTTCGGTACTATTAACTAAACGGCAGTTTTCTTTGGATGTTTCCATTTTTCCACTACTGGTCTTTTCTGCTACAGGATCTGATGCAGTTTCTGCATTGTGTTCACTTGTCATATCTCTTCGTCTCCTCTAACATGTGATAGTTCCTCAGTCTTTCCTGGCCTGTCATGACTTCGGGACCCTTGAAGAGCTCTGGACAGGGACTTGCAGACTGTGGGACGCCTCTTTTGAACATCTGTGATGAGCAGGCAGCACAGGGTCCTATAGTCTCGCTTTCATACTTTCCTGCCGATGTTTCTCTGGACTCCTGGAGCCTTGGCTGCTGCCCAAACTGCCTAGTCGAGGGAAAGATCCCAACCAGCTACTGAGTGGTGGGAAGTTAGCCCATTCAGTGCTCCACACCGCCTCGTCACCTCTCCTCCATCAAGCCGTGTCCTCTTTCTGTCCAGCTTGGGCTCATGTCTGGACCTCAGCTGTGGAGAGTCACTCTATCTGAACAGCAAACTCCATGAGAACGGGGCTTGCCTCTCGTTTAGTGCTGTCTCCCCAGTTTCTAGCCAAGGTTGCACGTGACCGGGGCTCAGGGAATGTGCTGAATGAATGAGCAGTTACCATCACCGTCAGGCACATTTACATAGGGCCCACGCAGTGCAAAGGGCAGGCATACAGGGTATAGAAGCACAAGGCATGTTGCTTTCTCAAAGGACAAACAGCCCTGGCGAGATCAAACACACACAGACAAAGCTAACACACAGGCCGATGATGCAGTAGAAGCCCTCTCGTCCAGGGTGGTTGATAGGCCAGCTGAAAAAGTTTATTAAAGAGAAGACTCATTAAAAAAATGATACTTCAAACATTTTGTTTCATCTTTCTGCCAAATTTTTTGCGTATGTCTCGGGTCTTTCCTACAAGTTTACCAGTTGGAGTTTTGCCTCATCTTGTTTGCATGCGTCCACATAATGCTGTGTACACAACCTCCAGTATGTTTACTTTCATTTTTTAAAGCAGAGCAAAGACTTAAACGTAATAAACAGTGCAGATGTAGGCGCCTCGAGTATCAGAATTTTCAGTTATCTCATTCACATACAACTAGTCAGGATTTTTGTTTCTTTCTAGTGAACTTTCTCTATCAAAAAATTTCCCCAATGCATTCAGCTTAGTTTTTATGAAGCCCATATTTCAATTTGGTGTTCATATTTTGTCATTTATGAAGTAGTGAGCTAGATTAATGACAGTTACAAGAACTAGCATGGACAGACTTGGGAGCAATCCAGCTGATTGGTAAGCACACAGCTCTCCAGGGGTGCCAGGCAAATGGGCAGGGCACAGCAGAAGAGCGAGCATGCTGTGTGCCAGGGGCATCAGCCAGCATGCTTTCCTGAGAGAATGATCAGAGAGCAGTGATCAATGCAATGTGCCAACAACCTGGAGGGCACTGAAGTGCTTTTTTTTTTTGTTCTCTATTGATTTGAGAGAGGGAGGGAGGGGGGAGAGAGAGAGAGAGAGAGAGAGATCATTTGGTTGCCTTCTGCATGTGCCTGACCAGGCCAGGTATCCCCACAACCCTTTGGTCTGTAGGCTGACAGTACCGGCCAGGGCTGAAGTACTTTTGAAGCATATGATCTTTCATATCAGTTGGTTGTCATTTGCTGAGCTCCCACTCTCTGCCTAGCATGTATCATATGCTGGAGGAGAAAGAGAGGAACAGGATGCAGACCTTGCCATGAAAAGGCACAGGAGATGGGAGGAGACAGACTTGCAGGTTTTGTTATCACAAGGGCTAAGAACAAATAGTGTGCTGTGAGACTGAATAAACTAGTTCTTCTGGGTGAAATCATGGAGGGCTTCTTGGAGGAGGTGGCAATAGAGACCATAAGTGAGAAAGGAATTTGGAAGAGGCAGAAACCACTGAGCATCATCCTCTCAAAAAAGCCAAGATGTTTGTATTCTCTGTAATAGAAGCAGAAGGTTCCAGCAGCAGCTGGGTTTACCTGTTTATGTCATCACCACATCCCATGGGGACAGGATTCTTGGGCCTCTCCTCCATCAAGTACACCCTGGTATATTTGTTCGAATTACAAGATAAGGAAGGCGGGAGGGACAACAGAATCAGCCTTCCCGCAGGGAGCCTGGGCACTGTGCAGAGTCGGAAAGCAATGAACATGTCTCCTCTCCCAGGTCATAGCAGCCCTGCTTATAAGGTGGTGCATGCAGTGACCTCCAGACTTCCGGCTGTCTCCTGGCAGGTGGATGGAATGCTTTGTTTCAACCTGAGGTGCACACCCCAGCTGCTGAAGAGATGATGCTTCTGGAGCCGCAAATGTAATTAGACGATCAGTCACAGAAAGTCTAAAGCAAGGGCACCTTTGGGGGAGAGAGGTTTGTTTTCACTGTGCCACTTTGACTATCGGCCGGGCATAAAGGGCTGCAAGGGAGCCTCAGCTTCAGGATGGTAGGACAGGAGCCTCCAGAAAGAGGGCTGAGTCCCCCAACAGGGCTGGGGAGTGGGAGAAAACCTTTTTACCCCAAAGGCCCAGTGCTTCCTAAAGACTCCTCAGCCGGGAGTGCCATCTTCCTGCCACCACCAGCCTTGATGGTGAGCATCGGGTAAGATGTGAGAGCCTCATTCAGACACAGCCTTTATAGTTCAGCAACACAGGAACAACTCCACTACCCCAGGCACGGTTATAAAACAGGGGGCTCACACTTAAACATGTTCTGGGGCCTGGCAGTGAATGTAGATTGAGTGAAAACAGTTGGGTGTAGGGCTATAAGGATTGATGAGGACTCTGGCAAACTTGAGGGCACTGTGCCCCAACTGCTGGGGCTGAATGGGTGACAGGAGGAAGGGGACTTTGCCAAAGCCTTGCGGCCTCGCTCCTTTCAAACTGAGGCAACCAGGTGGGAAACACGGTATAGCTGTAGCTCCTTCCTCTTTTTCCATCCCGAGTGCAGGCACAGCCTCTGGGAGGGAGGCCGCTACCATCTTTAGTCAGTGTGTCCCCTGTAAAGAGGGCTGCCTCCACTTGGCTTTAGCCTGTTGTTGCCTTGCAAGAATGCTGACCCAGTGTTTCCGAAAGCATGTCATTCTTTTAATAAGAGAATCTAGAGATCTGCATTTTAATGTAAAATTTTCAAATTTTAAATACCGGTAATAGTAATATTTTGAATATTTTCATTGATTTCAGAGAGGAAGGGAGTGGGAAAGATAGAAACATCAATGATGAGAATCATTGATCAGCTGCCTCCTGGATGCCCCCATCCTGGGGATCAAGCCTGCATCCTGGGCATGTGCCCTGACTGGGAATAGAACCGTGACTTCCTGGTTCTTAGGTCG
>NW_006297812.1:963522-1011722 GCF_000327345.1 Myotis davidii | reverse complement strand
TCCCCTTTGAGGAGGTTTCTTTGAAAAGAACTAGGTATCACATAGAATGGAGCCTTTTAAAAAGTGAAATATTTCTAGTGTTTAAACAGTAGAGGTTCTCCACCCTGGCTGCACATCAGGCAGCTTAGGAAGAAGCCAGAGCAAAGATATTATTAGAAAAAACAAACAAACAAAAAACAGTAATGGATGAATTTTTTATTATATTTCAAGTAATATTTTCATTGATTTCAGAGAGGAAGGGAGTGGGAAAGATAGAAACATCAATGATGAGAATCATTGATCAGCTGCCTCCTGGATGCCCCCATCCTGGGGATCAAGCCTGCATCCTGGGCATGTGCCCTGACTGGGAATAGAACCGTGACTTCCTGGTTCTTAGGTCGATGCTCAACCACTGAGCCACACCGGCTGAGTGGCAGTAGTAATTTTTCAACAATGCTCTGTGAACCCAACAACACATATCTGTAAGACAACCATGGCCTGTAGCTCCCAGTTTGCACCACTGGTATGAAAGGGATGAGCCAGTCAGTGCTGGGTCTCCTTGCTGGGCTGGCGGAGATATGCCTAGGTAGCAGGCAGCCTTGCAAATAAGACTTTTATCAGCCTGCCATTGCCAGCTTGCATTTCCCATGCAGTGAAATGGATAGATTCCACGCCTGGCCTGCCCAGAGCGGTGACTCCTTGGGCCCTATGGCAGGTGCCTTATTCTGGGAAGACAGCCAGCTCTGCTTGTCAGGATCACCTCAGTTTAAACTTCTCAGATGGGAACCGTGTGAGAGGGCATGAGTTGCAGGGGAAAGCAGGGTGCCTTGGCCTCCGCGGATTATTAGCACAAACTTGGCAGCTCGAACTGATCCCTGAGAAGCGCTCCCCCTCCCTCCTGCCAAAGCTCTCCGTCAGCCTGTGCCTCGGGAGCTGTCACAGCCTCATTACAGCTAATTCGTCTTCACTTAGCGCAGCAGAGGCTGGTTTATCAAACTGGGTGGGCGCAGAGGAAGCGTGATTAGCGACATTATGCTGTTTGCCATGACAGGCTCCGAAAACTTAGCTCATCTGTGTCCCAGGAGTCCCCAGATAAGACCGGAGTGTTTATGTTCTGCCTCAGAAATTCTCAGGATCGGAAGCCAGTGTGGCAGCTCCAGCCAGAGGAGCTTCCCTTGCGATGTTCTGAAGGGCGCCTGTTTTGCTCCGTCCCTCCCTTGCCCTAGCCTCTGCTGCGAAGGTGGGAGAGCTGGGGCAGCAGCTATCACGGGGCCTGGGGCGAGCAGGGTCCCTGGCCCCTCCAGCATCCTCTGGCCCAGCCGCTGTCCTGCTGGGAATACACTGCCTCCTTTGCGTGGAATGCAGCTCTCCGGGATTTGGATTGTTTGCCTCTGCTGCTGTCTTCCTGGCTGATGTGTCAGGTTGCTAACAACACATCTCGAGGTGCAGCCATCCCCTAGGCTCCTGGGGAAGAATTAGACAGAAAACCTCCCAAAGAAATCATCTCAAGGAACAAAATTCTACAAAGAAATAAATCTACCAGCCCCGAGGCCCTGGGCTGAACATCTGGCCACCACCCACGAGCGCGTACACTGTGATGTGCCTGGCTGCCCAGGGTCCAGAGGAGAGCGGGAGAGGTGCCGGGCTTGCAAAGCAGCCCTTAGGCAGCGGTCCTCAACCTGTGGGTCGCGACCCCTTTGGGGGTTGAACGACCCTTTCACAGGGGACGCCTAAGACCATCCTGCATATCAGATATTTACGTTATGATTCATAACAGTAGCAACATTACAGTTATGAAGTAGCAACGAAAATAATTTTATGGTTGGGGGTCACCACAACATGAGGAACTGTATTAAAGGGACGCAGCATTAGGAAGGTTGAGAACCACTGCCTTAGAGAGAAAAGGGTCATGGCCAGGAAGGGAACGGGCTGGGTGGGGGTAGCAGGTCCTGAATGCCAGCAGTGGCCTGGCTCTGCTAAGGACAGGAGTGGGGGAGATGGGGTGCAAAAGAAGTTGGGTGAGATTTGGGAGAGATGCCGTGGAGCCTCCAGACCCTTCTCCTCTAGCTGACTTAAGATGTTTGGAAATGCAGATGGTGATAATAAGGATAGTGACCATGTTGGTAGCTAATACCTGCCATTGACTGAGTCCTTTCTATTAGCCAGACAGGGAGCCACGTAGGGTAAAGCCATGACCCACCCAGAGGCCTTCATTGCGATTCTGGAAGCAACCGTCTCTGTGAACTTGGGCGAGTCCTTTCACTTTTCTGGGTCTTAGTTTCTAATCTATAAAAGAAAGAGACCAGATGGTACCTTCTCTAAGGGTTATTCCCAGAATAAAATGGAATATTTTACATTTTCCAGGTCAGCGATCAAGAGAATATGAACAACTGAGCGCCTCCTCTGGGCCAGAGACTAGACTAAGGGCGTAGTGTACCTCGTTAACCTTCAAAGCAACCCCCGAGGAAGGCAGTCTGCCAGCTTCAGAGCTGTGCAGACCAGCACTACTGCTCCCAGAGTCCACCAGCACCACCAGCACTCAGTGACGTTTATCCAGCCGGGAGCCTTCCCAGCAGATGCTAAGGCTACAACAGGGTTAACACAACCTCTGCCTGTCAGACACACGGAGAGATGGGCCAGGCACAGAAGCAGCGAGTACCAGAGAACACTGCAAACAGATGGAATGGTAGCAAACACCTCCCCGGCTGATTCTCCTTAGCGAGAAGGAGGTATGATCAGCTTATAGATGGCCAAAGGAAGGTCTAAAGTCCTAACCTTCCTCTAGGGCTTTAGAGTTTGCAAGATACTTTGAGATATATCATTTTATTTTATTTTTCCTCCACTCTCTGGAATTAGTATGACTGCTATTATTATTAAGTTATTGCTAATTATTAATGAACTAGGGGCCCAGTGCATGAATTCGTGCACCTTGAAAGGAACTGTGGGCCGCAAGACTGTGGTGGGCACAGGGGCGGGTCTTGGCCCATCCTCTGTCTCCCAGCCTGGCCCCTTCCATTGTGACCCCTGGTCCCCTGTCTGCTGGCAGGCCCACTCCCGCCACCACAGCTCCCATGCGCTGACTGCGCCAGCTCTGCTTGCACCTGCTGATGGCGTGGAGTGATTGGGGCCAGCGCCGGAGTGGCGGCTGCTGCCACGATTGCCCCTCGCAGGAGGAGGTGGAGAAGCCCTTAGGGGTGATTGGGGCCGGCAGCCACTGCTCGCACCCACTGACAGCGTCGAGCGATCAGGGATGGCACCAGATGCCGGCAGCGGGTGCAAGCTCTGGGTGGGACCATGGTGCATGGGAGCACCAGAGTAACCACCAGAGGCTCCCCCCAATGACAGCAACTGGCATCTCGCCCTGGTCTGGCATCCCTGCTCACCTGCTCCACCATCCCATCATGGCCAATGCCTGCCATGTTCTGTGCGCACCCCTTGGTGGTCAGTGCACGTCATAGCGACAGGTTGTTTAGTTGTTCCGGTTGTTCCGCTGTTCAGTCTATTTGCATATTAGGGTTTTATATGTATAGATAAATTGGTAATCAGAGAAGTGGCTCATCGAGGGGGATTGGATCATCCTTTGCATGCCAGACATCCACAGGCAGGCAGTAGATACTTGATGAAATAATGCAGTGTGGACGATAGCTCACATAGTTCCTCCAGGTCTGATTGTGCCTGGCCTCCCTCTGCCTTCAAGACTAGAGACTCTCATAGCTGGTGTTTCATCAGGTTTTACCAGGGAGGCTATTGGCCAAGCAGGGCTTCTTTTGGTGGAGGTTTAGAGGGAAGAGTCAAGGTTGCTACAAATCTGCATGGATACTTTAACCAAGGTCACCTGCAGGTGCCCCCACACCTCAGGGCTTGAGCTCAGGACTGGCGGGTGGGAGCTACAGGTTGGGCATGGCTGAGTCTCTCTGGAGTGTGTAGAGGACTAGGGACCACAGAAAACAGGGGTCTCTTTCTATCAAGGCCCCTCACGCAGCTCAGACCTTTTGCTGGGACCCTCACACGGCTCAGCTCCAGCTCCCTGGCAGCCGGGGCATCCCTCTTGATGATACCAGCTGCCATTTATTGAGCATCTGACAGTACAGGCCCCTTCATTTTCATTTTCTAAGTTAATTTGACAAACACCGTCAGTGGAGAGGGAGTTCCTGTGTCCATTTTACAGATGAGAAGACTGAGGCCCAGAGCGATCCCACGTCAAGGCCACACTGCCAGCCAGTGTTGGAGCTGAGACTGAAACCCAGGCTGCTGCCTGATTTTAAAAAACCAAGCCACACTGACTCCTCCCCTTCAGTTCCCAGGATAGAAAGAAGCTGCTCCTCTTCATTTTCTGGTCACCACTGCTTAGAACAACCTCAGGTGTTGGGGACAGGGATGTGAAGGGGCGAGAGCATGCAGTGCCAGTGAGCACACAGCTCTCAGGATTCTGCCCGTCATTGTGGTTGCCTATGACTTGCAACCTGTGGGAGAGGAAGTTAGAGGCCCTGTCCATGGTCCCCAGCCTGTCCTGGGTCAGGGAAGCGGCCTCCCTGCTCCCTCTGTGGCTGTGCCCATGTTGCCCTCCTCTGAGTGAGGTGCCAGGAGCTCAGACAGACAAGGTGCCCAGGCCCATCGTGCTACCCCTGTTGGCGGGTCCACACCCCCTGGAAGGAAAGCAAATGCACAGACAGCAGGGGAGGGTGAGCTGAACTGGCCGGAAGGGACGAGCCCCCAGGCAGTCCCTGGGCTGAGCCAGGGTGAGGTGAGACCCCGGTGGTCGTCCACACTCTGCTCGACCCCAAATCCAGCACGTCCTGTCCTCAGAGCTCATCTCTCCCAGCAGCCTGTCGCCCTGGACACTCTGAGAGTGGCATTTTCTGTAAACACCCAGTTGCCTAATGGCGCCCAGGACTCTGAAGAAATTCAGGTGTGGCCTGTACCCTAACTCCCCTCTTTATAAGGCTGTGAGGGGTTCCACTGGGGGTCCTGGTGGACCCAGTCTGAGACCTAATGGCCTGGTGGGGCGAGGCGCTGGACATGGCCTTGGAGGAACCATTGTGGGGCTGAGATAAAGGCACCTGAGTCCTGGTTTCTGATCTTACCCCTCCTCCTCCCAGATTGTCTCCAGACCCAGACTCTACTGTGGGCGCAAGGAAAGGAGTCTGGGCTCTGGCGGCAGACAGACCTGTGTTCATAACCCACTGCACTGGGTGAGCTTGGGCAGGTTGCTCACCCTCTCTGTTCCTGTTTCTTCACCTTTAACGTGGAAATAATATCTCATAAGGCTGTTGTGCAGATTAAAGGAAATAATATTGCACAAGTGTTTCTCACCGTGACTGGGGTAGAGTAGGAGCTCAGCAGCTGTTACTTTTGTTATTAGAGTGGGAGTCCCCCTCGCCACCTCCTGTCCCTACCAGCTGAGCCACTGACCTCTGTGAAGGGGGACGATGGCCCCTTAGACCAAAGCCGTCCTGTCTTTGAGAAAGTGTCCTGAACTCCAGCTGTCCTGGGCAGAACCACGGGAGTGAAGGGACAGTCTGTCTGGCCGATGGGCAAGAGAGGAAGGAAGCCAGTAGTTATACTGAGACGACAGGGTCAGGAAGGCAGCCGAAGTCTGGCTCACATTCATATTTGGGAGGGAGACTGCAAGGGTTAAAGAGCACATGAGACATGAGACTTTTTTTTTTTTTTTACAATTTGTCATAGAAAATTTGAAACATCTATAACATTAGAAAGATTAGTGCAGTGGACCTCGGTGGATCATCACCCAGCGTCAGCCGTCATCACCTTGTGGCCAATTTGTTTCATCTATGCCCCCTCCATATTCTCTCCAAAGAAATCACAGGCACCGTATAACTTTATCTGTAAATGCTTCAGTGAGTATCTCTAAACAATAGGGATTCTTTAAAATTTAACTAGAATGTCACTGCCACACCTAGACATTATTACCAGTAATTCTTTCATCTCAACAAGCTACTCTTGAAATTTTCAATCGTCTTATGAATGTCAAAGACCTTTAAAAAGCTGGTCTCTACGAATCAGGGTTTAAATCAGATCCACACATTGCAATTGACTGATATGGCTTTTAAGTTGCCTTTTTTTTTATAAATCCCATCCCCTCCCCTCCACTCTTTTTTTGTTTGTTTGTTTCTGTGCAATTTATTTTTGGGAGAAACCAGGCCATGAGTCCTGGAGCGTTTTGCACATCTGGATTTTGCTGATTGCGTTCCTGTGAAGTTTGGCCTTCACTTTGTCTTTGGGGTACCACACCAAATAGGTGCTTGTGTTGGGGTCATCGGGTGAAACCTCGGCCCCTCCTTTCGCCTCAGTGGGAAGGATACGTGCCCAGTGCCAGCCCTGCAAAGCCGGAGGACTGGCTGATACAGGGCAAGGTCCGGCAGCGGGATGGGGGACACGGTGGCTGTTACCCGGGACTGGCTTCTCTCGTTTTTATGAACAGGGACGTGTTTTCATAAAGCAGGGCAATTTTCGGCTAAATAGTGAGGATTGTTTTTCCTTCTTCTAGAGCAATAAGGTTCAGGATTTGTCTCCCTCTTGACTTTCAAGAGCATGTTTTCTCAATTCCTTCCTGAAATTAAAGTAAAGGTCAAGGAGGCTGTTCCGAGACCCAGTCCTCCCCCCACCGGCTCCTGCGGGCCGGCGAGTCTGGCAGTGAAGTGTGCCTGCCTCCCGAGTTAGTGACCTGGCCTGGTCCCAGGGCATACCACACCGAATTTCATGATTCCTTTCTTTCTGGGGGAAACCGAGGAGGGAGGGTAAGACAGGGGAAGGATAAAAGGAAACTGTACCAGGCCGTGGGCCCTGCTCTGAATTTAGATCTCCTGGGTAATTTCTCGCTGCTCGCTTATCCCCGCTGTGTTCCCTTCCTCTGGGAGGCCCCGGGGCCCCACCCCCTCCACCCTGCTTCCCACCAGCCAACTTTCTGCTCCGCACCCTGTGAGCTGCCCCTTCCCTGGCACAGTGTTGAGAAGCGAGGGTTTTTAATCAAAAGGCAGTGCACGCAGAGAACAGTACCGCCACCACCCTGCTCGGCAGCACTCCCCCACCTCCTCCCCACTGAGTCACTCCAGCTAACAGTTAATTAATTTGTGACACTTTGACAGTTTGCAAGGAGACATTTTTATGGAGCCATCAAAATCCACAGGGATGGGCTGTCAGGCAGACACTCCTCCTTGCAGTCCCAGACCCTGCCTCACCTCACGGTAGACCCCAGGGGTCCTGAGGACATGAGGGAGGCCTGGGGTGAGGCCAGGAAACTCTGAAGCCCTTGGCAGTCGAGGCTGTCCACACTCCCAGGACCGCCTGGCCCCCTGGGGCGTGGCAGAATCAGCAGGTGTCCGGGATGAGAGCAGCAGAGGTGAGGAGGCCCCAGGCATGCTCACCGCTGGTCTCTCCTGGTTCCCAGACAAATCCCCAGGCAAGGGCCCCCTTCACTGCCCACCCTGGGCATCCCCACCCTCCCCTGCAGTTCCTTAGATGAGCTGGTAGTCTGGTTATGCTCTATAGCTGCTGGTTGGTGAGGAGTGAGAAGATGGCTCTGGGCCACCTTGCCTGCTGCCTGCAACTTCTCCCCCACAGTGGGGTGCTAATCTAGAAGCTCTGACAGGAGCCCAGGAGCCATCCTCACCAGCTCTGTTTCCCTTTCCAGGGAACTCAGCTTATCTGCCCACCTCCCCACACGCCAATACTCCCCTTCACACGCGTGCACTCTCTTTCTCTTTCCATGCCTGCAACCCCACGTGCCCCGGTGATGGCCCCCCTGGAGCACTCCTGGAGGGACCCTAACAAGCAGGGCATCCAACCCCAGCTTTCACCATGACTGGGACCTGGCGGTCCAGGTGGAGATCTCAGAGGAGGTTCTGGTTTCCTTTGAGTGGATCCAGGGAGAGAAACAACAGCCAGGGTAGAAAAAGCCCCAGGACTGGCTCCTTCACACTTGGGGGAGATACTAGTTCCCAGGGATGCCTCTCATTTATTGAGCACCTACCACTACCGTGCTGGACAATGAGAAGATCATGAGATGATAAGATAGGTATGATTCTCTTCTTTTCACTGAGGTGACATTGGTTGATAAAATTAGATAAGTTCCAAGTATACAATTTCATATCATCTGAATATTGCATTGGGTGCTCACCACCCAGAGTTAAGTCTCCTTCCATCACCATTTATCCTCCTCCTTTATCCTCTTCTACCTCCTCCCACCCCTTGAGACTTCCCTCTGGTAATCACCATACTATTGTGTGTATCTATGAGGTGGGTTTTTGTTTGTTTGTTTGTTTGTTTTTTGCTTATTCCCTTTACCCTTTTCACCCAGCTCCCCAACCACCCTCCCCTCTAATAGCTAGTAGTCTGTTCTCTGTATCTATGAGTCTGTTTCTATTTTGTTTGTTGTTGTTTTTTAGTGTATTTTGTTCATTTGATTCCACATATAACTGAAATCATATGGTACTAGAGGCCCATGCACGAATTTGTACAAGAGTAGGCCTTCCTTCCCTCAGCTGCTGGCACCGCTTCCCTCTGGCACCTGGGACCTGGGCTTCCCTTGCAGCCCCGGCTTCATCCCGAGGGTCGTCTGGAAGGACGTCCAGAAGGAAATCTGTTCTAAGTAGCATATTATGCTTTTATTATAGATTGGTCTTTCTCTGACCGGCGTATTTCACTTAATAGAATGCTCTCCAGGTCCATTCAGTCAGTCTCAAAAGATGAGATTTCTTTCTTTTTTACAGCCAAATAACATGCCATCATGTAAATGTGACATGCATTTTTATCCACCCATCTACTGATGGGGACTTGGGCTGCTTCCAAATGTTGCCTATTGTAAATAATGCTGCAATGAACATAGGGGTGCATATATTCTTTCCATTTAGTGTTTCAGGTTTCTTCAGAGAAATTCCCAGAAGTGAAATTGCTGGGTCAAAAGGCAATTCCGTTTTTAATTTTTTGAGGAAACTCTAATACTGCTTTCCACAGTGGCAGCGCCAATCTGCATTCCCACCAGCAGTGACTGGAGCTCTCTTTCCCCCACATCCTCGCCACTGTTTGTTGATTTATTGGAGATAGCCCATCTGACAGGTGTGAGGGGATACCTCATTGTGGTTTTAATTTGTATTTTTCTGATGATTAGTGACATGGAGCTCCTACTCATATATCGATTGGCCATCTGTATATTCTCTTTCAAAAAGTATCTATTCAGGTCTTTGCCCATTCTTTAATTGTATTGTTTGTTTTTTTGGTCTTGAGTTGTATGAGTTCTTTAAAATTTTTGGATATTAACCCCTTATCAGATGTCTCATTGGTGACTATGTTCTCCCATTCATTGGGTTGTCTTTTCATTCTGTTGATGGTTACCTTTGCTGTGTAAATTTTTTTTTTTATGTAGTCAATTTGTTTTTTTGTTTTTTTTTGTTTATTTCCCTTACTTAAGTAGATATCAGAAAAAAATATTGGGTATATATGAAAGATGTCCAAGATTTACTGACTATGTTTTCTTTTAGGATTTTTATGGTTTCAAGCCTAACATTTCAGTCTTTAATCCCTTTTGAGTTTTCTTGTGTATGGTGTGAAAAGGTGGTCTAGTTTCATTGTTTTGCATGTATCTGTCAGATTTCCTAAAAAAAAAACAACTCCCATTGAATTCACTGTCTTTACCCCATTGTATGTTTTTGCCTCTTTTGTCAAATATTAATTGACCATAAAGGTGTGGGTTTATTTCTGGGACCTCTAAGCTGTTAGATTGATCTATGTGTCTGTTTTTATGCCAGTAACAGGCTGTTTTGATTACTATGGCCTCATAGTATAATTTGATATCAGGTAGTGTGATTCCTAAACTTTGCTCTTCTTTCCCAAGATTGTTGTGGCTATTTAAGGTCTTTTGTGGTTCCATATAAATTTTTGGAATATTTGTACTAGTTCTGTGAAATACACCATTGGTATTTAGATAAGAATTGCATTAAATCTGTAGACAGCTTTGGGCAGTATGGATGATGTTGATTCTTCCTATCCATGAACATGGTATATGCTTCCACTTCTTCAATTTCTTTCCTGTCTTATAATTTTCTGAGTACAGGTTTTTTTTTTTTTTTTACATCCTTGATTAAGTTTATTACTAGGTATTTTTTTAATGCAGTTGTAAATGTTTTCTTAGTTTGCATTTGTGATAGTTTACTATGAGTGTCTAAAAAGCAACTGATTTCTGGATATTTATTTTATATATTGCTACTTTACTAAATTCATTTATTAGTTCTAGTAGGGTCTTTGTTTGTTGGTTTGTTTTTATGGAGTCTATAGGGTTCTCTATATACAGTATCATGTCATCTGCAAATAATGACAGTTTTACTTCTTCCTTTCTAATTTGGATGCCTTTTATTTCTTCTTCTTGTCTGATTGCTGTGTCTAGGGTTTCTAGTACTATGTTGAATAAGAGTGGTGAAAGTGGACATACCTGTCTTGTTTTTGATAGTAAAGGAAACAATTGCATTTTTGCCCATTGAGTCTGATGTTGGCTGTGAGTTCGTCATACATGGCCTTTATTATGTTGATATATGTCCCCTATATTCCCACTTTGCTCTAAGTTTTTATCATAAATGGATGTTGGATTTTATCAAATGCTTTTTCTGCATCTATTGATATGATCATGTGATTTTTATCCTCCATTTTAGCCTCCATACCACATTTTATGTGGTATATCACGTTTATTGATTTGCGGATATTGTTCCAACCTTACCTCCTTCGAATGAATCTTACTTGATTATGGTATATGATCTTTTTAAATGTATTGCTGGATTCGGTTTGCTAATATTTTGTTGAGATTTTAGCATCTACATTTATGAGTGATATTGGCCTTTAATTTTTATATTTTTTATTTTTAGTTTCTTTATCTGGTTTTGAAATTAGGATAATGCTGGCCTTGTAAAATGAGCCTGGGAGTCTTTGCTTCTCTTAAATTTTTTTCGAATAGTTTGAGAAGGATAGGTTTTAGTTCTTCTTTTAATGTTTGGTAAAATTTACCTGTGAAGCCACCTGGTCCAGGATTTTTGTTTGTTGGGAAATTTTTTTATTACTGCTTAAATTTCATTAGTTGTAATCTATTCAGATTTTCTGATTCTTCCTGATTGCATTTTGGAAGATTGTATGTTTCTAAGAATTTATCCATTTCTTCCAGATTATCAATTTGTTGGCAGATAGTTATCATAATATTTTCTTACAATCCTTTGCATTTCTTTGGTGTCAGTTGTTACTTCTCTTTCATTTCTGATTTTATTTATTTGGGCCCTCCCTCTTTTTTTCTTGATAAGTTAAAGGTTTGTCAGTCTTGTTTATCTTTTCAAAGAATCAGTTCTTGGTTTCATTGATTTTATATATAAATATTTTAGACTCTATTTGGTTTATTTCTGCTATGATCTTTATTATTTCCTTTCTTTTATTCAGCTTGGGCTTTGTTTGTGTTCTTTGTCTAGTTCCTTTAAATATGAAGGTAGACCTTATTTGATATTTTTCTTGTTTCTTAAGGTAGGCCTGTGATGCTCTGAATTTTCCTCTTGCACTGCTTTTACTATGTCCTATAGATTTTGGGTTGTTGTGTTCTCATTTTCATTTGTTTCAAGGTATCTTTTGATTTTTTTCTTGATCTCATTCTTTATTCATTCATTGTTTAGTAGCATGTTATTTAGCCTCCATGTCTTTGTGTGTTTTTCAGTTTTTTTCTTGTGATTGATTTCTAGTTTCATACTATTATGGTCATAGGAGCTGCATGATATGATCTCATTCTTTGTTGGGGGTCTTATCCAGCATCTAGACGGGTTCAGGAATCTGGAGAAGGGGCTGCGGTAAATTATCAAAGAGTCTAGAGATGAAACATAATTTTGGAAGGCATTTTGGGGAGCCAGAGAAGACTTAGCTAAAGAAACTAAGTCCTCCTTGTCTCAGGACCCCTAGCTTTTTATTAATACAAATTGTCCTAAGGCAAAGTAGATATACATATCGAAAGCAAGGTTTAATATACAGAATACATTGTCAGATTGGGGGAACTGCCTTTGGCTGTTCAGGTGTTTGGCTAGTAGGAGGCAATAACATGTAGATTAAAATGCCCTCTGCTATCTGGCAGCAAGCAATCATTTATGCGTCCTTTTCAGGTTTGGAGAAATGCCTTTGGCCATTCCAATAGGTAATAACATATGATTCTCCAGCCCTTGCTGAAGGCTCAAGGTCCACCAACCTTTTGATGAACTTCTTGCATTTATGACCTGCTGGAATTAGCTTCCAGCAATTCTTCTTAAATTTATTGAGACTTGCTTTGTGTCCCAACATGTGGTTGTCCTAGAAAATATTCCATGGGTGGGTACTTGAAAAAAATGTATATTCTGCTGCATTGGGGTTAATGCTCTGAAAATATCAATTAAATCCATCTGATGTAGTGTTTATTTAAGGCTACTGTGTTTTCTTTGTGTGTGTGTGTTTTTAAATTTTCTGTCTGGAAGATCTATCCATTGATATCAATTGGATGTTAAAATCCACAACTATAAATGTATTACTATCAATCTCTCCCTTTATGTCCATCAATATTTACTTTATATATTTAGGTGCTCCTATGTTGAGTGAATAAATATTTACAGGGATTATATCCTCTTGTTGAATTACTCCCTTTATAATTATTTAGTGTCCTTTATTTCTTATAGCCTTTATTTTAAAGTCCATTTTGTGTTTAGTCCATAGACAAAATGGACTTCAAAATAAAGGCTATAATAAGAGATAAAGCTTTTTTGCCATTTTCATCTGCATGAAATTTATTTTTCTACCCATTTCCTTTTTCCACGTGTATCTTATATTCTGAGGTGGGTACCTTCTCGGTATATATATATATATATATATATATAGTTTTGTTATACATTCAGCTACCATATGTTTTTTGATTAGAGCATTTAAGCCATTTACATTTAAAGTGATTATTGATAGATATGGATTTATTGTCATTTTATTCTTTATAACTTTGTCCCTTAGTTGTTGTTCTTTTTCCCTCCTCCTTCTCCTTCTCATTCTCTTTCTACTTCTTCCTCAAAAAGAATTTTTAACATTTTTTTTGCAATACTGGTTTGGTGTTAACAAAATCCTTCAGATTTTTCTTGTCTGGGAAGCTCTTTATTTTTCCACCAATTTTAAATGATAGCCTTGCTGGGTAGGATAGTCTTGATTGTAGGTTCTTTCTTTTCATCACTTTGAATATTTCATGCCAATCTTTTCTAGCCTGATATGTTTCTGTTGAGAAGTCAGCTGGAAGTTTTATGAGAGCTTCTTTGTAATTAACTGTCTTTCTCTTACTGCTTTAAGATTCTCTTTTTGTCTTTAACCTTTGCCATTTTAATTATGATGAGTCTTGGTGTGGACCTGTTTTAGTTCATCTTGTTGAGGATTCTTTTTGCTTTTTGGACTTGTGTGTCCTTTTTCTTCACCAGGTTAGAGAAGTTTTCAGCCATTATTTTTTCAAATAGGTTGTGAATCCTTTGCTTTCTCCCTTATTTTTTTGGTATCTCTATAATATGGATATTGTTGCAAAAGTCCCTTAAATTATCCTCATCTTTTTAACTTCTTTTTTCTTTTTGCTGCTCTGATTGGGTGTTTTTCTACCTTGTCTTCCAAATCACTGATTCAATCTTCTGCTTCATCTAACCTACTTTTAATTCCTTCCAGTGTATTCATTTTTTTTAATGTTTCTATTGATTTCAGAGAGAGGAAGGGAGAGAGGGAGAGAGAAACAGCAATGATAAGATAGAATCATTGATCAGCTGCCTTATGCACACCCCCTACTGGTCTGCAACTTGGGTATGTGCACTGACCGGGAATTGAACCGTGACCTCCTGATTCATGGGTTGATGCACAACCACTGAGCCACACTGGCCAGGCCATTCAGTGTATTCTTGATGTCACATATTGTATTCCTCATTTCTGACTGATTCTTTTTCATAGTTTCTATGTCCTTTTTCTAGCTGTTGAAGTTCTTGTAAATTCTCACTAAGTTCCTTAAGCATCCTTATAAACATTTTTGGATCTATATATCTGGAAAACTGCTTGTCTCCATTTCATTTAGCTCTTTTTCTGGAGATTTCTCCTGTTCTTTCATTTGGGGCCTGTTTCTTTGCCCCTGCTTTTTTGGCTGCCTCTTTGTGTTTGTTTCTATATATATTAGATAGATCTATGTCTCCTAGTGTTGGTAGGTTGGCTGCATGTTGTAGGTGTCTTTTGCGACCCAGTGGTACAGTCTCCTTGATCCCCTGATGCGGGTGCTCCAGAAATGTCCCTTTGGGAGATTTTGATAACACTGGTAAAGCAGTATCTCGTGAGAAGTTGAAAGTACGCCAAGGAAGGGAATTCCGGCGGAACTCCGAAGCCGGGCGCTTTTGGTTTCCTGGTGCTTTAGATGTTGGATGGTGGAGACCTCTTGTTTGGCATCTCCTGGCAGGATGATGTTGGCCCAGGTGAGGGTCGGGCCGGACGCTTATTGAAGGTCCTGGGCGGGGCCGGAGGGCACAGGGACTGGGGGGGAAAAAAAGAAATGTCCCTTTGTGGGTTATGTGAGCCCTCCTATTGTAATTGAGTGTTGATTGCTATTGGCCCATTTGTGCATGGTGTCAACCCTCATGGTGGCTGGCTGTGAGGATCCACCCCAACCACAGTGCACAAGCTGCTGTGCAGGTGCTGACCACATGAAATGGAATCTGCCTTACCTAGCAGGGTGGGAGCTGTCGAGATCTCCCTCTGGATATGCTGCTTGTGAAGCTAATTGCATCCTGCTCTGATATTGACTGAAGTGGCCACTGGGTGTGTTGGTTCTGGGGCCTTTTGGTGCAGGTCAGTGTCAGATGCTACCTGTGACTGGCCCTGGGCAACCGGTTTACAGCTACAAAGCAATGTATGGTTTGTGGCTGCCTCTGCGGTGCCTTGGCGTGCATGGGAAGGACCACGCTGCACACCAAGGCTAGCTTCCCTAGTACTGAGTCCAGGGGAAGGTCAGCAAAAGGCTGAAAGCGCCCTGAGATCTGCCTCCACCTGCTCCTACCTACCAGCTCCTGTTTAGGCCCAGTCACTGAAAGATCCTCTGGTGGCACTCGAGTTGCATGAGGTAGGTCCTCACTGAGTTACCATGTAGGGGCGAGTGGTGTTCACCAGATTGAATACCACTTGGTGCCAGTACTGGGTCTGAGGCCACTCAGCAAAAGTTCCAGCATTTAACAAATCAACTGCTCCATGCTGTGTGCCCGCAGACCTTTGTGGTGGGGTGGGACCTCAGGAGTAGTCAGCATGAGACCAAAGAAACCAAGATTTGGTCATGTCTATGGAGGGCTCCTTACCGGTTGAGCATGTGGGGGAAAAAAATGGCCCCTGTCCTCGAGCCACTAGAACTCATTCTCTAGGTATGATTCTTATGCTGCTGCAGTTCACAGTTTGGCCAGAAGAACAGACACTAAACAAATAATAACCTAATTACACCTGTGATAAGTGCCCCCAAGGAGCACATGTGCTGTGAGAGCATTAAGCAAGAGGACAGCTCTGAGCTAGAGCATCAGGAAGCCTTCCCTGGAGAAGGGGCAGACCTGAAGGGTGAGAAGGAGGAGGACATCAGTCAGGACTAAATCCTGAGCCCCAGTGGAAGGACAGGGCCTGGTCAGGAGTGGGTCATTGTGATCCAAGGGGAGGGAGCTGGGGTGCCTTTGCTGGTAGATTTGTGGCTTTGGTGACAGAAAGTTGAATGGGCATTCGAGGGAGCTTCTTGGCTGAGAGGTGGGAGGCAAGGCTCGAACTGCTTGGCTATATTAAACTTCAGCGAGTAGGGGGAAGCTCTGAGAAGGTGACTGGGTTATGAACCTCAGGTTGGGCCACTGAGGGCCCTCAAGACTGTGTCCATCCTCCTGGTTCCAGCTGGATGGGTCCAGACAAAGCCAGAGAATAAGAATGGAAGAGATTCATGCAAGCTTTTTTACACTTTCTGAGGAAACCCAGATAATTTCCCCACAAATAACATAGCTCTGCTGTTGATCAGCTGCCCTGCAGAACTCCAGGCTGGAGTAGTGGGCTTACTATGCCTGGAGGGGGCATGAAGCGGGGATGGTGTTAGTCCTTCCCACTCACCCTCCTCAGCCCCCGCCCCCTCCCCACCATCAGGCCATTGGAGGGCAAGTTTTTCCCACTATTCCACATCTGTCCATAGCAGCGAGGGGGAGGGTATCCCAACCATCCCCTGAACTTTTGGAGCCAAGGAATTACTGGGAGCAGGGCCTTGCCTGTGCCTGAGCCAGACGTCTAGCTTCACCACCCCACTTGCCTGCATGTCTGCCTTGGGACGCTGGGAAAGGTGTTCAGGGCAAGGAGATGGAGGATGCATCCTGGAAGTGACAGTGTCCATTGCCCCACCCCTACTCCTCAGTCTCCCCTATTCTCCACCCCAACATTCCTCTCCATTCTTCCTCCTCCCCACAGACCCTTCCCCACCATCCCTTCCATTCCCAGCCCCAGTGCTTGGAGGCCTTACCATGGAGGTAAGACGGGACTGTCCCTGTCTGCCCACCACAGAGGCCTTCCCAAGGCTGCCCAGCCTAGAACTCTGGGAGCCTGAGGCCCGAGGTCCGTATTCCTCTGTCCCCCGCTGGGGCAGCCCTCCTGGGTAGTAAGTGAGGCACTGTTCAGTGACTCTGCTCCTTTTCCCTTTAGAATAGGAAGGAATATGATGCTTCCTCCCTTCCCTTTCCCCCTCCCACTCTTTCTTCCTAAAGCTGCAGGGGGAGCTGGGGAAGGGCCCATCCCCAAGTCACAGCCTGGATCTCTGACTAGAGGAGCAGGGGTGGCTTGAATTAGGGGGTCCTAGCAGGAGCCCTTCCCCACTTAGTCCCAATTCCCATCCAAATGAGGTCTCTCCAACAAATGGCTTTTGAAATGCAAATGCTACCCCCCTTCCGTTTTCACTGAAATGCTTCAAGTCTCAGAAAAGAAGGGAAAATGATGTGTTTAAGACAGCAGTGTCTCACCCGCCATCCAGCCTGATAAGGGATTGTTCAGTTTTAATTAGACAATTTGATTCCTTCAAATGCCAAACTTCCAGAGGAGGCAGCACACAGGAGCCAGGTTGCTGGAGTCTGTGCTGCACTGAGGGTGCCTCAGCCCCACCTCTGGGCCCTGCGCCCCAGAGTCTTGCTGGAGGATGGAATCAAATTGCAACCAGATTAATGGAATCCTCTCCTCTCTCCTCTGGGACCAGCCAGCTTTCCTCCAGGGCTCCAGGCTGCCCTAGGAGATGGGCCCTTTTGTCCACACCCCACCAGCCTTGGGCCCAAGGGTGACAATAGCCTCCAAGTTTTTCTGAAAGAAAAAGCCAGCGTTAGTGGTCAGCCTCGAACTGTGGAGCTTGAAAGGAGTTTTCGTCCAGCATCCTTGGGACAAGCTGTTTCTGTTTGCAGGCTGGGTGTGACTGGGAGAGCAGCCCGCCTTCTCCTGCAACTTCTACTTCCCTACTCCATCCCAGACCCAGAGCTAGCAAATTTTCAAGTTGGGCACACACAGAAAATTGGCCTATCTGTAAGGCACAACGGTAAATGGCAGAGGAGCCTGAGGCCGGAAACGTAGCTCCACATTCCACATGCCCTTGTATCCCCACACTCCTCGGTTCATTGCAGACACCTTGCTGAAAAGCTGCTGTGTAGGCTCTGAGGACACTGCGACCACAGCAGGCTGGGGGTGGGTCGGGTGTGAGGGAGGACTTGATGGAGAGTACTGACCACTGGAGTGGATGATTCTGGAAGATCTTTAAGTAGACCCTTGCCTTTCTGAGCCGGGGCAGGGCGATGAGTACTGGAGGCAGGTGAGGGCCAGGTACTTTGATGGCCTGAGGCTTGCAGGCCACCCACAAATGGAGTTTCCCATATTCCTGGCTCCCTGCTGTTTCCCACACACCAGAGAAACAGAGAAAGCAGAGCCTGGAGCCCATCTGTGAGCATGGCCTGGGGAGGGTGAGGTGGGAGCAGCAGCTGCCCCCTTTGCTGCATAGGGAAGATGAAGATGAGACCTTGGGGGAGAAGTAGCCCCTGCTAGAGTGAGCCTGGCATCTGCAGGCATTTTTGACAGCTCAGGCTGCCATAATGAAATGCCATAGGTCGGATGGCTTAAACAACGGACATGTCCGGGGCCTGGACGGCTGAGATCATGATCTGTTTTTGGTGAGGACTCTTCCCGGCTTGTATGACTGTCTCTCGCTGTGTGCTCACATGGCAGGGACAGGGAGAGCAGGGTCTCCTGCGTCTCTTCTTATGAGGACATGCATCTCATCACGAGGACCCCACCCTCATGACCTCATCTAGACATAACCACCTTCCAAAGACCCCACCTCCAAATACCATCACCTTGGATGAGGACAACTTAGAGCTCCAAAATATGAATGAGGGGGTGTGCACAGCAGCAGAATTAGATCATCCATTCCTCTCCCAGGAGATAGGACTGCATAGCTAAATTAGTAAATGCTAAGAAATGGCAGTGACCATGTATACATTTGGCACTAGCTAAATGCTCAATGATTGGGGACTGTGATTTAGAGCTTTTCCACATGAAGCAGGAGCCACCTGGGAGGAAGATGAAGGCGGATGGTGTATGGAGGTTGGGTATTTTCATAACACCAAATCGAAATACTTGCTCTGACAACAACAACGTAAAATACTGGGATCTTATTTATCTGAAAAGCCTTCTGGCTGTTAAGAAGAATTCATCTTGGGTTATACAGTCAGCCAATCTTCATTTAAAACAAAAACAAAACCAGAACAAAAAACCACAGGAAATTTGGAGCATCTGGCAAATTTAGGTGCTAGCTGCTGCATGGCCTTGACGCTCCCCTCCTACACAAGGGGGGCGTTGACTTCACCTGGCTTCTGTGGAGCCCGGACCGACCGGGCCAGGTTACCTGGTGCTCTCCCTTGCTGCCAGAGGCAACATTCACCTGGATGGAGGAGCTTGAGGGGCAGGGCAAGGGCAGGTATCTGAGGGAAAATGCCAGTAATAAAAATGCCAGGAGGTCACTGTTTTTCATTCATCCCAAGTTGACACACATCCCACCAGCATGTTAATGTCTCTGACATCAGAATTCATTTTACACTTGACCCCATCTGAGAGCTGTGTTGGGGTTTGATGGCATTTTTTATTTCCTAGTGGTACATGAAACAATGGTGCATATTACATTGAATTCTGTCTCTTAAAAAGTATTTATTTATTAAACCGATTGGGGTGACATTGGTCAACATGAACATATAGGTTTCAGGTGTTCCAAGATCTGTATATTGCACTGTGTGCCCACCACCCAAAGTCAAATCTGCTGTCACCTTATATTAAGCCTCCTTCTCCCCTCCCCACCCCCAGCACCCCACCGGCCACCTTCCCTCTGGCAATCACCACACTGCTGTTTGTGTTCATGCGTTCTGTCTTGGAGCTTAAGAAATTCAACAATTGGTATTACAGTTGCTGACTATATAGCAGGTGGGCTGGGAGCGCTGGATCTTCCAGGCCAGCTGCCACCCCACCAGAAGGGTCGCTCACCTTTATCCTGCACACATGGTTCAAGAACAAACCTGCCTTTTTCTTTTCTTTTTTTTTTCTTTACTCCCTCCCAAGGGGAAATAAGCCTTATTACTTGTTTCTTTTTCATCTTTTTGCTTGGTTTGGTTTTTAAAGTTAACATTCCTTGAGGATGGCATAAATGATTTCCATAGCACCTGGAAATCATGGTGCTTTGTGCGGAGTGCCTTGAAATACTGATAAATTTAATTCCATTGTGTGAAATAGGAACACTTTTGTTAGCAGGAAAGCCGACTCTATTATATGTGCATTATGTTTCAGTCACAACCGAAACACAGGCTGTCAAACTCATCAGCCCTCCGACTGCCTCTGAGCCGCTGCTCCCATTCCTCGTTCCTCAGGGACAGCACAGCCAGCGCCCAGACCCAATGGGGAGAGGCAGAGTTACCCTCGGCAGCTCCATCCCTGCTTGGCCCCAGTGCCTCACCCCATCTACCCCGTGACCAAATGCCATGACTCCGCCTCCAGGTTGGCTCCTGAAGCTGAACACTTCTCTGCAGCCTCTTCCCCACTCTTTCACCTGGACCACCACCTCTCTTACCTGAGTTATAGCCACACCTCCCTTCCCTCCACACTCTCCTCGACATGCAGCAGCCCTGACCTCTAACGCACCGGACAGTCCTCTGCACTCGACCTTTCAGGAGCTCCCACGCTGACAAGGCCCGGTCTGGCCCATGAATGGCCCTTCAGTGTAATTTTCCCCAGTGTCACTGTCAGACCCTACACTTGCAGCCAACAGAATTATCTGCCGTTTGGCACTGTGTTGTGTTCTCTCTGGCTGGAACATCTCCCCACCCAGTTGTCTGGCTCAGTCCTCCTCCTGCTTCATCTCAGATGACGCCTCTTTCAGGTCATCTTTCCCCCCTGGGGTGGGGCGCCTGTTCCTCAGTGCACATGTGCAGACCTATCATTTCTTGCTGGGGTTCCTGCAACAGCCTCCCAGCTGGTGTCCTGCCACCTTACTTGGCCCACCCTTCCATTCTCTAAACAGCAATCAGCATCTTCTCTCTGATCATGCTGTTTCCACTGCCATTAGGTTCAAGTCTAAACCTCTTTAAGGCCCCTATAGTATGACCTTAAGGCTCCCTATGATTCTGTATGATCTCACCTATTACCACCTCCCCAGTTTCACTCATTCCCAGTCCCTCCATGCTTCAGCTAGTCCCAGTCTCTTTCTGGGCCTCCACCCTGACACCTGCTCTCTAGCTCTGCCCACTGACTCCTATGTCTGGACCCTCCCCTGACTCCCAACTCTTTACCTGGCTAATTCCTACACACCTTCAGGTGTCTGTTGAACATCACTTCCTCTGGAAACCCTTTGTTAAATCTCTGAACTAGGCTAGGTATCTCTCCCCTGTTCCATTTCCTAGAGCTGACCACTCACAGATTTAATTGCGTGATTAATTGGCCACTGTTTCTTTTAGACTGTGAGCTGGAGAGCCATGTACATTTTGCTCCTGCCCATGTCTCTAGCACTATGTAGAGCAATGCTCTGTAAATATTTACAGAAGCAAAGATGAAGAAATGCACACTTCTATTCCTAACATTGGAAGCTGGGGCTCTAACTTGCCTTGGGTGTGTGCTGCATGGGCTGCACTTCATATATGTTTGTTGAATAAATGAATAATGAATGGCCAGCTCTTCTCAAGCTCATTTGTGTTATTATACTTCTTCAAAAATTATACTTGCTCATTTATTTTTCCATCTGCGAGAACTTGCTAGCAGAGTAGTGGCAGCAGGCCACCATGTTTTAAGAAAATTGTTGGATACAAAACTTAACATTCCGAGGCTGGAGAGTTTCTCTATTAACTTCCAATGGTTGGTTTTAGCTCCAGAGTCCTCCCTGGGAGCCAGTCTGCTTTGGGAGGGCCTCCTGCTCACTCCCTGTGTCCATTTCTCCAGTCAGAGCCCGGCCACCCGGTGGCCCTGCTGCCCCAATGGATCCACTGAACCTGTCCTGGTATGATGACGACCTGGAGAGCCAGAACTGGAGCCGGCCCTTCAACGGGTCTGCGGGGAAGGCCGACAAGCCCCCCTACAACTACTATGCCATGCTGCTTACCCTGCTCATCTTCATCATCGTCTTTGGCAACGTGCTGGTGTGCATGGCCGTGTCCCGCGAGAAGGCACTGCAGACCACCACCAACTACCTGATCGTCAGCCTCGCCGTCGCTGACCTCCTTGTAGCCATGCTCGTCATGCCCTGGGTGGTCTACCTGGAGGTAGGTCTGGGCCCCGCCTCACTCAGCACCTTCTCCAGAGAACACCATGCTGGGGCCACCAGTCCAAGCTCCTCACTGCTTTCTACCCACAGGTTGCCTGGTGCTTTCTCAGATTGTCTCCTCTCCACTCTGGCCTCAGTTTTTTTCTCATGAAATTGGTAGATTGTCTTCTTAAAAATCCCAATTACCAGTTGCAGAGTCCTTACTACGTGCCAGACCTTGTGTTAAGTCCTTTGTATGCACCATATTCCAATAGTGTCCTCATTTCACCGCCGAGAGACCAAAGTATTATCACCATTTACAGAAGTCAGGTGGCCTCTTGGTGGGCCCAGCTGGCACTGTGTCTGGTCCCCAGAATGTTCATCGGCCCAGCTGGAAGTGGGAGCCATTGAGGAGAACCCCCAAGGATAGCCATGTTCCTGCCTCTAGGCCTGAACTCTCCATTCCTCTTTCCTGCTTCAAAAGTGGGGGCGGCTGCTCTCCTCCTCCCTTCCCTCTCCCCCAGGTTTAAGGCCTCTGGGAACTGTCTGCAGCCCCTTCCTCAGGAAGGACCGGTCACCACTGCTCGGCGGGGACAGAGCCCAGCTCTGTGCCTCAGGACAGTGAGTGGACAGCTGGCTGTGGTCCAGGCACCGTGCTAGGCTTGTTCAGCCCCAGACTCCACAAATACTCATGCTGGTCCTGGGAGCCGATGCTACTCTTCTCACTTCAGAGAGGAAACAGAAGCTTTGAGAAGGTGCCTGTCTTCACCCAGATCACGCAGCAAAGGGAGAGGCGCTGATAAGAAGTACCCAAGTGGACCCACCTCCCGGTGGATGCTTTTCAGATCTGGCGGGCAGAGGTGGAAGGGCCTGGGGGCTGTGAGTGGGCACAAGCTGGGTCCTGCCCCGTTCTCCATCAGGGATTCTGGGTGGAGTCTGGGTGCAGAGGAGTCTGACCAGGTGGTCAGGAAAGAGCCAGTGCTGGCCATTCACATGCCCGAGCTGTTTCCTTCCAGCCCTGGACTAGAGAGGAGTTACCTGTGCCGGGGGCAAGCCCTTCTTTCAAAGAAAACATGAGCCCTTGGCAGGTTTGAGGGAGAGAAGGACATCAGTAGAAGAAGCTGAGAGGGTGAGGGGAGGGAGGAGGCCGGTCAAAGCGCACTCCTCTCCCAGAGGCTCCCTGCGCTTCCTGTGGCCACCACACCATCATCCTTCAGCACAGTCCAAACAGACTGGAGCTTCCTAAAGTGCCTGAGGGAGTGCTGAGCAAGAGCCCAAAGAGATCAAATGAAAGACAAAACAACCCAGAAAGATAGAGGTGCGACAGGCCAGGGTCATTCCTCCGCGACCCCAGTGTGTGAGGCCCCCAGACTCTGCTCATCGCCTCTGTAGCGGGTCCTGTCCCTGAGGAGCCCTCCTTACTTCACAGGCCTGTCCCCTCCTGCTCGCTCTCAGGGAGGCCCGGCCTCGGACCCCCTGGGAAAATGGCCTCCCTGTGTCAGTCTTCCTGTCTATCGAGGGGTGATAATAATAGTGTCTCTCTCAGCACCGTTTGAGAATCAGATGAATTACTATGGAAAAGGTGCTTATCCTGGAAGCGGCATGTAACAAGCATTGTGTAAGAGTCAGCCCTGACAGTGCTATTCAAATGAAACGGCCATAGATATCAGCCCCTCCCCACAGAGGACCCACCCGTCCCAGGCCAGAGGCACCCTCTTCCCAGAGTGGGGTGTGCTCTGCCCGGGGCTGTGGGCGTGCACCCTGGGGCTTCAGACCCACCACCCCACCACACTCCACAGTGGGGCCGAATCTCTGCATGGGCTGTCCTGGGGCTCCTGGCTATCTCTGAGTCCCTGGACAGGTATGTTGAACGTGCCTGCTCACCACTGTTTAAGGGAAAGCACGGTGTTTCGGGGGACAGGGTGGGGAATGGCATCTTAGAGTCTCCTCCAAAACAAGAGCTGGACAGGGAGCCCTACTCACAGGACACAGTCTCAGCTACTTATTGTCCCTTGAGAATGTCCCAAGTAAAGTCTCACTGTATCCCAACATCCTGTCCAAGGGTTCTTGCAACCACGTACTGCACCCTCTGTTGTCTGGCACTTCCCATCTCGCCCCATTCCCAGTGGAGTAAATGCCTCCAGCAGCCTGCCGTGTCAGCATGTGTCTGATGCAGAACTGCCAGTGCCTCGTCTGTTCCACTCCGCGCATGGAAAGCACCCTGGGGTTGGAGTGGGAGGAGGACTAGGCTCCATCCCTGACGCAGCCCCTTTCCTGGAGCGCTCCTGAGGGAAGGGAGCAGCTGTCTGCCCTGTCTCCTGGCCTCAGCCTCTGACGGGGGGCTCCCGGTCGTGTCCCAGGAAAGCAGGTGACATTGAGAAGGGAGCAGACTCAGATCGCAGGGTTGGTTAGTCACTCATCCAACATGTGTGAGCAATTCTATGTCCTACCTCTGCTCGGGGTCCAACACCCTGGCCTGCCATCAGCGAGGAGCAGGAGGGCCGTTTCAGTGCAGTCTGGTGGACTTGACAATATAGCTGTCCCCACAGGAGATGTGGGAACGCCGCAGGGACATATGACTTGGCGTGTGGGGACAAGGATGTGGTGCTGGAAGAAGGGATGCTGTCAGAGAATCATCCAGGGGAGGGAGCGGGACCTGCACTCCAGGCAGAGAAGGAAGTGTGCAGCGCTGTGCAGGGAGGGTGCTGGAGGCTTTGAGGTGTGGCAGCCACGCCATTAGCTTCAGAGGCTTGCTGTCACATGTCACAGGTAGGAGTGTGCGTGTTCGGAACAGTGCCTGACACATAGTGAGTGCCTCATGTGTGCTAGTCAGTAGGATTTAGCCAGCCAGCTCAAGGCCCGTCCCGCAGGTCTCAGCTCCCTGTGAGCAAGAATCAGTGAGTGGTAGCCAAAGGTGCAGAGAGGGGACCTGGGGTCCGGTCCTCTCTCTCTAATAAATCACCAGGCGACTTTGGACTAGTTCATTTTCCTGTTGGACCCCAATCAGAACCTTTGCGATTAGAACCTTTCCTTTCACACTTGGTTGATTTAGTCGTTTTTATGTAATTGTCTCCTCTGTGGACAAGCCTGATGGGCCTCCCAACACAGCATAGGCGAGAGCACAGGCTATGCCACCAAGGATCTGCCTCTGCTCCCGGCTCTGCAGCCCAGCTCCCTCCTCCAGGACTGGACGGAAGCTACTCCTTTCCTAGGAGGCTTAAGAACAATTCATGAGCAAAGTACTTGCCCGCAGTAGGTGTTCTAGAGACAGTGGCTACCAACACATCCCCTGAGCGCCTGAGTCAGCTGCCCTGACTGCCTTCTCCGGCAGTTACTCCTGAAACTGGGAGGAAGGCCGCCCTAGTTTCCTCCAGAGAGACCGGTGGGGACGGGGAGCTCGCGCTCCTGGAGGTGGTGACTTGTCAGTCCTGTTCACCAGGGTCCCGGGGGTCCAGAGTCCAGCACAGAGGCTGGCACACGCTAAGGGTCTACAGGAAAGAAGGAAGCGGATGTGGAAGGTCCAGACTAGGTCTTAGGGACGTGAAAGCAGACCCAAAATCCTAGTCCAGGAGAGGCTGCAGGTGGGGGGTGCGCACCTGGACAGGGGGGCCTGCAACTCTCCCAGCGATGCCAAAAGGTAGGCTCCATTTATGCCAGGGAAGCCCTTCCATCCCCTCCTCCCCCTCAGGGCATTCAGCCCCTGCCCATCTGGTCAGCGCTGCATCTGAGGCACAGGGACCCCTGTGCCCTCCAAGAGCCTGAGAGAGGGCAGTGTCACCAGAGGTTTCTTGTCTCCACAATCACAGCAGCTGCACTGCCGGGCACCGAGTTTAAATGCCAGCATTTGGTTTCCTGCCTGACAGCAGAGAAGAGGGCAGCGCGGAGAAGGAGCAGGGTTATAATTAGCCTGCTGTGCTGTGAGCACAGCGTGGGTACTGCCCTGCCCGTGTCACCGTCACCTGAGCGGGCTTCCCTGCTCCTCTTTTCTCCTGTTGGTAGAGGCCCAGGTGCATCTCCTGTCCTGACTGCGCAGGGAGGGGGAGGGGGCTGCTCCAGACTTCAAAGCCTGCTGTGTGAGCGTGGGGACCTGCATATAAACGGAGGTGTGGGGTGTGGATGTTCAGGGGGGTATGGGAGTGTCTGTGTGTGCATGTGTGTGTGTGTATAAGGGGGGGGGATATGAGTATGTGCGGTGGGGGCAGGGGAAGGAGGCAAAGTGCTCCTGCGAGTAGCTGGACTCCTCCTATCCCATCATTCCAAGGCTATATCCTTACAGCCCCTCCCCAGCCCACTCCGGGGTTCCTGACAGCCTAGCCCAGACTTCCCTTCTTTCATTCTCCATGTATAACAAGGAGCAGAAATGTCGTCCCTGTTTCACCAGGTCATTGTCTTCGCCACTGATACTAGCAGACACTTATCGGGCCCCTACCCTGCGCCACACCCATTGTGGGCACTGAAGGAGCCACCTGGTCCCTCAGAAACATGGGCCAGAGCAGGACCAGACGCTGAGCCAAGTGGCCTGGGCAAGTCACTCCTCTTTTCTGAGGCTTGGTCTCCTTGTTGGTAAAATGGGGGTCTCAGGTGATCACACAAATGTTTTACAGATAAAAAGTTGAAGTGCCCTAACCAGTTTGGTTCAGTGGATGGAGCGTTGGCCTGCAGGCTGAAGGGCCCCAGGTTCAATTCTGGTCAAGGGCATGTACCTTGGTTGCGGGCACATCCCCAGTAGGAGGTGTGCAGGAGGCAGCTGATCTATGATTCTAACTCTCTATCCCTCTCCCTTCTTCTCTGTAAAAAAATCAACAAAATGTATTTTTTAAAAAAAGTTGAAGCACTCAGTGTAGGTTGGTCATCTTTCTTCTAGCATAGTTCTTGGCACAAAGTGCCTTTATGTGTCTAGGAGAGGGGCCAGGGCCAAGGGCCTTGGACATCATGGACATGACTCCCTTTGTTGCCCCTCTTCCTGCCCACATCCCAGGCAGAGACCACAGGCCTCCCCAGCTCCCATCTGTGCCATGCCTGGCCTCCCCCAGGAGAGCCAAGCTACCAAGCCCGAGCTAATCTCCCTCCTCTGTCCCCATCACGTTGCTTTGTCCGCAGGTGGTGGGCGAGTGGAGATTCAGCAAGATTCACTGTGACATCTTTGTCACTCTGGACGTCATGATGTGCACAGCAAGCATCCTGAACCTGTGTGCCATCAGCATCGACAGGTGAGCCCAGACCTTCCGCCTTTCAGGCTGCCCCACCTCGTCTTCAGAATCAGGCTCTGCCTATGATGCCATGTGGCTGGCTTTGTGCCTGTGAGTCAGTGTGTTTGTGTGCATGTGTGCCTATGTGTATATGTGTGTGTATACACACAAGCACATATGTGTAGGTGCATGCGTGTGTGGCTAGGAAAGTACGTCTTCTGGACAGTGATGTTGCTAAGACTACAGCCTGGTACATGGGAGGAAGCAGTTGATTCTGACTGGAGCCCCAGTTCTATCACTTTCTACTTGAGTGGCCTTGGGCGGATTATGGAGGTTCTCGGGATACTACTTTCATTGTCCAGACACAAGGATGACGATGCCTACCCATTGAAGGTATGGTGTCTGCTTATGCATTTATGTCCAGCACAGGGCACGTGCCCAGGGCGCCCAGGCTCTGTTCAACTTGTTGAGCTGTATCTGGAGCCTTTCACTGATTCGTACACACAGGCCACGTGAGCTCCCAAAAGCCCCGCCCCTACTCCCTTTGGAAGCTGAAACGAGCTAATTCCTCTACCCAGCACTTCCTGTACTGGGTAGAGGAATATGAGGGTTCATACATGATTCCTGTTGTTATTGTTTCTGCTGAATGGGCTTAACCCTTGCTCTAGGGCAGTGGTCGGCAAACTCATTAGTCAACAGAGCCAAATATGAACAGTACAATGACTGAAATTTCTTTTGAGAGCCAAATTTTTTAAACTTAAACTATATAGGTAGGTACCTTGTTATTAGCTTAATTAGGGTATTCCTAAGGCTTAGGAAGAGCCACACTCAAGGGACCAAAGAGCCGCATGTGGCTCACGAGCCGCAGTTTGCTGACCACGGCTCTAGGGTTCTGGCTACCAGTCTATCAACAAACACTTCCACCTCTAGTGGGCTCAGTGCAGGTGGAGTAGGTGGGGTTTCAAAGGCACAAAAACCCAGGCCATGAGACCCAAGTGGCGGGACTGGGGTAAAATATGGCCCAGGATTAATGGTAGCCAGTTAGTCATCAAGCAGTCAGTTGGGCAGCAACATTGTCCTCGCTGTCTGAACTGGGGACAAGAAGGAGGATTGATTTTAGAGCAAATAGTTGGGCTTCATGGAGGGGGACCAGTTGTCCACCCCCAAAGAGTGTGTGTCTCTGGTTGTGCATGTTGTGGAGTGAGGGGTCTCCCCACACTGGTTCCCTTGCAGGTACACGGCTGTGGCCATGCCCATGCTCTACAACACGCGCTATAGCTCCAAACGCCGAGTCACCGTCATGATTGCCATCGTCTGGGTCCTGTCCTTCACCATCTCCTGTCCGATGCTCTTTGGACTCAACAACACAGGTGAGGCCTGCTTCTGCCTGCCAAGGGCTCAGCTGGCCTCAGTGCAGGATCCCATGGCGGCCTGATTGCCACCCTGGACTAAGGCCAGGGTGGGTCTCCTGGGCCAGGCCTGACTCCATGTGCTTCCTGGTTGGGCCAGAAAGGAGTAATGAATGATCTGGGGCACAATGGAGTTGGGTGAGGGGTGGGAATAATGATTCAGGAGGTTATCTGGCCATTTTCAACTTTGTTTATTAGGCCAGATAGCCTCACAAACTGCATGTGTGTTCCTGTTACATGTGTATGCACACTTGGGGAGGCTACTGGGCCTCTTTACTCCTGGGCCAGTTGAGCTCAGGTCAGGCTTCGGTCCCCAGGGGCAGGAAAGGTAGAAACAAGTGGAGGCTGGCACACCATGGCCTGCCCTTCGCGAGGCAGCTGGAACATCTCAGGCAGAAGAGTCACCGTGCCTGCCTGCTGGTGTGGCCTCGAGCTCACTGTCATCAGGGAGGCAAGAGCAATGCGGGGGTGCCTGTGGAGACCACTGCAAGGCAATAGTGCACAATGAAGCTGTGAAATGTTGGTACAAAGCTAACTCTTGTGGGAATTGCAAGAAGCAGGGACAGGCCTCAATATGCTTGGATTAATCTGGAGAGGCCCTGAGATAGCGGACAGACATCTACTAGACCTGGAGGGAGCATGGGAACACAGGTGAGTTCAGCAAACAGAACGCAGTGACCTTGCCCCTAAAATAGAAAGGTTCTAGACCTCCCCTCCAGCATACAGGAAAGGCTAAAATAATAGCTTACTTTCTTAAAATAAATTTCTTTGGGCATTTTTCCCAAATATCCTGGCTTCACTTGTGTGCTCATAGGTGGCAGAACTAATGCCGGTGTAGTAAGGGAATATTAATGGAAAAAATTGGAAGTGGTCGATCATAGCTTAGCTTTTTGCTCACGGTTGTTTAATGCTCTGACTTAGGCTGTGCATTTGCTTGCATCTAGCCCTTCCAGGCCACCATAGAAGTCTAGTATAGTCTCTGCACCTGTGCCCTGCACCTTTGGTGGAGGGGCCACACTCTGGCCTGTGGGCCTGCTGACCCACCCTCCTGATGCTCTCCCTCCTCCAGAACAGAGCGAGTGCATCATTGCTAACCCCGCCTTCGTGGTCTACTCCTCCGTCGTCTCCTTCTACGTGCCCTTTATCGTCACCCTGCTGGTCTACATCAAGATCTACATAGTCCTCCGGAGGCGCCGGAAGCGGGTCAACACCAAGCGCAGCAGCCGGGCTTTCAGGGCCAACCTGAAGGCCCCACTCAAGGTCCCAAGATCCCCCTCCCCTCCAAGGTCCCCACTTAACCATCACTGAGGTGGGTCATCTAGTGCTCAGTGGGGACCTGGGACACCGCAGCAGGAGGGAGTCCAGGATGGGGACCTCTGAGCAGGCTTGGACCTCAAAGGCTTGGACCTCAGTGAAGGGACTTGGATCTCCAGGAGTGGGAGGTGGAAGGGTGGAGGGATTGACCTGGGAGAAGTCGTTGCTTGGAGATCTTTATGTGAACACAGCAGCCCTTGGCACCCTCCTGGGCTCCTTTCCTCTTTTCTTCACTTCTCCTTTCCTCACTCTGATCCCTCTGTCTCCCTTTCCCTCCCTCGGATATATCCATCCCATCTCCTTACTTCCCACACTCTCCCTCCTCCCTTCTGCACACAACTCCTCCTTCCTCCCCTGCTGTTGCCTACTTCTCCACTCTGTCTCCCTCTAACCGCCCTCCCCCCATTTCTTGTGAATTCTCTCTGCTCAGACCTCCCTAAGGAAGACAGTATGTGGGCATGGAAGGAACAAGAGCTTGGGGGTTAGACACATCAGGTTCAAATCCTGGCACTGCCACTTTCGCTGAGTGACTTTGGGCAATTTGCTTAACTTCTCTAAGCCTCTGTTTCCTCATCTGTCAAGTGGGACTCATAATACCGACCTCACAGGGATGTCTTGAGGATTCAGTGCGAGAGAGATGTGAGCCTGCCTAGCATGGCTCCAGACCCTTGGCAGTTGCTCCATAAAAGTCAGGGCTCATTTGTCTCTCATCCTGCCCACCTCTTGCCACCTGACCTCGATTGCTTCTTCAGGCCCCTAGCCTCCTGCTCCCTGCCCTCCTCTGAGCCCCTGTGCCCAGCCTTACTACCCAGCACTGGGTCTCTGTGCCCGCCCTCCTCCCCGTGATGACCAGTGTGCTGGCTCACTCCACAGGGCAGCTGCACTCACCCCGAGGACATGAAACTCTGCACCGTTATCATGAAGTCTAATGGCAGTTTCCCTGTGAACAGGCGAAGATTGGTAAGTGTTTAGGCCAGAACCCACAGCCAGGTCTGCCCACTTCGAGGGAAATCCACCTGCCATGATTCTCAGAAACCTCCCCAACTGCTCAAAGGGATAAGCACCTTCTTGGCTCCCTCAAAGAAGGAAGCCCGACTCACCACACACACCTCACTACAGGCATGCGCAGGGCAGCTCAAGTCTGCAAGGCCCAGAGAGGTCTCCTGACGTAAGAAAATGTCTGGGAGAAAGAACTTGGCCTTAATAACAAGATAAAAATAATAATAATGACTATTGTCATTCATTGAACACCTACCATATTCCTATTATCTCATCAAATCCTCACAGCAACCCTGGGAGGTAGGTCTTATTGGTCACATCCATCTTCCTTTTGCAGAAGAGGAAACAGAGGCTCAGAGAGGTTGGGTAACTCCCCCAAAGCTGAGTAGTTAGTGAGAGAGCACATAACTGAACCCAGACTCCTGTGACTCTGAAATCCACGCCTCTGCTGTGCTTTGCACTTGCGTGAGCTGCCCAGGTTCTGGGGCTGGAGGCTGGGTGGGCACTAGGGGAGGAGGGAGCTGAGCAGCCGTAGGGCTGGTGTGAAGTGCGGCCTCTAAGGAGAGCCCAGAGGTGCAGAATCACAGCAAACCCCAATGGTAGTAGCAGCAGGGCCCAAGCAGCAGGTGTCTCCTTCCCCGGGTGGTTCAGGAAACCCACCAAGGGCCACATGTGGAGTCCAGGCCAGGTGTCCTCAGGGAGCAGGGCCCCCATCATTTACCTGCACAGCAAGAGAAGGACTCAGAGGAGCCATTTAGGAGGCAGGTGCCGAAACAGGGACTCAGAATAGGGCCGAGGTAGTGTCCCAGGTATACCACCTGGGCACACAGTGAGGCTGCATTTCTGCAGTTCAGGCTGAAAACCTGAGGCCTAGAACAAGGGAACCTAAGGGAGGACCTGGGAGGCCCTCCAGACCAGACCAGTAGGGAGGGTGTGGGGACCCAAGAGAAATGGAGCCGTGTGAGGGCTGCTGCAGGTGAGCCTGCAGGGAGAACAGCAGTGCCCTCTATGCAGTTTGAGCATGAGCTCCTGTGGGCAGGCCCAGGACATGCATCAGCAATTTATCCCCAGCAGCTAGCTCAGCACCCTGCACTTAGCTGGCGTTCAGTAAATATTGCTCAGTGAATACAAGAGAAGTGCCTGGGTAGTAACCCTACCCCAAATGGTTATGTGGTTACCGAGGACACATAAGGATTTCTCTGGGATAGGGGCCCAGATGACCGCACAGGCAGGGACTGCTGTGGGTCCTGGGTCCTGTACCCAGACAGCCCTGCCTCTGGGTGATTGTCCTTGCCCTCTGTGACCTGTGGTGTTGGCTGACATCTGAAGAGGGAGGTAGGGAAGAGCCGGGAGGCCTGTCGAGGCCAGGTGGGGCCAGGTAGGCCAGGTGCGGTGGGTGGCTCCTGCTTGAGACTTGCCTAGCTTTACCCAAGCTCTCTGCCTGGTGCAGGAGGCTGCGCGCCGAGCCCAGGAGCTGGAGATGGAGATGCTCTCCAGCACCAGCCCACCCGAGAGGACCCGGTACAGCCCCATCCCACCCAGCCACCACCAGATGACCCTCCCCGACGCGTCCCACCACAGCCTCCACGGCACTCCTGACAGCTCCGCCAAACCCGAGAAGAATGGGCATGCCAAAGACCACCCCAAGATTGCCAAGATCTTTGAGATCCAGTCCATGCCCAATGGCAAAACCCGGACCTCGCTTAAGACCCTGAGCCGCAGGAAGCTCTCGCAGCAGAAGGAGAGGAAAGCCACCCAGATGCTGGCCATTGTGCTTGGTGAGTCAGTCGGCCCTGCTGCCGGCCACACCCAGCTCTGCCCAGCCCTGGCCGAGGGAGGGACTTCTTACTGCAGGCCCCATTACCTGCCACCCTCTTCCCAGCCAGCATTGGCGAGTTGTGGGACTGGCACTTTCTCAGGCCCAGGCCAAGCCTGCAGATGCATCCTATTAGGTAGACTCCATAATTATGCTCAGCTTACAGATGGGGTGATTGAGGTTCAGGATGGTCCTATAAGTTGACCAACGAGGACCCACAATGAAACTTAGGGAGTCTGACTCAAGAGCATGTGAACTTGACCAGTCTACCATCATAACCCAGAACCTCATAACCCAGGCAAGCCACTTCCCCTCTAGTCCCGTAGATTGCTTCTCAAGGCTATGTGGTCACCAATGGTAGATGGTGGGGAAAGCTATTTATAAACTGTGCAACAGAGCGCACAGACGTTATCATTATGATCTTTATTAATATTGCTATTCCCGAGGAATTAGGAAACTCAGTCCCCCTGTGCTTAACCAAGACCCTAAGGGACCAAAGTTGTAAATAATTTAAAGAAGGGATGTGAGAGAGCCCGATCCGAATGAGGGCATGGCTGTCAGCGGGCCCTGTCCACAAGGCAATGCTTTCAAATGAAAGTCCCTTAGACAACCAGATGCTAAAGGTCAGAAATCTGGGCGGGACTGGTGTGGGTGGCTGGGAACAGGAAGGACTGATGTGACTCGGTCCTCCAGGTAGCACCCGGCTAGTGTGTGACACCTCCACGCCCACCTGGGTAGTGTGTGCCACCTCCACGCCCACCGACAGCTCTGAGATGTGCGTGGGGCAGGTGTAACTATCCTCGTTTCACAAATGAGGGCACAGGGTCTCAGCAGGTCGATCATGCCGCTGGGAGCGACTGAGCAGGGTTCAAGCTGGACCCTCTGCTCTAGTCCACAGGGTCTCTGCCCAGCAGTCCTGCCTTCACAGGCACCTCTCCCTCTCAGGGACCCTCAGTGCCCCAGCAAAGTATCCTGTGCACACAATGCCTTGACACCCAGGATCCCACCCCAGCAAGTCAGCAGAGTGGGTGGGACGGACATCGGTCTGGGCTGGGGCCTGCAGCATGCAATCCAGGGGCCCACTGAGTGCAGGCCCTCCCAGCCAGCTTCCCCCTGCCCTGGGCCAGCCTGACCCCACCCTCTCCCCCAGGCGTGTTCATCATCTGCTGGCTGCCCTTCTTCATCACACACATCCTGAACATTCACTGTGACTGCAACATCCCACCTGTCCTGTACAGCGCCTTCACGTGGCTGGGCTACGTCAACAGCGCCGTGAACCCCATCATCTACACGACCTTTAACATCGAGTTCCGCAAGGCCTTCATGAAGCTCCTGCACTGCTGACCCGCTGCCCACCTCCCTGCCAGGCGCCGGCTGCAGTCCCTAGGAGCCCTGGGCGGGAGGGTGTGGGGTGGACTTCCCTTTGCCTGGCAGGCCCTGTAGTGTTAGCTTGACACCACGCCCCACACTGTCGGAATACCCTCACTCTGCCAGGGCAGTGTAGAGAGCCAGGCGTGGTGCCAGCCCTTGGGCTGGACCCAGTGGCTCAGGGGCAGCTCACAGAGCTCCCCTCCCACTTCCAGACCCTTCTCTTTGGCACCAAAGACAGGGCAGCCCACTCTGGCCTTTCTTGGGAGCTGGTGTTGCAGGGGCCAGAGTCAGGCTCGAGGCTGCGCCCTCTGCTGGGCTCAGCCTGGTCCCCACAGGTTTGTGCTGGAGGGGACGGTGGGGAGGCATGGATGCTTCATAGCCCACAAGCCCACACCAGGGCTGTTGCCAAGGCCCCAGCTAATCTCCTTCTGGGGACACCCATGTAAATACCAGACCACAGAGTGACCCCGAGGGAAGCCCAAGCCAAAAGTCTTCACTCTCCCGCCCGACAGGAGCCTCTACTTCCCTCAGAGACCACCCCTCAGCTCACCCTGCTGCCTCCTGATGGACTCAGGTGAACTTCTTGTAGCAAATGTTAGCGAGCCTGGGGCAGGGGGTGAAGATGGCTGGGACTATGTCTGGGGCCTGGATGCGGGTGTCTGAGGTTCTTTGGGGGCTGCCTCCTGCCATACTATGCCACAAAACCACCTCCCTTTTCCTTTGCCTCTTCTCTTACCCTCCCCCTTCCCTCCCACTGCCCGGCCTCGGAGGAGCCCTGCTGAGGGAGGAGCCCTGGCCTGGCCCTCCTGAGGGAGGATGGGAAGCTGCAGTTGGGGGAGCCCCCTGCCCCAGGCTCTGTAACATCACTACACCTGCTCCACAACAATAAAACTTTGACAAGTCACCTGGCAGCCCCTTGGGGACAGACACGGTGTCAATGGGCACGGCGCCACTTGTCCTTCACCTCAGAGGCAGCCAGCCCACTGTCTGTGTGGGGAGGGTGGAGAGGCACCCTGCACACCCTCCAGGAAAGGGTGGGGGAAAGAAGAAAGGAAGAGGCCCCTGGAGGACCAGGGAGATGTGTGTGCCTCTGTCTCCCCTCCTCCCGCCTCCTCCTCTCAAGCAGCTGAGTGCCCTCCATCCTGCTACTGGGTGGCCCTGACCCTCAGCCGTCAACCAAGATGGAGGCAAGAACATTTCCTGTGGGAATCCCAAGCACACTGTGGGCTCCCCTAACTGCCAGAGTGACAGGGGCTGCCAGCGGGAAGCCAGGCTGTCCCCACATCGTGCTCCCTGCTCCAGGGCCCAGCACCCCTGAGGATTGATCCTCAGCCCTCTCGCCCCCCAGGGCAGAGGCTCCGTGGAGAAGGTGGCCTTCGCGGTGCCACTGTGCTGTGTCTGTCTGCCCCTTGCCCCTCTTCCGTGTCACATCAGGACCCTGTTTAGGGCAAGTTCAGGAAGCAGGGAGACCCTGAAGGACGTGGCCTGGTCCCTCCCCTCTACCTCCAATCCAATCACAGCTCCGAGCCTTCTGGGGCCATGACCCGGCAAGAGAAACAATCCCGTGAAGGAGAAATATTCTCAACTTCTTGAGAATAACAGCAGTGATGACAAACAAGAAACTGGCACCCACGGCCCAGCTCGGAGCTGTCAGGGCATAATTTGCATGCTAAATGCAATATTTTTAGCACCGAAGTTTGGAGCACTTAACTTGCCCTGAACACTTAATGATGGACTGGGATCTTCTTGAACCTGAACGTGGCCCTGAGTTCTGGGAGAGGCTCCTGTCCCCAGGAGCACCTGGATCCCAGAGGTGGGCAAAACAGTCCCTCATCTTGCTGGGGGTTCGATAGCCCAGTGCCCACCTTCTGGGGGAGGCAAGAGACCCCAAGGGGGCTAGAAGCGCCAAGGGCCTCTCAGTTGCTGACACTCACACCATAGCCAACATACCCACAGCACACGCTCACCCACACCACACACTCAGTCTGCAAAAGATCTTGACCTGGATGGAGATTAAAAGCTCATCTTGTCATTAGAAATCTTACGAGATCATATGGGTTTATCAGATGTGGTTATTGGAAGAGATGACAAAGGGAGGGAGAGAGGAAAATGGGAAGGAAGGAAGGGAGAGAAGGAGGAAAGGACTGAGAGAAGGAGAGGGGAGGGAGGCCGCCTCAGAGCAGCTCGGAGGGGCTGTGGCAGGGAGGAGAGGGGAATAGGGCAGGCATGGGCGGGAGGAGGGACGGGAAAGTGCCTACAGCTGTCATGCAGCTTCAAGTCTCTGCCAGACAGTAGACTGACAGCTAGAGTGGGCAGGGGGCGGGCTGGGCCCCACCCCTTCCCCCCTCAGTACTTCAGGGGCAAAGGAATGAGTGTGGGGCCCAGGAACGCCAAGGTGGGAGGGGGTGGCCCAGGTTCTGGCTCTTTCCCAGGAGGCCCTGACATGGCCCCTTTGCCTTGACAGCAAGGGCGGAAAGGGAGCCGGAGGCTGGGCAGGCTACCGACCTCCGACTCTCTCTTCTCTCTGCTTTCCCCTGTGCCTGTCTTTTTTGTAGACTGACTTTTAGTCAAAGAAGCATCCATCTGCCTTGATAGCAGGTGCAGGCCCCCCACCTCCCCAAGAGCACGGCAAGGAGGCGCTCCTAAGGAGCAGGCCTCTCTGCTCAGACGCGGCGGGGCATCCGCGTGTGTCCTCTCAGGTGCCCGCACGTGGCTGCGAGTCTTCAAAGCTTTGGCCCTTATTCTTCCCCTGGGGGGTCCTGAGGAGTCCCAGGTGGCCATGGGCTGGGGAGATGTCCTGGGCATTGAGAAGGCAAATAGTGCAGGAAAAACTCTATCCCTTCATCCATCCACCCAGCTGTTGTCTTAGCGAATGTTTATTGAGCCACTGTTGTGCTCCAGGCCCTGAGCAAGGTGCTGAGAATAAAATGGTGAAGAAGGTGGACAGGGTCCCTGCCTTCTCGAAGCTCACGGGACAGTGGACAATGGGTGTGAATCACGAGGTAATGGCCAGAGCTCCACATCCCCGGGCTGAGCTCGGGCTGGGTGTGGAGACACAGCACCAGGGCACCATTTTCCTAGTGGCAACGATGCCTGCCGTGGGATGCAGCAGCCCCGGTGGGCCTTGGCCTGGAGCAAGGAGGTAGGGAATTGGAGAACTTCCTGAATGGCAGATCAGGAGGCCCCCGAGAGAAGCAACTGGTGACCCTGTTTCCTGTGGCCTGCGGACAGGGGAAGCCAATTGCCAGCAACCAAGATGTGAGGACTGGCCGGCCTTGGGGACATTGGAAATGCGCCCACCTCTCTGATCCCTTCCCACACCATCCCTGTCCCAGGGATGCCTTGCCCAGCCTGTGACCCACCGCCGCCCTGCCCTTCCAGCCCTAGGGCCCAGGCTGCGTCTGTGGCTTTGACTCCCATCTAGGCAGGGCCATAGGGGGCCTGGCCCCACGTGACCCCTGTCCTCACACCCCCAGGGGATGGTCCATATACTACTGGGATAGAGGGTGGTGGCCTCGGTGGCAGGTTGGCCTTTGAACCCAGTCTTTTGACTATTGTCTTACATTGTCCGTTCCACCCACTTCCTGACCAGCCCTGAGCAAAGTGGGTGGAGGCTTGTATGGACAGAGCATTTTTAAAAAGGGAGGTAGAGAAAGAAACCCATTCCGGACTAGGCTTTCAGGGGCCATCCTTGGGGTGCCTGTGACTAGCTGCTACAGCAAATGAGTGTGTGTGTGTGTGTGGGGGGGTGCTTGGCAGGGGCACAGAGTCTGGTGTGGCTTCAGCAGCCAGAGGCAAGTCAGGGCACCCGTTTCTGAAGGTTTCTGCTAACCAGCTGCCCTGGCTCTGGTCCTGGGGTTCTGGGGAAGCAGAAGCTGGTGGTGAGAAAGCAGACCATCTTCCGAGGGGGGTCCCACCCTGCCTTTTTAGGGTTCTGGGTCAGGGAGAAGCAGGTGTGTGATAAGAACACTTTCCCACTCCCTCTCCTACCCCAGCTCTGCCATAAAGCTGGTGTGAGCTGTGGGCAGAGTGTGTGGCCTGGAGGGCGGTGGGAGGGGCCTCACATCCACCAGCAATGCTGCAGGGCCACGGCCCTTGTGTGGGCTTTCTCTCATCTGCACCCCTGGCTTCTGTCCCAAAACCTGGAGGTGTGTGTGGGGCTGGAGCGAGGGAGGCAGCCTACCAGGCATCTGGGGGCAGCTGCTGCTGGTGAAGTAAGGGATGGGTCAGGTGTGGGGAGGGGCTGGGATTTGGTAGGAACAAAGCTCTGGCAGCAGACCTTCTGGGTTTTTCTGATGGGGCTCAACTCCAAACATTCTTCCCTGTCTTCCGCCCCCCGCCCCCCGCTCCCCGCCACTCACCCCGTCCAGGGCTGGGAAAGCCTGGGGTGGGCAAGAGAGGGCGGAAACTGCCAGGAGGAGACACGTGCCAGGTCTAGTGCTGCTCTGTGACGCTGAGCCCGAAACGCCGACCTGACCCCAATCCTGCTACGCACCCAAGTGCGGGGTCCACCCCTCCCACAGCTTCTGTACTACGGTGGACAACAGGAGGTTTACAGTGTGAGTACTTGAAACACAGGGCTTATTCTTGTATTATTATTTACTAATTATTGTGTTATTGCCCATACAAACAATTGTACGCCTATTTTTGCCCACGCCTGTATTATCTTCCGGCCCTTCTGCAGGCAGGCTCAGCCCTCACTGCTCTGCCAGCTGAAGACCGAGTAGGGACCAACACCAGCCCTGGCTACGCCCTCCGTGGTGGATGCAGACACGGCTCCCCCGCTTTGCTTACATAAGCCCACTGGCTGGGTCCAGAGCTCAGGGTAATCCCATCTACGGATGGTCATTGAGGCTGTGTGGCAGCAGGCACGGCCCACAGTGGGCTCCCCGCCCTGCAGCTGGCCTGATGCACCTTGAGGTATGTCCCAGGCGGTGTCAGCACTGCCCTGCAGCACGTTGCCCTGCAGCACGCTGCCCCTTCCTCCCCGGGGTGGGCCAGCAATGGAAAATAGCAGTGGCTCCTCTGAGCATCCGCCAAAAGGCTCCCAAAGCTGGCTTGTCGGCACCCCCCCTCCAACAGAAAGGTTCCTCTGACTTGGGAGAAACTGCAAGAAGCGAACATGTTGAGCGCTTGCTAACTGCTTCCCCTTCTGATCCACAAGGCTCTGATTCTCCTGTGACCACCACCAGTGAGATAAGCAGCTGGCCGTGGCTGTGCACCAGCCTCAGAAAGTTCCAGCAACTTGAGGTCACCACTAGCAGGTGGCACAGCAGGATTGGCATCCAGGTCCACCTGTCTTTAAAGCCCGTATCTCCCCACATCCCAGGCCCCCAGAGCTTCCCTCCCCAGCCTCAGTCCAGCTTGGCCACTACCCTCTGTCTCTTACTTTGCAGCAACAACCCCGCAGCCATAATCGGAGTCAGTAGGCCTGGATGGCATGCCTAGAGGGCTGGGATGCAGAAATAAACACGGGCAGGGATGCGCTCATCCAGAGAGGGAAGGCGCTCTCTGAACCTCACTGCAGGGGGCGTAGATACAGAGTGACCCTCTCTAGCCAGCAGTCAGCGAAGGCTTCCTGGGTGGGGATAGGCACGTTGGATCTTGAAGAGTATGGACTGCACTGTAGATGCTTACATTTAACTCACTGAAGTGGAAAATGTGCTCCTTCAGTTGCACCAGCCACATTTCAAATGCTCACAGCAGCACGCGGACCTGGTGGCTGCCTCTTGAACAGCCTCAGAGAGCGTTTCCACCCTCCCAGGAAGTTCTGTGGGGCAGGCTGGTCTATAATAACTCCTAGGCTAGGAGTTTAGGTACCTTCCCCTAATGGGAAGGAGGAAGGGTGAGGAGCAGGCTGGCGGAGGGCAAGGGAGTGCTCAGTTTGGGCCACAGAGAGCTTAAAAGGTTAATAGCACATCCAAGTGGAGATTGAGGCGTGCCTATCCTCCTCAACCGCTATCTCCCTAAACAGGGTTTGCAATTCAACTGGACACCCTCTCCTTGGGAATTTCAAGGGCCTCACTAATATCCAATCTTAAACATCCCTAGGAAACTGCTAGGAGGCAGCCGTTGAAGTGGGTGCAGGGTGGATGCTATGTGTGTCTGTGTCTGGACTCAAGGCGGATGCTGGGTCTGCCTGGAAAGGGGGGGCTGGAAAGAGACAAGAAGGTGCTAGCAGGCGATGGAGGGCGGTGCTGGCTGGAGCCCGTCTAAAACCCCCAGCTCCATTATCTCTTGGAGGAAGGAAGTAGAGGAAGCAGGGGTCTTAGGGCCTCAACCTGGACCTTGGGATCCTCAGAGCTGAAATGATTCCTAGAGATAGTCTTGTCCGAATCTCATGAGATCCCTGCCATCCATAGGGCTATAAGTGCGGAAGGATGACCTAACTCTTCTAACTCCTTTCTTTCAAGGTTTTTCCTCAAACCCTTTCCAATAGAGTAAGACAGACACCACTGTTCCTCTGCGGCTCTCTCCTGACCACTCCCGGGGATCAATCTGGGCTCCCCCGGGGTGAATATGTAGCCCACGTCCCTTCTCTCACTCACTCCCAACCCTCGACTTGGAGCCAGACCCAGACCTCAGGGCACAAGAGGCAGACAGCACTGAGCCCCGCCCCTTCCCTCTTCCACTCCAGCACGTTCTGGGAAAGACAGCACTCCCGGGACATTTTTAACAAGTCGTGCCTCGGGCTTAGTCAGGAAGAACAAGGAGAATGGGCCAAGAGGCTAGCAAGGAGCAGGAGGATGGAACCATCTACTCAGTGCCCCCTGCCCCCGTCCTCAGGACTCCCCACTCATCCTACAAGGAGAGGAAAAGGCTGCAGGCCAATGTCTGTCTTCCTGGATCCCTAAGGAATGGCACAGGGAGAAGCCACAGGTCGCCCCCTGGTGGGTGTTCTCAGCCTTGGCTGCTCTCCACCTAACGCCTGGATGCTGTCCCAGAGACTCTGGGTAGCACCAGATATTTAATAAGCCGCTCTAACAACCCCCTCACACACTTCCCCCGGGAGATTCTAGTGTGCTAGGGCACACCCAGCTCAGAGCTGCCAGGGTCTCTCTGGGGCTCTAGGCTGCGGCATGGTGGGGTGAAGTGTCTGAGCCCCATGAGCTAGCGCCACAATCCAGAGACCACAGGATGGGAGACGAGGTGCTCCCAGCTTTGCTGAAGATGATGCATGAGCTTGGCATGTACACGGGCAACAGGTATCTGCTTTGCCGCCCTCGTGCCACACTGAGGTAAGCCTGCCAGCTAAGGGCGCTGCACGCAGCCGGGGAGGGTGGCACGCAAAGGTGGGCCTGCCAATTGGCTGAGGATGGAGCTGGCCATTAGTTGGGGCAGAAGGTTCTTTTCTCTGACAACTACAAAACACCCTTGAGTTGGAGGGGCTGCTCCAGCAGTGTGGAAAGGTCGAGAGGGCAGGTGGGACCCCTAGGTCACCTGTCCTGACCCCACCACAGCTCCCCTCCACCCCCTTCCAAGGGTTGCCAGCCCTGGCAGAGCCAGAGAGGAAGCAGATGCCAGCGACCGCTGAGCCAGGGTTAGGTCACACAAGGCTAGTGTGAGCAGCCCCAGCCCTGTCCCAACCTGCCCCATAACCAGCAGGCCAGGCCCGGCCAGCTGAGGTGGCCATGCTGTGGTCACAGGAGAACTTTCTGCTGCTGCTGCACAGAAAAGGCCTGCCCGGCGAGCGCCATGGAACCCAGATAACCTCCTCCTCCCCAGCACCCGCTCCTCCTGCCCCCTGGGCCTCCTCGTGTGAACTCATACACACGGACACGCACACGTACACCCCATCTAACACTACTGGCCCCTGTACAGCCAGGCTCCACAGGCCAGTCTATCTCTAAGCGGGGGACTCAAATCACAGCTTTATTGACTTTAGGGTTTGAACTTAGCCACACAAAATGGGCACAGCAAAGGGTGGTCAGGGAGTCCAGGAACTGAGCGTCCACACAGGATCCCTTGTGGGAAGTTGGAACACTACCTTCCTTTCCTCCAAGAGGGACCAGGCCACCGCGAAGGTGTGGTCAGTCCAGGAGCAGGGCGGGCTGGCCGGTACATGATGAGCAGAATGTCCTCTGGACTTTCAGCTCCCGCCCTTGTATGAAGTGCAGGTGTCTGGGTCTCCCGGACCCACCCAGGTAAGGGGCCAAGTCACACAGACCTGAGCTGGGGGAGCACTTCTGTCTCCTCTGTGCCTTTGTCCTCAGAGAGGGCTCCTGGGATGCAAAGGGCCCTGTGAGCCCAGGGGCAGCTGGCTAACGGTGGCAGGAGTCTTGGGAATGAGAAGGGAATTCACTTTGGGGGCTCGAGTTCAGGTACAGGAGGAGGAGGAGGCTGGGTCTGTTGTACTCGCACTTGGGGGAAGCGTTGAAGGACCTCTCCAAGCCAGGGCCCCTCCCTGGCTGCAACCTCAGTGTGCCTCTTCCTGTCCCTCCATCACGCAGGGGACTAGGTGGCAAGTACAGGGCAGGGGCCCTGCCAGAAGCCCAGTGCACTTCACCAACCCCTCGCCCTCATGGAGAGGAGAGCCCAGGTGTCTATACTTCGGTCTGGTCTCCAGGCTCAGCACTGCCCACAACGGCCAGCGAGGGCTCCTTGCCCTCCAGGAAGGTGGCGACACTCTGCTTTTGGCTCCGGAGGGCCAGCTGCAGGGGTGTGCAGCCCTCCCCTGCCTGGACGTCCATCTGGGCACCAGCTTTGACCAGCACTTTGAGGATAGCCATGTTGCCCTTCAGGGCGGCCAGGTGGGCAGGGGTCCAGCCTCCCTTGCTGCGGGCATGGACGTCTGCGTGGTGCTCCAGGAGGTGGATGACGCTCAGGAAGCTGCCCCTCTGCACCGCCAGGTGGAGGGGTGTCCAGCCTGACTGCTCGGCAGCATTGGGGTCAGCCCCGCATTGCAGCAGCGCTGCCACTACCTCCTCCTCCCCGTGGCGGGCAGCCAGGTGCAGGGGGGTCCAGTTCATGCTGCCGGGAGCCCCTAAGTCTGCATGGCTCTCAGCCAGCAGATGGATGATCTCCAGGTGACCCTTGTAGGCTGCTAGATGCAGGGGTGTCCAGCCCTGCTGGGTCGGCAGCTCGAGGCTGGCCCCATGTCTGAGCAGCATCTTGCAGATAAGGTACCTGCCCCTGGCGGCTGCCGTGTGCAGTGGGCTGTAGCCATCCCGGTCAAGGGCATCAGGGGCCGCCCCACTCTTCAGCAGGTGTTGGATGGCCCTCACTTTGCCTCGCTCCACTGCCAGGTGCAGTGGTGTCCGCAGGTTTCTCTGCTGAGCATCTAACTCAGCCCCCTGGCCTGTCAGCAGCTTGACCAGGGTGACATGGCCAAAGTAGGCGGCCACGTGGAGAGGGGTCTTGCCCTCGGCCTCCCGCAGGTTGGGATCAGCTTGACGGGAGACCAGAAGTCGTGCCACATTTTCAAAGTTGTTCTGTGCAGCCAGGTGGAATGGGGTCCACCCCTCATGCTCCTGGGCATCCACGCGGGCCCCGTGGTCCAGGAGCAGGCGGGCGGTGCGGTCGTCCCCATTCTGGGCTGTGAAGTGCAGCGGAGTCCAGCCGTCCTCATCGGCCAGGTTGGCGTCGGCCCCGTGGTCCAGGAGCAGGGCGCACAGCTCAGGCTGCTGGTCCTGGGCGGCAATGAGCAGGGGTGTGTAGCCGCAAGCCGTCTGGCAGTCCACGTCGACCTCATGGGCCAGCAGCAGCCTCACCTGCTCCACGCTGCCCTGCGCCACCAGGAAGTGGAGGGGGGTGACCTTGTTCTCGTAGATGCGCAGCTCCTCATCACTGGGGACCAGGCTCTCACTGTCCGAGAGCTGCAGGACCCGCTTCAAGTTGCTTCCTAAGTCTGCTGGGAGAGAGGTGGGGTTGAAAAGAACCTTGACCTGCCCAGAGGTCATCTCAGCCACCCTTCTGCCTCCTGAAGTACCTCCCGGGGTGGGGGGGGCAGTGGCTAGAGAAGCAGCTTTCCTGACACCCAGGTCTCTGTGCAGGGTCCACTGTTCTTCCCCTGAGAACGGGGGGCAAGGCCTGGGTGCAAATCCTGACCCACTGCTCAGCATCACGTGCCCTGAGCCAACTCTGACCCTGAACCTCCAGGTCCTGATCCTTAAAGAGGACACAAACAATGCCCACCTCATACTACCATTGTGAAGACAGACTGCCCTCCCCACCACTCCCCAGGTGTCCCAAGATTCTGATTTCGTTAGTCTAGGTCAGTGGTCGGCAAACTGCGGCTCGCGAGCCACACGCGGCTCTTTGGCCTCTTGAGTGTGGCCACGAAGTTTCAATCGCACTGTACGTGCACGCCCACACGTGGTATTTTGTGGAAGAGCCACACTCAGAGGTCGCAGTTTGCCGACCACTGGTCTAGGTGGCCCAGGCATTGGCATATTTTTTCATTCTCTAATTCCTGGGGGGTGAGGGGTGAGAGGGGGCCTGGGAGGCTGGGAAAATGGTGTGGTTTTCTCTTCCCCGCGAATTCTCTGGCTCCCAATGTGCATTCTGGACTCACCGCTGTCTGTGAGCTCCTGGCTGACCTCCTCACTGACCTGGGGAGGGAGAACCAGAGACCCAGGGTGGATCAGCAGGGCCGTTCTGGTCCATGCCGTCCGCCACTCCTTCCCTCTCCCCAGTACTGTCCTTCAGGGGTAGGACTCACATCCCCCAGGTCCTCAGAGACCCCTCTCCTAGCCACTCCCACCACCAGCTGTGTCTAAAGGAAAACCTGATGGGGAGGCTCTGCTAGAAAAAGGTGGTCCAGGGCCTTGACTTCCCCTTGGGCCACATGGTAAGCAGGGTGGCTGTGTGGGTTCAGCATGGAGCCTACACCAGTGGTCGGCAAACTCATTAGTCAACAGAGCCAAATATCAACAGTACGACGATTGAAATTTCTTTTGAGAGCCAAATTTTTTAAACTTAAACTATATAGATAGGTACATTGTTATTAACTTAATTAGGGTACTCCTAAGGCTTAGGAAGAGCCACACTCAAGGGTTCCAAAGAGCCGCATGTGGCTCGCGAGTCGCAGTTTGCTGACCACTGGCCTACACCAACCGTGGCTGGCTCACAAGTCAGGGAATGGACAGGAGAACAATGATGGTGCCGACGTCCAGTGTGAGGAAGCCTGGGCGAGCTGAGGTCTCCCCCTGCAGGACAGGCCTCTGCTTCATCCCACACATTTGAGAGAGGCCACACCCACCACTAGCCCTAGAGAACCTTGGCATACTTAGGGAAACAGGACCCCTGGCACAATGAGGGCTGGGTCCCCACTTCCCCTTCAGCCAGGCGGCCTTGTGAGGGCCACACCTGTGCACCACCCCCATTGCCTGCCACAGACCACGCCCAGCCACCACACCCACCTCCCGGGGCCAGCGGAGAGACGGCTTGCAGGACACCTTCCTGGCCAGGGCCTCGCTCTCGGGGTCTGTCACAGGGCTCTGGAGCAGCGACAGCAGCAGGTCCGTCTCGACGGTGATGTCTGCTTCACCAGGGAGAGAGAAAGGAAGGAAGCCACAGGCAGACTAGCAGTCCTCCCCCACTGTGGATACGCTACGTTTCCTGTGCCCCCACCACCACATCTGTTCCTGGGCTCACACACATCGCACATGTGCACCCGGAGGCAGGAAAGATCAGTCCCAGCCTCGCTCAGCGGGGCCACGCGGCAGGTCACGGACCCTCTGAGGGTCAGTCCTTTTTCACAGATGAAGGGAGGACTAGGTGAACTCTAAGTGCTCACAGTCACGCCTATGTGCATGTTTGCACAGTGAGCTCCTAGTCTGGGAACATTTATAATGGCGACCGTAAGTACTACCCGGAGAACTCAGAAGCAGCAGGGCCAGGCCCAGCTGCCTTCCCGCAATAAGGCCTTCTAAGCACCTCCCACAGGCTCAGGGCAACTCCCAGAGGTCAGACTCCCGCCCCCCTGTCCCCTGCCGCCCCCCACCCCGAGCACCCGCCCCAGTCCTCAGCTGCCCTGAACCCCAACCCCTTCCCAGCGCTGCATGCTGCCCAGAGCCCCCAGGCCTCTCTGCAGAGCCCTCAAAGTGGCCGGGGCTCCACTTCCTCTCCTGACCCCTCCCATCCCAGACCCGCCCTACTCCCCATTCCCTTGGCAGGCCAGGCAGGTGAGAACCTGAAAAGCAGGGTCTCTTCTTGGGGTCCTGGTCCCAACAGCGCTTCATCAGGTCCACCATCTGCTGGGCCTCCCCTGGCCACTCATCAGAGACAGACTGCAGGGAGGGCCTCATGCCCGTAGCCACTCCGATGATGATGTTCATCATATTGAGGCCTGCGAGAGGAGCCCAGGAAGTGTGGGCGCTGGAAGGCAGGGCGCGGGGCGGGGGGGCAGAGGGGCTGGGCAGGAGGGGGGGTCTGAGGATCCCCACAGGGTGGTGCACGCAGCAGGGCCCTTATGAATGCATGGGGAGTACACAGCTAGATTGCAGGTCCACTTTAGGTTCTAAGTATCTGGTCCAACCTCAGCCACTTCCCAACCCAAGACCAGACATGACCCCACCCTATTGACCTTTGCTGTCCAAAGACAGCAAGGCTGACCAATAGGCCTAATGGTGAACTTGACTTTCAGCTCCACTGGGTTATCCCAGTTTCCTGAGAGTCTGTTTCCCTGACATTCTCAGCAGCAGGGTGGGAGTGGGAGGTGCAGGGAGGAGCACAGGAATGAAAGCAGAAAGCCTGGCCTGGGCTGACCTTCACCCCACCTTTCACTGTAAGGTGAGCTCTGGAAAGTAGGGGAGGAAGGAAGGTGGGTATGGATGGGAATCCCTGAAGAGTTCCCCACAACACAAACCTGCCCTGGCTTTGTCCCCATGAACCCTCAGCCCTCCCACAACCCCTGCCAGGACCCCATCTGAGGGTCCCACTGCCGTCTGCTACCTGAGTATGGTTTCTGTTGAGTGAGGACGTCCCAGATGACAATCCCGAAGCTGCAGATGGGGAAAGTGTTCCTGGTCAGGGGGTCCGACGGGCTGCACAATCCCAGGCAGATCCTCTCCAGCCAGAGTCCCTCTCCATGCCTCCCCCGTCCCATGGGGCAGGGAAGGCAGACCTCGTCCCTGCCCTACCCTGTCCTTTGGGCCCTGGGTCCAGGCAAGGCTATGACAAGTTACTTCCTGGGTATGGAGATGGGGCCAGCCCCCCTCTCACCTGTACACATCGTATTTGGGTCCTGGGGCCATGTTCCTCTGCAGGAACATCTCAGGGGGCATGTAGCTGAGGGTGCCCCGCAGAGCCGACCTCTCGATGTACTGCATCCGGGTTGACTGTTCCATCCATTTAGACAAGCCAAAGTCTGAAATCTGGGAGGAAGCCCGGGGTGAGGACAGGGGCAACAGTCTTGCCTCCATAGAACTGTTTCTCTCCCCTTTCCAGCCCAGCTCTCCCACAGTGATCTGGAGGACCTTATCTTTTCAGAGCCCGTTTCCTCATCTATAAGCCTGAAATAATGAGTCCTTAACTCACAGTGCTATTATGAACATTCAATGAGTACATAAGCAAAAAGCACTTCGAGCAATGCCTGGCATAGTAAGTACTTGGGAGGTGTTGCCTTTATCCAGAGAGACTATGGACAAAGTTGCTCTTTGGTGAGCTTCTGTCCATCCCATCTCCACAGATCCTGAAGCATTTACACCACAGATATGGACCCCCTCTTAACTTCCATCCATTAATTCATTCATATGCTGAGTGAGCAGTCACTGAGTGCCAATTCGGCTGGGTACTGAGGTTGAGACAGCAGATAGAAAAGATGAGAACCCTCACACCCACTCCTGTCCCAAGTGGTTATTCAGAAAGGGGTATAGTCACTATTGAAGTAGTGTTACATATCCTATATAATAAAGAGCTAATATGCAAATGGTCATCACACCCTTGCGCCCTAGTGCAGGAACTGCTCAGACATTCAACACTGGGGAGAGAGGAATGGGGACCAGCCAGGCACAGAGGAGCTCATGAGAGAGGAATGGGGATCAGCCAGGCTGTGGCCCGGGAGAAGGACAAGCCATTTGCCTGGTGGTTCTGGGTGCCAGCACCTGCAGCCCAGGAGAGGGACAAACCACCTGCCTCACAATCCCGGGTGCCTGCAGCTGCGGCCTGGGTGAAGCCACCCGCCCATGGTCTCCTGTGGCTGCGGCCGGCCTAGGTGAAGCCAGCCCGGGTACTGGGTGCCTGCGGCAAGCCAGTGGGAGGGAAGGCCAGGTCCGGGTGCCTGCGACTGGCCAGAGGAGGGAATCATGGGTCCCAGGTGCGGGGCAAGGCAGAGGTGGTTAGGGGCGATCCGGACAGCAGTGGAGCAATTATGGACG
>NW_006297812.1:955913-963348 GCF_000327345.1 Myotis davidii | reverse complement strand
CAGACCAGTAGGGGAGCAGTGAGGGACAATCAGGCAGGCAGGCAGGCAGAGCTGGTTAGGGGTGATCAGGCAGGCAGAGGTGCTTAGGGGCAATTAGGCAGGCAGGCAAACTGTTAGGAGCCAGCTGTCCCGGATTGCAAGGGGCAGTTGGACATCCCCCGAGGGGCAGCCCGGGTACTGGGTGCCTGCGGCAAGCCAGAGGGAGGGAAGGCCAGGTCCAGGTGCCTGAGACTGGCCAGAGGAGGGAATCATGAGGCAGAGGTGGTTAGGGGCGATCCGGACAGCAGTGGAGCAATTATGGACGATCAGGCCAGTAGGGGAGCAGTTAGGGACAATCAGGCAGGCAGGCAGGCAGAGCTGGTTAGGGGTGATCAGGCAGGCAGAGGTGCTTAGGGGCAATTAGGCAGGCAGGTGAACTGTTAGGAGCCAGCTGTCCCGGATTGCAAGGGGCAGTTGGACATCCCCCGAGGGGTCCCCGATTGGAGAGGGTGCAGGCCTGGCTGAGGGACGCCCCTCCCCCGCATGAATTTCATGCACCGGGCCTCTAGTATTATATATTTACAATGGGGGTTAGCAATATGAAGAGACAGATGTAATAAGGGTATTTTACAGGGGCCTGCAGGGTGGATCAGGGAAAACCTCCCTGAGGAGGTGATATTTAAACTGAGAACAGAAAGATGACTAGCCCTTTGTTAGATAAAGAGGGGCAAGGGGAGGAGGAGAGAGAGGGGAGTGCTATTCCTGACAATGGGAACAGAACATACAAAAGTTCTGGGGCAGCCCCAGCTGGTTTGGCTCAGTGGATGGAGCATCAATCTGTGGACTAAAGAGTCTCAGGTTCGATTCTGGTCAAGGGCACATGCCCAGGTTGCGGGTTTGATTCCCAGTGGGGAGTGTGCAGGAGGCAGCTGATCAATGATTCTCTCTCATCATTGATGTTTCTATCTCTCTCTCCCTCTTAAGGAAATTAATAAAAATATATATTTTTAAAAGTCCTGGGGCAGAAAAAGAGTGGCATATTTTAGGAACTGAAAAAAATGGCCATCATGACCTTTTATAGGGCCATCTCATTTACACACATCCCCACCTGAAGCAAAGCATGGGAAGGGCAGAGATTTTCCTTCCCACATCGGAAATGGAAGACTGAGGCCCAAAGAGGGTTGTTGCAGGTATCCTGATACCCGGCTTCACTCACCAGTTCCACTGCTCACCCAACTGGTTTAGGTGTGATTGCTGCCTTCAGTATTCACCCATGAAGGAAACTGCTTAAAGCTCTTGACAAGCCAGTCAGACAGGTAGATAATCCTGCCCACCGGGAGGAGACTCCAAAGTAAAAGGGGGCAGAGGCTGACCAGGGCAATTACCTTGACGTGCATGCTACTGTCCAGGAGGATATTGCCTGGCTTCAGGTCCAGGTGGAGCAGAGGTGGCTTAATGCTATGGAGGAAGTTCATGGCCAGGCTGGTCTCATGGATGATGCGGAATTTGAGCTGCCAGGAGAGGCTGTGGGTGCACAGCATCTTCTCCAGGGAGCCGTTGGCCATGAACTCCATCACAATGCCCAGGGGCTGCTTGCACACCCCGTAGATGGACACAATGTGCTGAAACTTGACCTTCTCCATTTTGGTTGCTTCTTCAATGAGGCAATTCACATCAGAGCTGTGGAGGGGGATGGAGTGAGAGGTGAAAGGAGGTGACTGTCAGTTACAAGAACAACTAGCAGGACACACAACCTAGGCTTGATGCCAGCCTGTGCAGACCCAGAGGAGCCTTGGGAGCTCATGAGGTGGAATAGGAGGAAGGAGAGACCTGGAAGGATGGCCAGTAGGACACACGGGTTAGGCTCTAGATGGCCAGCAGGAAAAAAGACAGGGAGTAAAGGAGTTTGCAAGGTAGCCCTGGCCAGTGTTGCTCAGTAATTACAGCACCAGAATGCGCACCGAAGGGTTGTGGATTCGACTCCAGCTCAAGGGCACCTACCTGGGTTATAGGTTTGATCCCCAGCCCTGGCCGTGTCTCTCTGGCATGAATGTTTCTCACTTTCTCTTTCCCCTTTCTCTCCCCTTCCCTCCCTCCCTTACACCCTCTCTAAAAATCAATGAAAAAAATATCCTCAGGTGAGGATTAACAACAACAAAAAAGCCTGCCATTAATTCGGGCCTTTTGTCTATATCTCCCCCAGTAGATTGCAAGCCCCTGGAGGACCAATATTATGCCTCCTGCTTCCATTTTAATTTGTTTTTATTGCCATTTTGATTATGAAAGTAATACATACGCCCTGTAGAAAATCTAGATAATACAGAGAGTTATAAAGAAAAAAAATTAAATTGTTAGTATTATAACCTTCCAAATTTGGCCTCTCAATACTTTAGTATATTCTTTTACAACACATTTCCAAGGTCTCTGTGTCCCTTCCCCCTTTCACTCCTTCCTCCTCTTTCTCCCATTCTGCCACATGGTGTGGGCTGGTTCTCATAGCCTGAGCACTTCCCTACATTGTTATTCTCTCTGCAGCCACTGAAGCAAGAACTTCAATGGCTGCATGGTATCCCATGTTAGGAGAAACTGTAATATGATGCGTGAAGGTGCTCCCCAGAGCACATTACCATGCACAGCACAATATATCTTTGTTGAATCTAACAGAAGTCAAGACGTAAGGGAAGGCCTTAGAAAACAAGCATTTGCAAACCCTGTGGCTCTTTTCACTGAACGTGTCCACAGAGCAGTGAACATGCAAATTGCTACGAATTGTTTGGGAATTGCAGGATGAAGATTAGGAAGAAATGACATTTTGGTTGCTTCTTCAAGGAGACAATTCACATCAGAGCTGTGGCGTATTTGCAGAGCTGTGTTGGCACTGCAGTCAGAAGCTGCTGGCAATGTGCTCACAGGGCCCCTGAGGGAAGCCAGCCAAACGCTCCTGAACTCCAGGAAGAGGCACCTGCTCTTCCTCGAATCTGGGCTGGCTGGCCAGTCCCGGTTCTCCCGTTCTCCTCTCTACTTCTGTGTGGTTCCAGAGAGCTCCCCTTCACCTCTGTTAAATTTTACCTGTCAATCCTTGCGTCCTCAACTGAGACATCTGTCATGAAGTGGGAAAAAGCAAGGGATCCGAGGACACTGTGCCCTGATTCAAATCCCAGTTTCACACTTGCTCTCTGCATGCCCTGGGCAGGCAAGCTCTGCACATCAGTGTCTGGACTGTGAACTGGAACAGCAGTAATTGCATAATTCCCCTGGACACTGGACATCTTGAAAGCCTTGGCCCTGCCTGTGGTCTTACTCTTTTCCTTATCTCCCACCGGCCCCTTTCATCTGGTTTCTGGTCTCAGGACTTCACTGAACAGCTGTTGCTATGGTTACCAATGACCCCACATTGGAATCTAGACTATGAACAATGTTCAGTTATCTGTTTATGGGTCAGATCTCTCAATCTCTTTTTCTCAAAATGTTAACTTACTTCAGCGGTGTGCCAACATTCTGCAGGATTTCTGCCTCTTGTTCTGTCTCCTCTCCCTACTTCTTGATCATGACACCCAGTCCCAGGCCCTCTCCCTTCTTCTTCTCACTCTGTATTCTGTCTCTAGGCAATCTTAGCATCTCCAATTGAGTATTTGACACCATGACCAGAGCTGAACTCTTGCTCCTCCCTCATCTCAGTGAATGGGGCCTCCACCTCCTAGTCCTCAATGTCTTGGTGTCATCCTTGAATCCTCTCTTTCTTTCCTTCCCACACCAGTCCCTCAGCACATTCTGTCAGCTCTACATTTAAAATATAGCAAGAATCTGATCATTTCTCACCACCTCTACCCACTGGCATCCTAACTGGCCTCTCTGCTTCTCTCCCTTACCCTCCACCATCTATTCTCAACCCAGCAGCCAGAATATTTTCAAAATGGCAGTCGGAGCATGTCACTGCTCTGCTAAAGACCTTCCAGGGGCCTCTTCTCAACAACAGTAAAAGCTTAAGTTCTTAAAATGGCCTACAAAGCCCCACATGATCTGCCCCCAGACACAGATCCCTGATCTCACCTCCTACTAATCACTCCCTTCCTGACTCTGCTCTTGCCAAATTGGCCTTGCTGCTCCTCCATTATGTCAAGCATGTTCCTACTTCAGGACCTTTGCACTTGCTGTTCCCTCTGCCTAGAATACCTCTCCTTAACATGGCTTGCTCCTTCTTTGCTTCAAATCTCTACTCAAATAGTACCTAATTAGCAAGGGTTTCAGGTCTATATAAAATAGCAACCCTACCCCGATTCTGGCAATCCTTATCCCCCATACACAGATGGCCAACAAATTAATATTCCTAGATTAAATGTTTTCTTGGAAGATTAGATTACTCAACTCTTCTTAGGTATTTTAAACAAGATAATATCAGGTGGCTATAAGCACCATAGATCAAATTATTTATTGATTTACTTGTTCACTTATTTATTATCTTCTTCCATTAGAATATAAACTCCATGAAGGGAGAGATTTTGGTTTCTTCACTTAGTACTTAACATGAATGAATGTCATCCATGTCCTGGCTTCAATTACGCTTAACAGATGACTCACACATTTTAATATCGTTAGCTCAGACCTTTACTTTGAAGGCTACCAGAAGACTCTTCTCGACATGTACAAAACAGAACTCATGCTCTTCCTCTCCAAACCTGGGCCTCTTCTCATGTTTTCCTTGTTTACTGTCAACAATACAGTCCAACAAATACTTACTGAACACCAACAATGTGCCAGGCACTGGGGAGAGAGTGGGGAACAGGATAGACACAGACTCTCACAGAATAGACATTCTAGTGGACCCTTGTTCCTCTGGGCAAGCCAGGCATCAAGTTAACCTTCACACTCCCTTCCTCGTTGCGACCCCTATAGCCAACCCAGCACCACCTTGAGTGGATTTTTACCTCCTAAATATTGCATAATCTCTCCCTTTCACTCAATCACAACACAGCGGTGTTTACTTCGGCAGCGGAGAGACAGACAAGGCTCAGGCGTGCTATTGTTGGTCTCATTGTCTGAACAAGGAGAACAGTGTCCTAACTGGACCAGCATCCACTCTAACCTTCCAATCCACTCTCCACACTGCAATCCTGATCAATTCCTCCCTGTCACCACCAACCCCATCTGATTGCAAAGCCTTCAGAGCTCTCCACTGCTCCCTCTCTCTCAACTCCAGCCATCCTTCCATCCTTTACTCAGTATTCCCCTCCTGCCATGGGCCCTTTGCGCACTTTGTTGCTTCTTCCTGGAAAGTTTTCTCCTCGTCACCTACTTACTCATACTCATCCTTCACATATCAGCTCAGGTGTAACCTCCTCAGGAAAGCCTTTTTCTGATCTCAGCCAAGCGCTATTAAGAAGCTCTCATAGAACCATACATCTCTCTTTCCTTGTACTACTTCTCACAGCAGCACACACTTAGTTTACATGTCGGTTAACTGATTAATGTCTTTGTCCCTCCAGGCTGTTCTCTAGGAGTACTGGGCTGTATCTGTTGTATTCATCATTATATCACAGGGTCTAGCACAGTGCCTGACATATAGTAGAGCAATAAGCATTCACCAAGAGGATGAATGAACGAGGAGATGAAAGGAGGATCCAGTGAAGTAATACAGGTAAAACTCCTAGGATAGTACTCCATACATGGCAGGCATTAAGTACCATCCAATCCCTCACCCCGTTCCACCCAGAGAGTTCCTGGGACTTAGGAGGAAAGTGGCAGAAGCTATTGTCAGTATCTAACAATGCAGTCTGCTAATGCCATCTGTTCCCCTTTGTTCTTTACTTCAAAGGCTGTAGATAGTTTGGACAAATCCTGGAATAATCTATCTCTACCCCAAAGCAACAGGCAGGTGTTAAGGGGGGAAGGTGGGTGAGTCTGGAGCTATCTCACTTGAAGCAGGTGGGGGGCTGGGAATTAGGAAGAGACGGGTTTGAATGTGTGGGACCTGAGGCTGTGTCTTGGGAGCGTGTACAGAGAACAGGACAAAGAGCATCCAAATACCATGCCAACAAGAGTGCTCCCTCCCAGGCCCTCTAGTTGAAGGCCCAGGAGCCTTGGGAGAAAGACATGGGTTTCATGCTCAAACTTTGCATCCGAGCGTCTCTTTCATGGCTGTACAGGGGACAAGTGTGCGGCCAGCACCAGCAAATCAGGTGGGAATGAGACTGGAGCCCATCTCAGGAGAAGGCAGATATGGTGGAAACAGTGGGAAGAGGTGCAGGTGGTGAGAGTTGGGGCGGAGGGGAACCTGAGACAGAGGTGAGGACAGATGTGGCAGCATTCCAGGCTGACCTCCCAGCAGGGCCTGTGAGAGCCAGCAAATGGCCTGGGCGGGGTTGCCATCCCCCAGGCCTTCTCTATCCTGCACTCCTGGGCAGGGCCAGGACCGCCATGGGAGAGGACTGCTTCCCTAGGTCACTGAGCATCACGGAGCCGGGCAGGGCACAGCCTCCCAGCCAGCCCAACCCTGCTGCCCTGAGGTGCTGAGGATGGTAGGAGGGTGGCGGAGGGACACTGAGAGCAGCCCTTGCCACCCTGACACCCAGAAGGAAGAAGGTGCCAGGAAGAAGGAGGCAGGACCAGTTTGGAGGGTAATTCCTGTTGCCCTGCGACCTCTGGATTCCACCAGCAGGTGTGGTGTCAGCTGCCTGCAGTCACAGGACAAACGCGTGCTGAGCCTGGGGACCTGGCCGCTGGCTGGAGTTTAGAAAGGTCGAGGGGACAATCCCACCTCACCCTGATGGCCCCTGCCCTCAGTTTCTCCTCCCAAAATAGAGGGGTGGGGTGGGGGGGCGACAGGTACCTGGTGGCATCTGGCAGGAGGCAGGGAGAGCACTTGATGGCGAACTGGGTCCGCCAGCGCCTGTGCTGCGCCTGGAACACCTGGCCGAAAGCCCCTCCTGCCACCCGGCGCCAGTCGCCCTCGAAGTCGTCGCGGGTGAAGACGGTGAGGCTGCCCAGCCGCTGCTCCACGTCCAGGGCCATGGGGCCAGCGCGCGGCACTCCGCAGGCCTGGCTCCCGCCCGCTCACTCGGTGGGTCGGAGGCTGGGATCAGGAGGAGAGCCGCCTCCCTCCTTCCGCACGAGGAGGAGCCAGCCTGTCTGCGAAGGCGGGGAAAACCCAGACCTGAGCCTTGTGCCCCAGGCAGCGATGACCTGGGCCTGGGAAGAGGGTATGTCCCTCTGAGAACCCCCAAAGGACCCCTTGCAGCCAGCACCCTTCCTCAGGCTCCGCCTGTGAGCCCCCTGTACACCCCCACCCCCTCCATGAACTAGGGGGTGGCTGGAAGGGGAGGGGTCCTGAAGTTGGGAACAGGAGTCTGGCAGATAAACTGGCCCGTTTGATTCAGATCCAGCTCTAAGGGCAACTCATACTGAGGGATTATGAGGGTTCAGAACTATGCCAGGGGTTCCCATTTCTGAGTGTGGATGC
>NW_006297812.1:953725-955714 GCF_000327345.1 Myotis davidii | reverse complement strand
TGGAGTAAAAAAGTTACAATGGGGATTTTTCTGTTCTGAATCTGTGAGCCCCACTGGCTTAATGCTTCCTTTGTTGTTGCTGGGTTTTATTTGTTTGTTTGTTTGTTAACCGGAGTTGATGCGTTAAAGATCACCAAGAAGGGGTCACCAAGAATAGTGGGGTGAGAGGAAGGGTGCCTGTCTGCAGGGAACTCCCCCAACTGGCCCTGCTATCAACCCCAACCTCAGAGGGGTGGGTGCCTGGTCTGGGATTGCCCATGGGGGAGGTGGACTCCTTAGCCCAGGTAGTGGGGCTGGCTGGCTGCCTGGGACCAGAGATGAGGCTCAGGGAACAGCGGGAGCACGATTCCCGCCCTACTCCCAGGTCACAGAGTGGGTGTGCTGGCGGCTTCCACGCCACCTCAGGATGAATGCTGACAAGGAGAGTGAGGACCAAAGATCGGCCCAGAGACCGTTGTCGAGGGGACCGATGTGGCCACTATTGAGCATTAACTTGGTCCTGGAATCAGTAGCTAACTTGCCTATGGTACAGGCTTTACAGATGTGACCTCCCTGTTTACAGATGTGGGAACTGGGCTTGAAAACAGCAAGTAGTGCATGGCCACATACTAGTAAGTGGTAGTTGAGTTTCAAACCCAGGTTTGTTTGGTTCCTATAGAAAGAGTTAGGCATAGGATGCAAGGGGTAGCCTTTTAAGAATGGGGGTTGTGTGGGGGGCTAGAATCATGCTCCCTGAAAGAGGGTGGAGATGATAGAGCCTGAATCTGGAGCAGGAGCCATACCCACACAATATCAGAGGGAGGCCCCCAGCTTGCTTTGGCTGCAGCAAGGCAGGGCACTTACAGCTCCTCGAGCAGCCCTGCCTGCCCTGACTGTTCTCACCCTCCCCACTCCCCCGGAGGTTTGGAAGATGATAGAGGACATTACTGAAGGGGAGATGAGGAGATCGGCGGGGGAATGGGGCAGGCGGTGGGTGAACATGGAGATTGGGGAGGTACACTCTACAACGGTAGAGGCGGAAGGAGAGACAGGGCCCAGGCATGCTATTGTTGGTCCACCTGTTAAAACAGACAAGCTATGAGTTCAAGCAACCCTGAGGCTTCTGAAGAAGCTGGAAAAATAGATATATTCACATCCCTGTAGAAACTGGAGTCATTAGACTGGACTCATTCTTTTTTCTCTATCTCTCCTAAGTGGGCCAGGACTAAAGCCTGGTAGTCTTTGGACAGCTCTGGGAGAAGTTGTAGGGAGAGGGGACCTTCCGAGTGTGAGGTCACAGAGGCAAAAGCTTTCTAGATCCCTCATTAATAAACGCCTAGTGCTCAGGGATTTGGGAAAGAGGAAGTTCAACCTAGAGGCTGCCAATTTCTTTCCAGGGCTGGGAGTGCAGAGGTTCCTAGGCACTGCCCGGCTGGGAAGTCCACGGCCAGTGAGTAGGGAGGAGAGAGCTGGAGAGGAGGGCTCCGCCTTCCACCGCCACTTCTGCAGGTGAACGGGGTGGGTATGGATGAACGGGACTGAAGGAGGTGGGCATGGTCTGACCACAAACCAAAACCACCGGAAGGGGCAGAAACATGCTCTGGCCACAGGAATTTTGCCTCAAGATGCTCTGAGTCTTTTCTACTGACCTCTATCAATGAATTTTATTTTTGGCAGCTGGGGGATGGATTTGGACTTAATAGATGTGTGTGTGTGCGTGCATGCATGCATGTATGCGTGTGTGTGTGTGTGTGTGTGTGTGTAATTGTTTGGGAGGGACTCTAAAATTTCCAACCTGCTGCCCCCAAACCAGTGTGCTGGTAGAGCAGTTCTGCAATACTTTGGAAGATGCTAAAACCCAATATGAGCCTTTCCCCTAACGAGAATGACCAAGTCTTTGCATACAAGGCGATTTCCCAGTTTGTCTCCATCCTCCACTCTGCGAACATGTCACAGGACACCTGGACAAGCCCCGGCAGGTCCTGTCCTCGGGTAGCCTACAGGGAGGAC
>NW_006297812.1:947792-953685 GCF_000327345.1 Myotis davidii | reverse complement strand
AAGGAATGTGTGCAGAGACCTGGAACATCTAGGAAGCAAGACTCCCAGGGGGAAGGGATGGCAGGAGGCAGGGGGCAGGGCTTAAATGCAAAGCAGGTGAGTCAGTCGGGCTTTTCCCTAACACTCCTCAACCTTGGGGCCTGGTCACGTCGCCAGATCTCTCTGGGCTCTCCATCTGCAAAATGGGATGATGATATAAAACCCATTTCAAAAGGTTGCTGTAGGGATTAACCTTTAAAAATACACCCACATGAATACTCATAAATAAAAAAATAAACCAACCTAAACCTCACATAGTATCTGAAAATTAACTCAAGAGGAATCATGGACTTTAATGTAAAATGTAAAACTATAAAATTTTTAGGGAAATATATGGAAGAAATCTTCTGGACCTACTGTTAGGGAACAGTTCTTAGGCTTACTGCTAAAAACATAGTCCGTAAGGAAAAAATTGATAAAAATGACTGACTCATTGATTCTGTGGCAGATCCTGTGAAGAGGATGAAAAGCCAAACTCAGACAGAGAGAAAATATTCACAAACCACATATTTGACACCAGTTTTCTAGAATATTTAAAGAAGTCACCAAATCAATGGTAAAAAGGAACAACTATCCAATTAGAAAATTACATAGACAGTTCACTGAAGAGGATATACAAGCAGCAAATGAGTATAGAAAAAGATGTTACATAGCGTTAGCCATTGAGGAAATGTAAATGGAAACTACAATGAGATTTCATTACACACCTACCAGAATGGCGGCGGGGGGATAGTGACAGGGCCAAATGCTGGTGAGGATGCAAAGAAACTGGGTTTTTCATGTACTGCTGGTGGGAATGTAAACTGGTACAGCCCCTTTAGAAAAACAGTCTGGCAGTTCTTATAAAATCAAACATACCATTACCTTACCACCCAGTGACTGCACTCCTAGGCATCTAATCTAGAGAAATGAAAACCTACGTTCACACAGAAACCTTACCTTCCATGCTCACAGTAGTTTTCTTTGTAACTGAAATCTGAAAGCAGCTTAGATGCCTTTCAGCAGGTGAAAGGTCAAACAAGCGGTGGGACATGTGTACGACAAGACACTGCTCCGCAAGCTACGTGCAAGCACTCGGATGAATCTCCAGAAACTTACACGGAGTGAAAAAAGCCAAATCAAGAGTCTACGCCCATGTGATTTCATTGACATGACACTCTTGAAGTGACAAGTTTATAAAGATAAAGAACACGTTAGTGCTTGCCAGAAGTGGGGAGTGGCTGTGGCTATAAAAGGGCCCTTGTGATGGAACTGCTCTGCAGTGGTGGTCACAGGAATGTACGCACGATAAAACTGCACGAATGTGTGTAAAACTGGAGAAATATGAATAAAGTCCATCGATTGTATCCCTGTCAACTCCCTGGCTGTGATATTGTGACATATAAGATGCTATCATTGGGGGAAACTGGGTGAGGGGTACAGGTGTCTCTGTATTATTTCTTATAATTACTTGTTTATTATAATTACCTTAAAACAAAAATAGTTTTTTTTTAAAATGCATGTGAAGTCCTCTTTCTCCTCCTCTAATTTTCTTCTCACCTCTTTCCACCTCCTGCTCTTCTTCCTCTTCCTTCCCCTCCTCCTCCTAATTCTATTTCGTATTCTTCCCCCTTCCCTTCTTCTCCTTCTTGTTTTTGTTATTTCCAGGCAATATTGCATTCCTAGAAGCAAAATCTTTCCATAAGAGATGAAAGGGAGTAATCTAGCTTGCAGCACAGAGGCCTCAAGGAGAATGCCTGGTCCGTCCTGAGAAAGCCAAAAAAAAGATCAACTTGCCATTCTTAGAATCATTTCAGGGCTTTATCTATCCAGTGTCCCACACCGAGGCTCATGGCATTGTGTGCTGGCAGCTGAGATGTGCAGACATACAGGTGTGGGCTGGGCAGGCACATAGGTGTGAGCTGGGCAGGCATACAGGTGTGGGCTGGGCAGGCATACAGCTGTGGGCTGAGCAGGCATACAGCTGTGGGTTGAGCAGGCATACAGGTGTGAGCTGAGCAGGCATACAGCTGTGGGCAGGGCAGGCATACAGGTGTGGGCTGGGCAGGCATACAGCTGTGGGCTGAGCAGGCATACAGCTGTGGGTTGAGCAGGCATACAGGTGTGAGCTGAGCAGGCATACAGCTGTGGGCAGGGCAGGCATATAGCTGTGGGCTGAGCTGCAAAGCTGGGGTGCTAGGTGTGGCTTCACTGCAGCCTCAGGATATCCCCGAGGAGCCTGCTGCTGGGCTGATGCCCCCAGAGGGTGAATGCCTGGCATAGTCGTTTGTTTCTACCTGGCAGATGGACTTGGTCCTGAATACTCCAGAAAAATAGGCCCTTTCAGGGTCAAGGTGGAGTAAAAATGGAATGTATCCAGAACAGAGTAAGAGCATTTCTGAATTTGACCAGTTATAAATTCTCCACTCTGATACACAACACTGACTCCCCTCTGAAGGGCTTTTGATAAAATCTATCTTAAGTGTCAAGAAGCCAGAAATGGAAGCTGTGTTTCAGGAGAGACAATTCTCATGGTCAGGATTATGGCCACAGGTCCTTTGTAGACGTGGCTGCTTGTGATCTGGAACTGGGTCCATAGCAACCTAAGAACCAAACATCCTAGGAATCCTCCATGTCTCTTTGTCAAGCAGCTTAGAAAGAAAGCTTGGCCATGGGCAGGGCTTTAGAGAACCTGTCGTCAAACAGGTTCTCTTCTCTAAAGAACCTGTTTTTTCTTCCTTCCCCTCCTGAGGCCTAGGGTTCATCAATGAATCCAAGAAGTCATGGCCAATACCTTCTCTGGAAGTGACACTGGTACTGCAAATGTAAATGCGATCCCTTTGAATTGAAAACACATTAAAAAGAGAGATGTGAAGAAATACGCTGTGACTCCCTTGAGTGTGGACCTGGCAGGAAAATAGCCCACATGTCAACCTTGAGAATGGTCAGAGCTGAGCATCTGGGACAAGCCAGCCTCCCGCTTCCTCTGAGCCCGTCCTGGATGGGCCTGAGCCAGGAACAGCTGGGACAGGGAAGGACCTAAAGTCTAAAAGGCAGTTTTCTTGGGTCATGGTACAGGAAGCACTGGAAGCTTGCTAGCTGTGAGAAAAAAGAAAGGGACTTCTACAACGTGACTGGTTTCATGCTTCTTGTATTTCGTTTCTCTTTTTTTCTTACTGTTTAGTTAAGTTCTTTCTTCCTGTCTATGTTTCAGGGGTGGGAATAGTCAGACTACTTTGGGCACACTAAGAGAAACCAAGACAAGGTTTTGGATCACCATCTGGTGGTTGTGAAGAACACATTTTTTTTTTTTTTAAATCAAGGCCCATTCCCCACCCTAGATAAATTCAGTTCCTGGGAATGGAGCCCAAGCATAGCATAGGACATAACTCTTAAAAGTCTAAGAACCTCAGAGAGACCAGTAGAATGTGGAGTCCTGGACAGGAATCATAGTCTGTGGTGTTCATTGCTGCATCCTCAACACTTGACACATAGGAAGGAGCTCGTGTCATATTTGATAATGAATGAATGAATGAACAAATGAAGGGAAAGTGAAACTCAAGGGGTAGAGGCTGATTTTTGCCATCCCTCCCACCTTTCTGCAGGTTCTTCTTTAGACTCCTCCCCTTCTGAGTTCCTCCCCTTATAATTTCCGCTTCCACCCCAGGGCCAGGCTGCTAAGACCTCTAGACCAGTGGTTCTCAAGCTTCCTAATGCTGCGACCCTTTAATACAGTTCCCCTGTGAAAGGATCGTTCGACCCCCAAAAGGGTGGCGACTCACAGGTTGAGAACTGCTGCTCTAGACAGTTAAGCTTTCTGGAAGCTAAGCTTCAGGGACTTCCGAAGACCCATATTCCCTGGGGATAAAACTGTCATTTGCTGAATCTGCTTTTGCCCACTCCATTGGCAGTAATCAACCTGTATTATCTCGTTTAATCTAATCCTCGGAGGCAGTTGCTATTATTATTCCCTTTTTTTACCAACCTGGAGGAGCTAAGTAACTTAGCTGGTAATTAAATGCTCCAGGACTCGAAGCTGGCTTGGCTCTTGCAGAGGCACAAGCTCTCAGCATTGAAATACGGCCCCTCAGACTGTGAGGTTCATCCAGGTGTGGTGGTGGGCCTCGACTCTAGAGGAGGCAGGGGGGTCCCCTGGACTATGGACCAGCCTACATGTTTGGTGACATTCCCCATCCTCCGTCGGCCCCGCAGGTGGGTGTGAGGGTGGGTGAGCTGGTGCTGAGGCGGACCTTTGGCTAATACTACACTCATCGGGACCTTGCCCGAGGCTGAAAGGTATCTTTGGCAGCTGTGCCTGTGGAAAGTGTATTAGCTCAATCAAATTTGACTTCCGGAGAAACCTCAAGATTAGTCACAGTAGACATGTCTCTCTGTCTTTGCTTTTTGGGCTGGAAGGAAAAGTCCTTTTCACCAGTAAGAGGGGAACCATATGTGTTGGTAACAGTGCATCTGAGTGTGGAAACTTGACACACAGCCTGTCAAGCAGCAGGAGTTTCCGGCCAGGGAAAGCGGTCCCTTTCCAGCTCTGAGTTGTCTGCTCTCTTCCTCAGGGATGACCTTGGAGAGAGAGCAGTGATGGTTGGTCCTGGGACCTGAATCGGGAACAATTTGGAGTAGAGGGAGGTGAGGTACTGAGGACGAGAACTGAAGCTTTGTCCCCCTTCTAGGTATCCAGTGGTGGCGGGCATGGAGTGCAAGGGCTGCTTTTCCTAGAAAATGTTACTGGTTCAGACAATAGCCTATGGGTGTTTCCAGATGATGGCATTGAGTGGTGTGGAAACAGAGAACCAAAGGAGGCTGTGAATGTCCTTTGCCTTTAAACTTAAAAGAGGGGGGGGGGGGGGAGGGGGGCGAGGAGAGGGGAAATGATTTCAAATGCTGGTCAATAATATACATTTTTGGAGAGAGAGGGAGGGAGAGAGAGAGAGAGAGAGATTTGCTGGCCATGTGAGAGAGAATCTGGTCTGGTCGGAGAGAATGGAGCTGTCTGCAGGTCAGTCCAGACAAAACACGTGAAGGAGGGAATTAGCACTTTTTCCTGCCCCAGCCTCTAGTGTACTCTGGGTTTCAATCACTTCTCCCCATCCTCCCTCCCTATCCACAACCCATGCCCATCTCTGCTGTGTCTTCCTTCCAACGTGAGGAAAGGACAGCTCAGATACCAGCCCGCCCACAGCAGCCTCTCTGACCTGCGTCCTTGCTGGGCTAGCAGCCCCGTCTCTGCTCTACAAACACTGTGCTGGGCCCAAGGATAGTGACTCTGTGTCTGCCTCTCTGTCCTGACCAGGCATGCTTTGAAAGAAGAGGCTTTCTTCTGTGTGTGCCCAGCACTTACCCCAGTGCCTGGCACATAGTGGGCACTTTATAAATGGAAGCTGTTACTCATTGTATTTTAGCCCAAACCATTACCATCACTGGGGAATGGGGGGAGCATGGAGAGTTTAAAATGGGTGAGAGTAAACAGACTTCATCCCAGGCTAGAGCTGGTGAAAGTCCCCTAAATGTCTTTCTATGCTAAATGTTAATCATTCAAACAACTAAAGTTTATAGAACACCCATTTTGTGTCAGCCCTTTTCTAGGTACTTGGTCAAGTCAGTGATCAGAATAAACAAAAATCACGAAATTCACATGTTGGTGGGAAATGCAAATAATAAGCAATATATCCTAATATGTGACTTATATAGTATAATTATATGTTAGAACTAGAGGCTGGGTGCACAACATTTGTGCACTCTGGGGGGTCCCTCAGCCCAGCCTGTGCCCTCTTGCGGTTTGGGACCCCTTGGGGATGTTCGCCTGCTAGCTAAGAACATCTCTCTCCCAGTCCAGGGATCTCAAAGTCCGAGACCCTGC
>NW_006297812.1:883682-947695 GCF_000327345.1 Myotis davidii | reverse complement strand
TGGTAGAAAGCTGTGAGCCTGGCTCAGGGCTTCTGGCTGAGTGGTGCTCCTCCTGTGGGAGCACGCTGATCACCAGGAGGCAGCTCCTGCATTGAGCGTCTGCCCCCTGGTGGTCAGTGCATGTCATCGCGACTGGTCATTCCACCGTTCAGTCAATTTGCATATTAGGGTTTTATTATATAGGATGATACTATGTTGTGGAAAGAAAGGAGCACTTAACATTTAAACTGATACTTTCAGGGTAAATAGAACATAAGCAAGATAAAGGAGATGGGTTGGGTGTGGAGTATGATGAGTGACATCTCACATAACTGGAAAGCCCGTGACAGCCTGAGTCACAGCTGGATCTGGGGCTCAATGGTCTCCTTAATTCCATCTGTTGGTTCTGTTTTTTTTTCTATTTTGACTCCGTTCTCAGTGAAGCCCTCCTCAAAGATGGCAGCATCACCAGTGTGGCTCCCAATTCATGTTTCTCCCCTGAATAATCTCAGAGAAAAAAAAGGTTCCTCTGCTTTGCTCTGGCATGATTGGCACTTGTCACATGTCCGCCTCTGAGCCAACCACCCTGGTGAAAGGGAGGGGCAGTCCTGTGATTGGCATGTCTTGGAATTCATGCTCCTCTCTGGAACCAGGGGTAGAATCAGCTGCACCTGATCATGTGGTCTTAATCGGGGGATTGAGTGCAGGTTGCCTCCTGCACCGGGATCCCCAAGAAAAATTGAGGTGTCACAACCAGAACAGGGGAAATGGGTGCTGGACAAGCAAACACCAATTGTCCAGTTTACAAGGAAATAGAAGTCAAAGGCCTGGACTCAGAGAGGTGAGCTGGTCCGCCTGAGTTGGTAGTAGGGCGGGGCAGGGCTGGGACCGGTCTTGGTCCCAGCTGGTTCAAGAGTGCCCTTTGGAAAGAACCCGTGGAGCCACGTCCTCTAGCCTCCTGTGGAAGCACAAATGACATTTCCCCATCAGCCCTCAGGTAGTGGTTTTCTTTCGTCAGTGACTCCGGCGATAGCAGCTAACAGTCCAGCTATTTGAAAGTCCTTATTTCAAAACACGATTCCCATTTCAGTTCCTGATCTGAATTTATTATGACTTCACTTGATCTGAGAAAAAGAAAACACACACATATTTCTTTATTGCTCCAGAGCCTGGGAGATGTGGTGCACCCAGGACGAGGGCCTACCTTTGGCAGCTCTTTAATGCAGGCAGGGTCCCCAGCAGACATCCCCGGGAAAGGTGAGCCCAGGCCTAACTATGGTTGTCAGAGGTGATGCATGGGTGCTCTGAGGGTTACCGCTCTGCTGGTTGGACAAACAAGACTGGTGGCTTCCGACCTGCCCCTGGAAGGAAAGTCCCAGCCGAGTTCAGTAGGAATGAAGACCATTTAGGAGAGGCCGTGTCCTCAGACCCCATCCCTCCACTTATAAACTCTGTAATGCCGACAGATGGCAGGACTCCTAGGTGCTTCCCGGCCCTCTCAGGCACCCGGCACCTGCACACCTGCCCTTCGGAGTGGTGACCCCCGTTAATCCAAGGGCTGGGTCTGAGGCCTCTGGCCTCAGTGCATGCTCCTGAATCCCTGATGTGGGTGCATAGGTCAGCAGCCAAGACCATGTTAGCTCCAAATGGAAGTTTTCTGGTGTCCGATTTGTTTTTCACCCTGATCACATACCACTACTGCTATAATAGGAGTCCGGGAGGCAGTATCTATTTCACCAGAGTCTTGTTTGTGTGTTAATCCTCATCCAAGGATATTTTTTTCCATTGCTTTTTAAAAAGTTTAAAAAATATGTATTTATTGATTTCAGAGAGGAAGGAAGAGGGAGAGAGAGATAGAAACATCAATGATGAGAGAGAATCATTGATTGGCTGCCTCCTGCACGCCCCCTACTGGGGACTGAGCCCGCAACCCAGGTATGTGCCCTTGGCCGGAATGGAACCTGGGACCATTCAGTCTGCAGGCTGACGCTCTATCTACTGAGCAAAACAGGATAGGGCACCATTGCTTTTTAGAGAGAGAGTGCAAGGGAGTGAGGGCAGAGAGAGAGAAACATCAATGAGATAGAGACACATCAATTGGTTGCCTCTTGCATGTGCAGATAGAGACACATCAATTGGTTGCCTCTTGCACGTGCCCTGAACAGGGACCAGGGATAGTATCTCACAACTGAGGTACGTGCCCTTGACCAGGAATCGAACCGGGGACCCACTGGTGCAGGGGCCTGATGCTCTAACCCCGTGGCCAGCAAACCGCGGCTCGCGAACCACATGCGGCTCTTTGGCCCCTTGAGTGTGGCTCTTCCACAAAATACCACGTGTGGGCGTGCACATACAGTGAGATTGAAACTTCGTGGCCCATGCGCAGAAGTCGGTTTTCGGCCTGGGTGAGTCTATTTTGAATGTTCAATTTGTAACAATGAAAATACATCCTGCATATCAGATATTTACATTATGATTCATAACAGGAGCAAAATTACAGTTATGAAGTAGCAACAAAAATAATCTTATGGTTGGGGGTCATCACAACATGAACTGTATTAAAGGGTCGCGGCATTAGGAAGGTTGAGATCCACTGCTCTAACCACTTGCAGCACTGGCCAGGACCCCATAGTCATTTTATATTGTCTAACACAGTGTTTGGCACAAGGAGGTGCTTGGTAAGCATTTGAGTAAACAAGGGGCTTTTCAGGATCAAGCTGTCATTGAAGTGACCTTGGCTGAGGAGCTGCTTAATGTAACAGCCCCTGGGCTCCCCTCCCCCTCCGCTCCCAGGGAGGACAGCAGGGTCTGGAAACCCGAGCACCTCCGATTTCACAGAGAAAATGACCTGTCCGCACACTCACCTCCATCCAGGCCTGGATGTGCCTCGCTGATCAGATGGAAAGGTAATCCTGGCAGCGGGGAGATTTAGCTGTTAGCTCCCAGGCTGCCGCTGGATTAGCAAGGCTTTCAGATAAAACCTTAAAGGGGGTAGAGTTTCATTTTTCCCTTCACGCTCAGGGTGCCGGTGAGAAGAACGGGCTACTTCCCTGTGCGACTGTTTGGGCCAGAATATAAATGGCAGGAGAGGCGGGGCTGGCAGTGGGCAGTGGGGTGCGGGGAAGGGCTGGATTCTGGTCCTGGCTCAGCCATGGTTCCTCCGGTTTCTCCGATGGAAATAATAATTCTGATCTGACGGCGCTGTGCTCAGGAAATGAGTGCGTTGACATGAAAGCCCTTTGAAGAAGGGCTTCTGTGGGAGGCTATTACCTGGCTGCCGGAGACAGGCTGCAGGGGCAGGGCTGTGCCGGAAACACCAGACTGTCTGTCTGGTGAGCCTTGGAACGAGACCCTTTGCCCCACATTTGCTCGGGAGAAGCATGAAGGGGACCATCCCATGCATGTCCTGTGGATGCTATGTGGGACAGCCATGTAAATTCTAGCTGTAGAGAAGACATGAAGACACAGAGAGGAAGTGTTTCCCAGTGCAGGCGCCGCCGTGGACGCAGAGGAAGGGTGAGCCGTGTGGTGAAGAGGCTCATGCCGAGGGCAAGAGTGTCCAGATGGCCTCGGCGCAGATCTTCCAACGGTTGCCTCCCTCTCCTTCCTCAGTTTCCTCATGTGTCAAGGGAGTAAAGGGAGAACAATAGCAGTACCCACTTCATTGGCGGGGGCTGAAACCTGTAAGTCTGTAGTAAAAGGCACAGCCACAGTGATTGTGTCAGGGCTCTGAGGATGTGCAGGATATAAAGAGAGGGAAGGCAGGAAGGACAGCAGAGCCGGAGTGCCAGGTGGGAGTGAGCAGACGCATGGGGAGCTGGCCTTAGAAAAGGGGGCTCGGTGGGAGCCGTCACTCACAAGTGGGCCTCAGGTTTCCGTGAGGTGCTGGAGCACTGCGGTGACCCCCGAGGACAGGGGACCCTGGGTCATTGCTGAAGACTGGCTAGCTCAGGTGCGGCAGGATGTGACCCTGAAACCAAGCTGACTAAGGTGAGGCTCAGAGAGATCACACTGGATGGGTGATGGGCAAAGGCATGTGTGGCTTTGTTAATATTTGAGGGGTAATCATAGATATGCTCATATAAAATTATACCTAAAACTTATGGATCATAGCTCTTACTCCTCCTCAGTACAAGGAATGAACATAATTCTTAGGGTAGTTTAAGATAATGTGAGTGTTTGATCAGCAAAATTTTAGAAAATTCAAAAAGCGCTATGCTCTCTTTATGCCTTTATCCGGCGACACCACACACCCACACATTCACACACACAATACACCACGTGCACGTGCACCAGCAGAGGAGTCTGCCCTTTATTTTGCTGGCAGTTGGGAGAAGGTGCCCGAGAAGGGGTGCGACATAATGGAAGTGGAGTTTAAGAGGATTATTCCGCTTCAGTATGCAGGATGGCTTAGACTTCGGAGCGAGACAGGGAAATCTGCCCAGAGGCTATTACTATAATGCAAGTTAGCCTAATCCGGTGCCTGTCTTTTTCTTATTTCCCCCTGACATTGATAATGCAGTGCCAAGTTCTGTGAACACGGGTCTGAATCCTTCATGCTCTCCTGCGCATGCCCCCCACCACACCAGGACTCCCACTGCCACACTCCACAGCCCAGCTCTCTACTACTGGCGGTCTATATCCCGGATGGCATTGAACTTGGGAGCCCACTTCGCTATCCCCCATCTTCTGGCTGAGTCAGATCCTTCCAATCCTTATAAAAATCCCCATATTTAAGAACTCTGGGAAGAGCACACACGGATGGCCAGCCGGGGCATTGATGAGGCAGCCAACTCCACTCTAAGGACCACAGTGGCCACCGTTTCCTGGGCTACAAGTGCCCAGAAGGAAGCTGAGAGCTTTACAGAAATCCTCCCATTTAATCCTTAGGACAAACTCATGAAGTCAGTATTGTACTTGTCCACCCCCACCTTTTATAGACCAGGCAACGAAGGGGCTCAGTGACATACGAGGTGGAGCTGGGCTTTGAGCCACTGCACTTACTGCCTCCCAGTGGCTGCCTTGAGAATTGACCCTAGTTCTCCGCCCCCTTGGTTCAGAGGCTTCTGCCCCTGGGAGATAGCTCGCCTTGATTTCCTTATGTATAAATTGAGGCGGGGTGTGCAGACTACATATTTTTAAGCATTGTGTTATATTTAGCAAATAAAGTCAGATGGGTTCCCATAAAACAGATACTGAAATTGGATGGTCCCTAAATTATTTTCATCTTGGGTATTCTAGAAGCCTTCGTCCTCAACACCCACTCCAATAGTTCTCATTATCTGTGCTTTGATCTAGCCTAACTTCCGTTGCACATGAACTCACCTGTTTTTACAGGTAGAAATTCATCTGCAAGTGCATGTGTGTGTCTGCATGGACTCGAGGCTCGAGGGGGAAGTGAGGGATCTAAATGAGTAGATGGAGCTACTGAAGATTAAAGTGCAAATATGAAGCCATAGGCAGACATGTGACAAGGGGCATGCTGCTCAGGCTGAGCTGAATGGGTTTGTCCGGCAGACGGCACCTCACACGGAGCACCTCCCTTCAACCCACTGCGATGGGAGCACAGGTGCTGCTCGCACTGCTGGCACCCAAGGCCCCTCCCCACTCCCAACTAGAGCTGAGCATCCAGAGGAATCTGAGCCTGGCCCAGGGCAAAACCAGCCCCAGGGGCAGAATGCCTCCAGGGAGAACCCATTCTTCATTTGGCTGTTTTGAAATTGAGATAAAAATTTGAGGTCTTGTTTTTAAAAAAGTCACCCACAGGCTTCAGATGACAGAAGCCTGGCACTTTCCTGACAGGAGCAGCCAGCAGCGGTAGGCCTGGAGCTGCCCGAGGTGATGAGGTGCCTGTCTTGCTGTTAACATGCCTCCTTTCCAGGGCACTCAGGGGTTGGGGACCTCCGCCCCGGGGCCTGCTGAGAAAGAACTACAGATGTCCTGATGTATGTGTACTGGAGATGCAGTCCTGGGAATCAACAGGTTTTCCTGGTTTTAAAGACAAACAGATGATATCTGTTTGGGGAGAGGACTTTGGGACGTTAGCAACTATGGCCCTTCAGTGTTTGGCTCCCAGTCCACTGCCCATGAGGCCTTGCTGATATAAATGCCCCCGTCACAGGTCCCTGGCCAGGCACACTGCCACCGCTGGTGAGCCCTGGGTGCGCTCAAACCTCAACCCGCCTGGTCTGGTACCTCAGAGGGAGGAGGGGAAGGCAGGTGGCAGGCAGCTAACAGGCAGCTGGGTCTTGAAGGATCCCTATGTTTGCCACCAGGTACAGGAAAGAGGAAAAGGCAGACGGGACAGCCAGGTAAGCACTTGCCTGCATTAAAAGGATGAGCAGAAATGTGAGGGTGGGAGGGGGCAGATAGTGTGTTCATGGTAATTTCTTGCCTAAAAATAATAGTCACTTAAGTTAATGCCTTCTATTTTTCCAGTGACCGATGCCAGGGGATTCATATGTTCTGTCCAATCCACAGAACTCCATAGGTATCTTACAAATGCTCCCACTTTGTAAGAAAGGAAACGGAGGCGCAGGAAATTGGATCCCTCTTCCTGATGCCATGTGTAGGAAGTGGAGGAATGTTTTACGTGCAGAAGTTACACACAGGCTGGGCCACAGCCTGGCTCCCCTGCCTATTGGTCCTGTGAATCTGGGCGAGTGAAGCTGAGATGACACCTACCTCTCAGGGTCTTTGTGTGGCAGGATCACTAGGCACGCGTGACTGTGCCTTGCACGGAGCACATGCTCAGGGCATGGGCAGGACTCAGCCTCTCTCTGCAGGCCCGCAGGACGCAGCCCCTGAGGACCGAGAGCCCCTGGCACTGGGGAAGGGGGTGAGCTGGGAGTGAATTGGCTGAGAGAGTAAATGACGGGACCCTCTAGAGAGCCTGCATTTTCCAGGCGTTCAGGAAGTGGGACTGTATTTTGGAAAAGACCGTGGAAGATCGAATGTCATCTGGCCTTGTCCTCACAGATCCCTGGGAAATTGCTGACAGCAGTGTCCTGGCCCAGGGTAGCATGTCCTGCCCCTTCCTGCTACTTTCTCCCAACATCGACCCTCAGTCCTGCCTGCTGTCCTCTAAAGTGCCATGCCACATTGCCTGGGCGGCTGTCACCACAGATCCCTCACGCCTCTGTGGGGCCTCCGGGTGGCTATCGGCTTCCGTCTCGGTCACATCCTCCTGCCAGCGCCTCTGCTTGTGGAACCAGCACTGCTCCCCCGAAATAAGCCGTGACCCCGAGGGTGGGAAGGACGGTGCAGGGACTCCTGGCATGAAGTGGTGAGCCCGTCTTCAATGCGGAAGTGGCTTTTCCATGCCGCCCAGAAGCCCTGTGTGTCCCACGGGTTAGCGGTAACAGGACTTGGAGGGCCGGCCCCGCACTGGAGAAGGAGAACAGTGGGATGTAGACCATCTTTCCACCTGGGAGGAGGGAGCTCCCGGTGCGGCCAGACCCTCCTCCGCAGCAGAGAACATTGCTGCTGCAAAGATGGTAACAGAATTCGACATTCCCCACTCTCAGGGGAAGAGATTAGATGTATAATAGCCATTTTCAAGAGCCGGGGAGGAGGAGTGCAGCTGAAGAGGGGGAGGAGGGGCCGGGACTTCCCGTCCAGGCGACAGCCTGCTGGTTATGCACAGGGGCCCCTTTCCATTTTTAAAGCCCCACAGGATTCTCTCCCCAGACAGCACATTTCGCAGCCTCCAATTTCCTTCTCTGTGCTCTGTTAGCATCAAGCCGTCTCCCTGTGCCACTCAGTTCCCTCTTCAGGTGCGTGTGTCTGCGGGATGGGACTGAGCGGGCAGGTCCTGGCCCCTCCTGTGGCTGTCACTCATCTGCCACGCAGGGCCAGCGCAACGGCGCTGTCACAGCCCCGCCAGCTTGCTCCAGCCCCACGTGGTTCCCTGAGCCCATAGTGAGGGTCTCGGGGCTATTGATTTCACTCCAGCCCCCCCAAGTGCCAGTGACCTATCTTGGCTTCAGGAGCACAGTTTTTCATGTAAGCTAAGAGCCACCTGACTCGTGAAAAGCCATTTCTTGGGTCTGATGAACACAATCTAAGAGGAAGATTTCCTTTCCTGCAGGGTCCAGAAATGGTCCAGCTCCGATTCCTTAAAGGACCTGCGTTTTACCCCTTCCCAGGCCACTCAGATGTAATCCAGCTGATATCATAGTCAACTCCCTTGACCTCAAGATGGAGCCTGACAATATGTCCTATCTGTGTAGCACTTTGTAATTCCCAAAGTTCCTTTACTTCTAAAGTGTCGTTTAATCTTCACAGCAATACAGGAGAAGGCTGGGCCTGTATTATTCTAGTTTTAACAGAAGCAGCTACCAAAGCTCAGAGTGGCTAAGTGACTTGTCCAAAGTCACACAGCTGCCAGGAAGTAGGGTAGGACCATAAGTCTTTGGGACGTTGGTCCGGGACTCTTGGTGTTCACTGTACCATACAGGTCCCGCCTCCTTCCCTACAGCGCTCAGGTACGTGTACTGAGAAGTGGAAGAGTCGTGTCACTTACTGGACTTTTCACTTAGGGACTTGGGGTGCAGAGGTGGCCCCAGCAGTCTGAGAGTGGACCTAGGGCAGAGGCAGGGGAGCAGGGGCTTCTGGGCATGGGGTGAGAGTGCAGGTGGATTAGGGAAATGAATGTCTGCATCTGTGGGAGTTAGTGACACACAGGATGGGGTGCGCACAGTAGGACTGGAGGAGGGCACCAGGCAGCACTTCCAGGAACGACTCAGAGGGGAGGGGGAGGCTGGCAGGACACAGCTCCCATCTAGAACCGTCACTTACACGATGCTTGACTTGTTGCTTGCTGGAGCCCAGCCTCTGCAGAACGCGTGCTGGGCAGACAGGCAGGTCCTGCCGCGGCAGCTGGCCTCATGCCCACTCTCCTGTTGCCAATGAAAACCACAAGCACAGACTCGGAAAGTCAGTATTTGGTTCTCAAGTGGCTATGTGAGGATTTTATTAACCAGGAGCAACCCAGGGCATGCAGTCGTGGGTTTGCACAGACACCACGTGCCTCAAGAATCCTGGATGTGCGTCACGGTGGAGTTGAGAATTTCTAGTCCATGAAGCTCTCTCAGCTGAGCAGCAAACCTGTCGTAATCGGAACACAAGCTCCAGGACCTGTGTGCGGACTGCTGAGCCCAGGCTGCCCCTCACTTGCCCTGGCAGGAAGGTGGCAAGGGGCCGAGCTGGGGCCCTGGAGCCCTCAGGGAGGCCTGCAGACACTGCCAACACTCTTGCTGAGTGGCGGGTGTGACAGCTGATCCGATGGCACCTGCTCTCGGGAACTCTGAGCTCACACTAGCTAATGTGCCATGCTTTCTGTGGAAGAAACTATCCATTCCTCCCGTTTGAACAACCAGACAGAACTTGAAAGGACCTTGGATGCCATCCAGGCCAACCCTCTCATTCCACGGAGGAGGAGTCAGAGGCCTGAGGCTGCAAAGGACGGAGCCCGACAGGTCGGACACCCTCCCTGCCAAGGGAGGCACCCCCTCTTATGCCGGGGGGCTCGGGGCTCCATCATGCAGCCACGGTGGCACCTGCTGGGAGCGTGAATGACTAGGAGTTTAAACGTTTAAACGCATCAGAAGGAACAGAGTATGAGCTGAACAGGAGCAGTGGACGCGGTTAGAGCAGAGCTGGCTTGCCCTGGCTTGTCCACGTCTCATGTTGGTTTGCTCCAGCAGGAGAACGTTATGGGCACTGGACCTTCTCCCATATGCTCATGCCCTGGGCAGATAAGAATGAGGGGAGGCTAACCCTTTTTGGAAAAGTAGAGGGGAAAGAAGGAGGGAGAGAGGAGAGATGGTGACAGGGAGGAAGGAGGAGTGGAAAGAGGAGGATGGAGAATGAGGGAGTGGAATCAGAGAGGACAATGGCAGGAAGCAAATCCCTGTCAGATAAGAGTCTTCCCTTCCTGGGTGGAGCCTGAGGGCCCCCAGTTCCCTCAGGGAAGGCTTCCTCCAAGAGGCAGCTACAGGGCCCAACCCTGCCTGCAGGGAAGGAACCGGGGCTCTGGGGGCAGAGCCCAGCCACACAGGCGCCTGCTTGTTCTGAAACATGACCAGGGGCCCCGCACACCTGGGCTCCGCCGTGCACAGCTTCCCCAGGGCGATCCCTGCGTTCAGCGGCACAGCCCTCTCCCCCACATCGCGGGCTGCGAGCTTCAACAGGACGGGCACGATGTCTGTCTTCAGCAGGGAGGATGCCACCTGGGGCACCTCCATGCAGTTCCCCAGGCAGAGGGCGGCGTTGCCCACCAGAATCTCATCCTCCGAGCCGAGCAGTGTCAGGAGAACACTGAAGTCTGCAGGAGGAGAACATGCATCGGTCCCTCCAAATCCCAAGCAGGAGGCTGGCAGAGGGATGGACGGCGCGAGGAGGTGTCAGTGGACTCTGAGGTGCCCAGAAGCTCTGAGATAGGGCATGTCACTCCCTGACTTAGCAAAAATGTACTGAGCGCCATCGGCTCCTTGCGGTGTGTGTCTCTGACGTACCTCAGAGGCCTTGGGCAGCGTCTGGCACAACACTGATGGGAGTGGGTGAATGCTGTGTGGCAGGCACGCAGGGCTGTCTTCTCTAAAGTCCCCAGCCTTTACCTCTACTCTCCACCTGGCAGCCCCTAGTGGGAGGCCACCGGCCTGCATCCTGGGCTGCAGGGTAAGCAATAAGGCCCAGAAGAAAGGTTCCTGCCTGCTGGGAGGGGCCCTGGTAAGTCCCCTCCTGGCCCATTCCAGGGGAGGGGTAAGGAGAACAGCAGCAGGCTGCCTGGCCTGGGAACCCTGCTACCAATGACTGCAGCCGATCTCAGTTAGTAGAGCAACGCTAGGTTCAGACTCCGGTGACTGTCCTTGCTCACTAAAAGTTGAACCTGTTTCTCCCCCTTCCCCTGGTGAAAGAGGAGAACCCATGTTAGGTCGGTCGGTCTGAGCAGAATGCTTTAGAAACAATTTCAATTTAACTTGGCGATAGGCGGTAACTCCCAGCTTCAACCCTGTTACCTGAGTCTGCAGCCTGGGCCTGCTCCCTGTGCGCAGCCCAAGGCTAATTAAATGCTCTCCGAGCTGGAGGTGAGATGACATCTGACAGTGTAAGCACAGCTGAAGGCTGGGGAGAAGTAGCGGCTTTCCACTAAGTCCCTCCTTTCTGCTCACCTGCGGTTCCCTTTGCAGCTTCAAGGATGACTAGCCTCTGGGGTGTGGGCTCCACTTAACGAAAGCATCACTTACTCTTGTCCAGTCTTATCACTTCCTCTCGTGCCTCATGGCAACTGTTAGTGCAGACGGCGAGGGTCTTCACGGCATAACGCGAGGCAGTCTGGCCTCCCGCCTAGATTGCGAATGAGATTAGAAAAATACCATCAATCCTGCGACTGTTCTTGGCAGAAACCACAGTGAGCAGCTGTGACTTGCTCGTGGCGTCCTAACGCCTAAAAGAGAGGCCCACTGAGAACGGGCACACTTCCAGAGGAGCGTGGCCCTGCGGAGGGAGTGGCACTCACCGCCCCCAGCACAGCCCACACCAGGGGGTGCAGGCCTGACACATACACCTGAGCAATCGCCTGGCAAGGCTTTGTGAGAGTGGGTGAGAAGGGAACGATGCTGTCGACTGACAGATCAACCAAAAAGGGAGGGAAGGACCCGTTCACTGCAGGATTTGAGAACAAGGGCTGACTTGCCAAGGCTGCCAGGCCTGCACAGAGAACATCAGGGACCTACATCATTTTACGAGGTGACAACTGTCAAATCATAGCCTAATGCACGGTGCATATATGCATGCATAACACCACGTGTGTGCATGCAATCGGCAGCCTCTGGCAGGTTTGCAAGAGTTGTCCAGAGTGAATAACAGTCATCATGCAAGTGGCAGCCGAAACTCAGACTCCCCTGTCCTGCCCTCTCAATACTGTCCCTGACACAGCGCAGCAGCCCCACGCACAGCAAGCATGCTTCCTGGCCCTGCAAGCCCGGAGTTTTATGAGTAAGTCTCCCACTGGGTCACCACACTAACATGGGTGAGTGACCCTGCTGGGCATAGCTATCGCGGGAGGGGTCCAGAGATGGCAGCTGCGTGCGTCCCCTCGCCCTTCCGGGTGGGTTTGGTTACCTGTTGTACCCACTCACTTAGACTTACTGCACTCCTATCACAGGGAAACCTGAACAGCCTTTCATTACATCCTTTTGTAGCTGCACCCTGTGTATCTCACAGTGGAATTACATCCTCCATCCTCCAGACAACTGGCTAAAGTGCTGGGAGTGGGAAAACGCGAGCAGAGTAAGAGGCTGAGAAGCCTTGGTGGGAGGTACTCAGACCATCGTTTTCTGGGACAGAGGCCATGCATGTGTAAGACAGGCTCGGACACAGGGTTTCTATGTGTATTTAATGGGCAGTTTACCTATTTAATTTATTTACTTACTTACTTAGAGGAACACAAGGAGGGAGGGGGAGAGAGAGAGAATTTGTCATCCCACCCATTTCTGCATTCATTGGTTGATTCTTGTACGTGACCCAAATAGAGATGGAACCCACACCAGTGGTGTATCTGGATGATGCTCTAACCAACTGAGCCACCCAGCCGGGGAACAGTTTACTTATCTATTCTCCACTCTTTTGTTGATGCTCAGAGCACAGTCTGGGTGGACACGCAGAAGAGAATCCCCATTCAAGGTTGAAATCTAGCAGGGGTGCAATAGCGGCACCTCACTTCTGTTCCCCAAATAAAATGAGACGTTCCTGGAAACTCCAGAGGTTGTGAGCAATGACGGCATTTTACCTTCAGGAACTTAATCATTTTCTTCACCACTCCTGCTCTCAGGGCCTCCGCGACGATTTCCAGGGAGGAAGGAAGGGTGCGGCTGAGAACGCCAGCAGCTCTCTAGGGAAGCAGAAAGTGAAGGGTAACTCAAAGCTCCTTTCAGACATGCTGAGGACCTTTACAAGTGAACAAGGGGAGGTGAAACAACCATTAACACTGGAAGCCAAATTTGCACCTTGATCTTAAAAATATGTCATGGCCAAGTAGCAAGCACTGCTGTTTTGAATGCAGCTGCCAGGCAGGCCATTCAAAGGGCTGCGAACATTGTCCCTGGTGCATTGTGGCTCTGCTCATTTCTGCTTCACACAGGCCACCCAGTTCGCCTTTTGTAAGCCCTGGCCACTCTGCGGTGCTGCCACCAGGGCCCAGGGCAGCCTTCCTGGATTGATCCTTTGGGTCTTTTAGCTTTTCCTTTATTTGTTCTGAATCTGTCTTTTTGTTCTATTCTCTGGGAGACTTCCCGTTCTAATTCTTTGAAATAGAAAGCTATTACTACAATTTGGCTATAATACTACTTTGAATTTTTCTGAGGATACACATAATAGTTATTACTTTTTTGCTTTTTCCTACACCATCTGTGTTTGTTTGTTTTTCTGGTCAATTTTTCTGTTTATTGTGGTTTTTCTATTTATGTGTATGGCTTTCCTGAAATGTCTAGGGACCCTTAGCTGCTGATCACACTTATGAAAAAGATAACACAGTATGTTTGGGCCTGCTGTGTTTATGGGAAGCTGGTGAGAAAGTGGCAGGTGGCACCCCCAGATACTAGACAGCACACACGTCTTCTCTGGTCTCCCGGTGCCTCTGAAGAAACGTGCTCAGATTCTATGCCAGGGGGACAGACGGGGGCTGCCGAGTGCAGTCCCCTAGGCTCCCACTGCTGCCCTGTTGCACCTGGCATTTGGAAGGTGCCATCTTCTCCAGGGTCCCTTTCCCAGAGCTGTGCCCCTCAGTCTGTGCTCTACACCCAGGTTTCTCCAGCTCTGCCTCTCCTGACCCACTGATGTCCTCTTGCCTGTTCACTTTGTTGATGTGGGTTTCGACTTCCCCACAATGACTGTAGTCTTGTTTTAAGAGGTCTCAGAGAGAGAAGGCATAGACTGTGTTAGCATGACATCAGTCTTGCTTCCCTCGGGGGCTGGAATGTCTCCACAGCTGACAGCACAGATCTCTTTCCAGGCTCGAGACAGTAGAGAGCACCCTAAGGAAGGACCGATTCCCCTGCTGAAGCTGCTGCCCCCAACTGTGGCACATGCAGAGTTCCTGGGAAAGTCTGGCCAAGAGAGTCCTGAATGGTTAGCACAAAGCTAGTGCTGGCCTGGCTTTAGGCTCTAGTTTAGACTAGAGGTGGGGACTATACGGCCCGTGGGCCATGGACGGCCCACAGAATCATGTTGTCTGGTCCTGCCAAGGCATGGGGGTGAGTTAATTAAATGTCTGACCAAACATTGCAGCCTAATTTTTAAGTTGATAATTTTGTATGGCCCAAGAATGATGCTATAAATATCCAAATGGCCCTTGGCAGAAAAAAAGGTTCCCTATCCCTGATTTGGACCATCCAGAAAATCCAATACCCAACAACAATGGTGCTCACCACTTTGGGGGTCATGGATCCTTTCTGAGGATCTGATGGAAGCTGTGCTGCCCCCCACCCATGAAAATGCACATACACTCAGAATTTTCTATACAATTGCAGTGGGTTCCAAGGAACTGCAGACCTGCCACACGTTCCTAAAGCCCAGGTTAAAAAACCCCTACAATGCCGGAACTGACCTCAGGGAAGTGTGGGCATGCCAGCTCCAAATAGGATGCTCTGGGTCTACTCAGAACCTTTACCCCCATCCTGGAACCGGCCTCCAGTCTGTGACCATTGAAGGGCTGGCTTCCCAGGATGCCCTGAATGTGACTCCAATGATTTTTCTAGGCTTTGGGGCCCTAATAGGCGAGAAAGTTGGGGTAATTCTTAATGTACATTTATACCACATCCTGGGATTCTGGCAAATAGCCTCTTGAACCACATCAGTATCTCCTGACGCACTGTGCTCCCCATCCGCCTTCTCGGTTTTCTTATCCAAATGGAAACGGAGTTTAGAAGCCATTTCAGCATCTACCTCCAAGGGGGCTAAGGCCAGCATGCTTAAACAGCCTCCGGGATCACAGGCTTGAAAACCTGGGTTTGGTTCTGTTGATCATGGAAAAGAGATTCTACATAAAATTGCAGGACCCATTCCATTTGCACAAGGATATCCTGAAATAGGACAAATCAGATAAGCTCCAGACCAGGCACCAAAGGGCTCCTGGACTCTAGGCGGCTCCACAGATGGGTGCTGGGCAGTGGTCACCAAATCCCATGAAGCTGAGGGCAAGTCTGAGGGTTGTGTGATTATGGGCACCATTCGGAGGAGCGTGCCCTCCCCATCCCTCAGAGAGTTGGCAGAATATAAAAAATGTGATGCCTTTGAAAGGGTAAGATGCACTGACATTACAACAACACGAAGGAGAACAAAGGATGCTGTTCTGGCTCTCCTGATCTTACTGTCAGGACTCCTCCATCCTGGCTGTTCAGCAGCAACATGCACCTCCTGCTCACCTCCGCGGCCCAGACCTGCAGCCAGGGGGACAGAGAAGGGGCTGTGAATGCTCTGGTCATCAGAGTCCTTGACGGAGCTCCCTCTGAGTCCTGATGAGAGCTGACCACCCTCCTGTGCACCACCACATTCCCTCACAACACCTACTGCTCTCTCCTCACTACAGGGCACCATACCTTGAGGGCAGGAACCACATTTTATCTGACTTTGTAAATGCAGGACCTAGCAGTGTGCTCATCCTGCACACTCAATTTTTTCTGAATGAGCAGCTGACCAAGTGACTCATCTATCCCTCAGTGAAGCAGAGAGAGTGTCTCCCAGCATTTCCCAGTCCCACTGCCCGTGCTGGCTCTAGGGGCTTCTAGCTCTTGGCAAAAATGAGAACAGTCTATGCAACAGAATGTGTTTAGGATGTTCCCGGGTTCAAGGTAGGGAGAAAAGAATACTGTACCTCAGAGACTATGGGGGACTGAAGACACAAGTTCATCATGAGTCCTAGGAGTGCATATATGACATCTCTGGACAGATCTACATCCTCCTCACACCTGGCCTTTGAAAAGAAAACAAGGTAACCCATGACCTTTCTGTCATGCAGCTTCTACACACACACACACACACACACACACACACACACACACACTAGTATACTAGAGGCCTGGTGCATGAATTCATGCATGGGTGGGGTCCCTCAGCCTGGCTAGCAATCAGGCCAATTGGGACGGTAGGCCAGAGTGGAGGGAACGCAGGAAGGTGGCTGGCTGTAGGAAGTTGGTTGTGGGAGCACACTGACCACCAGGGGGAAGCTCCTGTGTAGAACATCTGCCCCCTTGTGGTCAGTGTGCATAACAGTCGCTTAGGCTTTTATATATATAAATATATATTTCTATATTTAGTTGATTTTAGAGAGAGAGGAAAGGAGAGGGAAAGGAAGAAGGAGAGGGAGAGGGAGAGAGACACATCTATCTGATGCCTCCAGTATACACCCTTACTGGGGATCAAACCTGCCACCTTTTGGTGTATGGGACAATGCTCCAACCAACTGAGCCATACTAGCCAGGGCTGCCTTGTAGCTTTTAAAGTCATCTTCCCTTGGCAATGGTCTCAGCATTACTGACACTGCTTACATTGCCAATGTCATGAACCTACGTGATGCTGGAAGATTAGAGACCAGTCTATGAGTTAGTGTTAGTGTGGGACACTCCCAAGGTGTCTCTTGTGCCTCTGCCATGTGACCCTGGTTCAACCTGGTCCTGTGTTTACACTGAAGACTGAGCTGCTCAAATGGGTGGCCAAGCCAACTCCGCCAGCAAACCCTTCAAGGCTCTCCAGGGTGAATGAGACATGATGTGGAGGCTTGCTGAGGTCGGCCGCCCATAAAATCTGTGGTTATAGAAGGAAGAAGCCACTGGCTCCAGCACTCTCAAACAAAATTTTTAGAAGGTTTAGATAATGAAGAAGAAGCCAATACCCCCAAAGCAGATAGAAGACCAGCCTTAAGGAGAAAAGCTAGAATACCATGAGGCCCAAGCAAGCATCCCCAAATTCCTCAGAGGCAGCCATCTGTCTTCTGGTGGCAGCGTCAGCACTGAGGTTCCCCATGATGGCAACACACTGGCTGAGAGCTGAGGTGTTGACTTCCTTGGGGTCTCTCTTCTAAAAGAGAATCATGAGAAAGTAAATGTGCAGAGAGCAGGCAGATGATGCCAGCATCATGCCCAGACGCACCCCTCGTGCACCAAAACGCCTGGGAACCAGAGAGTGCAGCATCACACTGGTATCAATGGGGTCATGCTGGCAACAGAGTGGAGGCACATGGGTTAACCCCAAAGCATGTGGCCAGGAACAGAGAGGCCTTGGGCTCATCTCAGGGATACCACCAACCAGCCTGGACAACAGAGCTTCCACTTCCACGTCTGAAAGACTGGGCTGTAGACGTGCTCAGGTCCCCTGAGATGTGGCTCCCCAGGGACAGGGGCTAGTCCCAGCATGCTCTCCTCGAACTCCCCCATCCCCTTGCTCTTCCCTGCCTCCCTAGCTCAGATCGCCACACTCGCCCTCCTGACCTGGACAACTTTCATTCAGGGTGGCACACAGTCCTTATGACCAGACTTGGGATCACAGGGGACTGATGAACCTGAACGCTCTCTCACCTTCACCCCAGACGCAGAGGCCACGTCCAGCTCTTCCTCCCGCGCGATGAGCCTGCATGTGCCCTCTCCACCTGGCCCAGCTAGTGCTGTTTTAATAAGAACTGTGTAAATTCCAGCTGTGAATAAATGATTCCTGAACCTGAGAGTCAACAGGCGCTCTGGAGTGTGACTGTGTTTAAACTGCTCATGCCCCTGAGAGTCAGAGATGATGAAACGAAGACCTGCTCACCAGCACGCCTCTTAGAGCCGGGAGAACACCTGCGAGGTTGGCCCGGAACCAGACTTGGAATCTGTTGGGAGAACACCAGCCGTGATTTAGCTCCACACTGTACAAGCTATAGGAGAAATGCAGTCTCAGGGGACGGGCTGAACAGACACAGCCTCTGGGCCCCTGTTTGCCATGTGCCTGGATGACTCATTTGGAAACAGAAGAGAATGCTCCAGGTACATGATGCGGCTTTCATCTCTCCAAGTCTGAAGAATTGCCTTTGATGTTAAACATCAGGTCTCAGATGGCAGCACTGATGCAGAAAGTGCTGGAATCCCTAGGCTCTGCCAAACGGACCTCCCAACCCCCTGCCCTCCCCTCGCTCCGAGTCTGCGCTGTGTGCTGTGCAAACAGGAAGTGCAGTGCAAGCATGGTCCCTCGGCACAGCCATAAGGAGACCTAGCTACACATGTGCCTCCAGTGCTACACGTGTCTCCACATGCTACACATGTCTCCACATGCTGTGCACTATTTCTACATGTTACACATGTGTCTCCACATGCTACACACATCTCTGCACACTACACACACGTCTCCACATGCTTCATACCTCTATATGCTACAAACCTCTACACACACCCACACGCTACACACATCTCCATATGCTACACATATCTCCACATTACAAACACATATACACGTGCTACATGTCTCCACATGTTATACACATCACATGGCACACACATCCCTACATGCTACACTCATGTCTCCACATGCTACACATGCATCTCCACACGCCAGAGCAGCTACTAAGTCTCCAGCCTGTGCCAAGGGCCTGTCCAGGAGCAAAGCAGCACCCTCTCATGATCATTTCTAAGCACGATGTTCTAAAGGTGGTGAGGAAATTAAACAAAAAACAAGAGACACTGAAAAAAAACAACAACACTTAAGAATTATGAAAAATGTAAGACCTTTACTGAATTCCCCAGTAGCTAAGCCAAAAAGAGCAGGGGGGATGGTTACCCATAATGCCACTGGCAACCCAAGAGGAGGCTCCATTTTACTGTGCACTCTCTCCCTCACTCACATCTATTCAGTACACATTTGCTAGGCAGTTCCTATTAGGTGCTGATTAAGGGAAAGAAGCTTCCCCAACACACAGTAGGCTTGTCTAATGTGTTTTTAGTACGTTACTGTTTCCAACCCCGTTGAGGACTAGGTCCCCTGGCCTGAGGGGCTGGAACAGCAGTGCTGACCGTGGCCCAGGAAGGCATCAGCCCTCCTACTCAGTGGGCCTGCGATGCCCACTGGCCAGCCTCCCTCTATGCTGTACATTCTAAACTATCAGACAGTCAGCAACAGTTAAGGAGAGATGTCAATTTCTGTAAATAAAGGTTACCTTTCTTCCAGCGCCAAGTCTGTGAGCAGTCCCATGGCTGAGGTGGCCCGCTCATCTGAGAAGTCAAGAAATGACACCAGGGCTTCTAATAATCTGCAAAAAATCCAGTACAACCTCAGAGTAGGCTGTCCTCCAACTGACAGCATTTCCATCAGGGACACCTTGCAAGGAGGCCAGGAAGGAGCCAGATGCAGGTGAGGTAGCTGGAGTGGCCCTGCCACGCCCCCTAGGAAGCCCAGCTCCTGGCCATCCATGACACAGGCTCTCCTGCAGAGTGTCTCTACCACCATGTGCAGTCCCAGGGTGGAACAGTTTTAACCCAAGTTCACTATCAGACGACTACAGGAAGGAATTGCTGGAGCTTCTGCCATGTGACTCTGGATCGGCCAAGTTCAGTCACATAAATGACATCTTAATGGCATGCTACTAATCTGTTAATGACTAAAGTAGGAGGGCTCCCTAATAAGGTGAGGGATGGAATAAAGACTTCACAAAATTTTGACAGGCTGCTGAGTATATCAGACAAAATTTAATTCAGTTAAACTCAAACTCCTCCACTGAGAGCTAGAAATTCTGCATAAGTAACAGAATTGGTAGACCTGGTTTATAACTAGTTCATATGAACAAGATTCAAGGGTTATTGAGTAACTGCAAACCCATTATGAGCAAATGGTCTGGTGGAGTTGCCAAAAAAAGCAAATGCAACCTCAGGTTGCCTTGACAGACTGACCAGCCCAGGACGAAGCAGGGGCCACTTGTGCAACCAGCAGGCCCATACTCGGCACCCACAGTGAGCTCAGTGCTGTGCTCAGTCCAGGGAAGGCAGGACTAAGCACTTGGGTGATATGCCAGAAACAAATTCATGTCACAAAGTGGGCACAGAGTCCCCCTGGTGGGAGGTGTGGGAGGATGGCGATGAAGGCTTCGAAGAGCAGATGATATGTTAGCTCTCACTTGAAAGTGTAGTGCTGGCTTTTTGTTCCGTTGTTCATTCAATCAACACCTGCTGGGCACTGTCCAAGGAGCTTGCAGGCCAGTGTCAGGCACACGGGGAGCAGAGCATTCCAGGCACAGCACACAGCATTCACCAAGACGATGTGGCATCAGACAGCAGGGCACATTTGGGGGCTGCCAGCAGGTCCTCACAGTGAGTGCTTAGGGTGTGAGGAGAGGACAGGGAATGGTGAGGCTAGAGATCTGGACAGGGCCAGCCTGTCATAGTGGCCTTCTGTGGCCTGCTGGAAAGTCTGCACTCTGTCCTGCAGGACGAGGTGTCCCCAGTGTGGCAGGTAGAGGACTTACTTGGTAGTGGGGTGTGTCTGTGGGGGCGGATTCTTAAGCCCACCTCAGCCTAGTGCAGTGATGGTGAACCTATGACACGCGTGTCAGAGGTGGCACAAGAACTCATGTTTTTGGTTGATTTTTCATTGTTAAATGGCATTTAAATATATAAAATAAATATCAAAAATATGTCTTTGTTTTACTATGGTTGCAAATATCAAAAAATTTCTATATGTGACTCGGCACCAGAGTTAAGGTTTTTCAAAATGCTGACACGCCGAGCTCAAAAGGTTTCCCATCACTGGCCTAGTGGAAGGAGGCTGCACTTAAACCAAGTCCCCAGGTGATTCCTGGGTACCATACTTCTCAGCAGCTGGAGAACTAGTCTTATAGGCAGTGGTTATGCTATTATTTTCAGTAGGAAACTAACAGGACAGATGTGCACATTAGACAAACCCCTTTGGTGGCACAGTGGAGGCTGGATTGGGCAGGTAGTATAGGAAGCAGGGAGTCCATTGGGGGGAAGTGGATTATCGAGACTAAAGACTGAACCAAGGCAGAGGCAGAATAAGATGTACAGTAGAGAAGAGAGGTGTTCGCAGTAACATAGGAGGAGTGGCTGGAGAGGGACGTTGGGAGGAAGCCTGAGGAAATGAATGCAGGAGATGCTGAGAAGGTAGGACTGATAATACACCATCGTCTTACAGATGTAGGGAGCCATCCAGGGAGCCCTCAGGATGCTGGCTTAGGCAGCTGGGGGGATGGAAATGCCACCTCTGAAGACAGAAAATGCAGGCAGAGGGTCTGGTTTGCAAAACCACTTCTGACTGATTAAGTTTGTGATACTCATGGTACTGAGATGGAGACGCCCAGGGGCAGAGGGAGTTTTCTTCCAGCACTTTTAAGAGAGAGTGACTTACGGGTGATAATTAAGGGCGCGGGTGAGAGGAGGGCCAAGGGTAGGGTCCTGGGGTCCCTCACTTGGAGGGTGACAGCATAAAGGGAGCTCAAAAAGGAAACCGAGAAGGAAAAAACCAAGAGGTAGGAGGAGGCCAGGAAGATAACATCGATAGGACCAAATGGGCAGTGGCGGGAGGAAAGTGCAGAAAGGAGCCCATCGGGTGGGGTCTGTAGGAAGGTGAGCTCCAGTGCCCACATCTGTGCTACTGACGTTACTCAGCTGCTTGTCTAGGCAGGGTCTGGAAGTCAAGTCCAGAGGGAAACCAGGATGCTTAACATGGAAAAGACCAGGCTCCTTCATGCCCTGCAAAGTGGGAGAGATGATGTGTTCTGTAGGCCTTTGATAGACTGACTGAGGCCTCGGTATTGGCAGCAGCATTGTCCCAGACTAGAACGGGGCAGGCAGTTTGTGCTCAGTGAAAGGAGGTAATTTTCCATCAACAGAACACCCTGTAGGAGGTGGGCGCCACATCCTTTTGTTAGCTGGGAAAAGACCCCAGTCCATCAGCTGTGATAGTGTCCATCCTAATCAAACTGACTGGAAGCTGGAATCTCCCCTGGAGGGCAGCGTGCACACCAGGTATGTGCTGGGATGCCCCAGAGAGGACATCGGTGCTGGGCAGGGCTGGGCTGGATAGTTGACAACACCCCAGGCAACTTCAAGTTTCTGCAACTCCCCCACGTCCTCGGGAGTGCATTCAGTGTTCCTCTGTCACAAATCACTTATTTTACAGTTAGTTCCGATTCTTCCTCCACCAATTGAAATCTGTTCTCCTTGCTCTTGAAGACGATGCTGATGAAGCTGAGCAGCACAGAGGAGGAGCTGAGCCGGCAGCCTAAGATCATCTTGATTTTAGTCCCAGGAGCCATAACAATGAGGCTTCTCTCTGTGAGAGTGCACATCCTAACTGGACTGAAGAGAGCAGCTGCCCCTTCCCACCCTCCTCATCTCCTTCACTGTTGGCGCCTTCTGCTTTGCTGGCAAGCAGCTGGCCCTGTAGATGGACCACACATCAGAAAATGATTGAACGCACAGTAAATGCACTTTCACATCCTTTTAGGACCTGAGCATGGGCCCTGGAGAGAGCAAATGAGTTGAGTCCACACCACGTGTCAGGCATAACACTGGCCACTTCCCTCACTAGGTTGAAGCTGTTTGCTGGCGAACCCCACGGAAACCCTGCCATCGCCTTCTACCCTGCCTGACTCGACTGCGGAAGCTGGAACCATTTTCTAATCACAGGTGGCACGTGAACAAAGAGAAACAGAAGCAGTTGTTTCTCTTGATAAAAGGGACAGACCCAGCTGGTGCTAAACTGTCCTAAAGGGGGAGGTGATGCTTGTGTGACCATGAGGGAAGGGTCAAGAGAAGGACAGAGCCCTTGACTCTGACATCTTGAAGCCATTCCACCAGCCAATGCCACCTCTGGTCTCTGCTGTTACATGAGAAAAGAAGACCAGCTCCTCTTGGTCATGAGTTCTGTTGAATGCAACAGAAAATATTTAGCTGGCATCCACACATCACCACTCTTAAGTGTCACCAAAAGTCTGTGAAGCAGGGAAGACACCAGGCTCATCAAGGCTAAGTAACTTTCCGGGGTCACATAGCAGACAGAGACAAATAAGGGTTTGGGCTCATGACTGCTGGCACCTAAAACCTAGCTCTTTCCACAAAGTGGCACTGGCCCTCCTAATTCCCATCACTGTCCACTTGTTCCGTCAATGCACCGTATAGGGAAAAGCACCTGGGAGGAATGTGCGTGGGCCCCCCCTGCGAGGTCCCGGGGCCTGCCTGCAGCCCGGCCTGCTGCAAACCGTCTCGTTTCACTGCAGAGAGCACATGCCTCGCTTTCTGGTCTAGTCGGGGTGGGCGTTAATGAGAACAGCAGGCATTGAGGTAATAAGCTAAGGCTTTTTGGCTATTTAAAGGGAGCAGGCAGACTCCCGGGATGATCATGAATGCCACTCTCCAAGACACTGGAAAAATTCCAATTGAAACCCAAGCAATTCAAAGACAGCTTAGGGGAGAGAAGCTTACGATCCTATAGCTACACTTACGCAAAGAGACCAAAACCAAATAAAACATGTGATGAAGGGACTGAGGAAATGACTGCAGATTGAGGAAAAGTCTGATGGCACCTCTTCTGTCAGAGAGGTGAGAGGGAGACGGGCTGCCTTCACTGGGCAGGTGATGCTCTGAGACGTGGGTGGATCTCCCTTACCGGGTCAGGTCCAGGTGGCTGATGACCAGGCTCCGGCCGGTCTTCGTCTGGGCGAGCTGCAGCAGCAGGGCCAGGCTCTGCTGCCGGATGGGCAGGACCCCAGAGGCCAAGAGGGAGGGCAGCAGCCTGCCTGAGCCAGGGTGCATCACGAGCTGCCGCTCGTTTTCCTCTGCAAGACACGGGAGTGTTCGCCTTGTGCACCGCGGGCAGCGATTACAGTTCTGTCCCCACCTCCAATCCTCCACTCATCTGAGAGCTGGGATAGTGAAGTGTAAGGGCACGGACTCTAGAAGCAGACTGCTGGTCTCAATCACCAGGTGGATGACCTCAGCCGATCTAGTAACTCCTGTGCAACTGCTCCCTCATCAGTGGACTGAGGAAGGTGAGGGCTAACAGAGGGTCAAGTGAGTTACTACGTGATGGCGCTTACAGCAGGGACTGGCGCACGTACATTAGTAACATTCTTGTCAAAGGCTCCTTGGTATGTGATGTGGAAATGTGAGGAATGGGGAAGAAAGCAGGTGAACTGTCTTTAGACCTTCCACTTCATATAATGGCCAGAGTTCTTGCGGGAAAACTAGACTGTACCATGAGAACGCTCAAGTGTAAAGCGTGCCCCCTCCCCGCACGGGAAGCCACTCCAGGCAGTGGCCCTGGGTCTTCCCTTCTCGCTGGGTCACTTCTAACCAGGTGTGTGAATGTGAGGGCATCGGGGTGCAGGTGGAGGATGAGGCTAAGCGCTGAAACCGACCCGTTTGTTCAGCTCATGCATTTTTTTATTCTGGAAAAGGAGCTCACTGTGAACAACTGAAATAACTATCAGAAGAACAGCTGAAAACAAAAGTCCTCATCTCGTGTACTCCTCCGGTAAGCCCTCCCCGAAAGGAGCTGCTCCGCATCCCTGCATGAATCCTGTTCCCAGTGTGACCCACCCCACACTGCACCTGGCTTCTCCCTCCCACTTGGCAACATGCACACACAGGCCCGTGTCCTGGCCTGTAAGCAGTCCCTCGATCATGATACTAGTTTGAGTATCATGCCCTTCAGGAAAGAGGCCCCTGCTTCTCTAGTTTTCTGGGACCTATGATTCCTTCACTCTAATAAATCAAGAAAAAAAATTATATGATCTCATATTCAGCAGTTGACAAGCTACATTCACAAGCTCTATTGCTGGCTCCTCACAGGAGCCTGTGAAAAAGGGACACAGCTACCGTTACTCTAATTTCAGAGTTTATGTCCCAGGTCAGATATTTTCCTATAAAAATACAATCTTTTAAAAAATAATGGAAATGGTTCAATTTTTTATTTACATCGAGGTCACAAAAGTGATCAGATTCTATAGACTTATTAAACCCCAGAAGATGCTGCTATGTAAAACGCTGAGGCGGAAGGCAAGTGAACTCCTCACACATGTTACTGTCCTGCTGTTGCACACGGATCAGTGTCACAGATGTGGCAGATGACTGCCGTTGGGGAGCACACAGGACTTTGTTGGAAAGTTGTAAGGAGGACAGTCTGAGAAAAGGGGAGGGTGTGGAAGGCCGCCTGCCCTGTTTATTGGAATTCCTACTTAGAGGAGACAGGGGAGTATCGAGCGGCATCCCTAATTAGTCCTTGACCTTTCCAAACAAGTCTGTGCTTTGCAGAGCCCCAGGTGTTTACTGGGATCCTTATGCTTAACCCCTGGATGCCCTTGCCTAGAGGACAGTGTAAGCACGTGTCCTCTCAAGATTACTCACCCCACTGATTGTATCTAAAGATAAAAATTCCAATAATGAGGCAGGCAATGGAGGCTCCTCTGGCTACTAAAGCCTGGGGCCCCTGAGCCCTCTCTTACACAGTCAACCTGTGTCTGAGTAACCTGTTCACCCGTCATTCAGGGGCTGCTGGTCAGCCCCGGCAGGCTGTAAAGCTCGTGATGCTTAACTGGGTCCTGTGGTCAGCAAAAACCCCAGTTGAGACCACTCATCACGCTGACAGCGGCCTTGGCCATGGGGCTGGTGCTGCAAGGGTGCCAGGGACATAAGTGGGTGCAGGCCTTGATTCTGACCCACATGCTTTTTTCTGAGGGAAGGTCCAGACATCGAGTCTCCAGGGCCCGGCCTCTGGGGGAACAAACTTGTCTGCCCACACAGCTCCTGCATTAATGGGTGTTAAGGGTGATCGGTTTGGCTCAGTGGATAGAGCATCGGCCTGCAGACTGAAGAGTCCCGTGTTCGATTCCATTCAAGGGCATGTACCTTGGTTGTGGGCACATCCCCAGTAGGGGGTGTGCAGGAGGCAGCTGATTGATGTTTCTCTCTCATCAATGTTTCTAACTCTCTATCCCCTTCCATTCCTCTCTGTAAAAAAATCAATAAAATATATATATATTTTTTAAAAAAGGGTGGTGAGGTGTGCTAGGCCAGGCTTACCGTTCCCCCTGCACACGGCTTGCCAGAGCCTGAGAACAGACACACACAGGGTCTCTGCCACTGCATCCTTTCCTGCCGTGGAAAAGCACCTGGAATGGACAAGGGGGAACAATGTAAAAACTGGAACTCAGTCTTCATCTTCCTTTCAGCTGGTTTCATTGCACCAACAGGCCTACAATATGGGGTGAGAAGTGGTTCTATAATCCAGAGCTGCAGGTCACTAGGACCAAAGGACCGTGAGGCACTGGACTGAGAGCTCCAGACAAGGACGCAGGCTGAGGAGGCCAGGTTGCACGCTGGAGGCGGGAGGGGAGGCAGCGAGGGTCTGAGCCAGGGGCCAAGGGCCATGGTCACACACGACCTGTGCATGGTGGCCAGCACACCACTTAGGGTACATGGGCCTCCTCATGTAGGCAAACATGTGCTAGTGACTCCAACCCACAGTAGCATCCTAAGCCTCAGGAATTACACTAGAATAACTGAAATACAAAATAAAATGAAAATAAATTTAGCAAACAGCCTCCTATCATATGGGTCTTTCTTCAGATGAAATTATAGATGGGAGCAGCCAGGACTCAGCTGACCTCATTTCCTGATATGATCAGCAAAATTCCCGAAGGAAACGAACAGCAATCTTGCAGCTGGTGGGAAGCCAGCAGCACCGTTGTGTCTCGGACTTTGAAGTGCTTGGAGAAGCCCTGGGAGGTTCTGGGGCCTTTTCTGCAGTCACCGTGGCATAACTAACACTACCCAAGGCTCCGGCTCCAGGGCGCACACAGCACCTCTGCACTGGCCAGGGGCCACTGATAGTGACTGCGTGGGGCTCATCCAGTAAGGTCTCTGCCTGTGTCATTAGTGTCTCTTCCATGAGAAATGCTGGCCTTCCCTTGTGTTGACACTGGCTGTCTTTACAAACTTGCCTACCTTCTTATGACTTCATTCTCACTGATGATACTGAATCCATTGTGTGTTCTGAATAAAGTTCGCTCTGTGCCTAAAACAAGGTCAGAGAAGCCCATGTCAGACTCCTGAACTGCCTGCTGTCCAGCTGTTACCACTCCGGCTGAGAGGAGGAGCTTTGGAACCACTGCGGACAGGGACTGGGACCACTGTGGACAGGGACTGGGACCACTGCGGACAGGAACTGGGACCGCTGTGGACAGGGACTGGGACCGCTGTGGACAGGGACTGGGACCGCTGCATACAGGGATTGGAACTGCTTTATACAGGGCCTGATGAAAGAGAACAGTGTGGCGCTCATCAGTAGGGGAACTGATGGTGGCTTTGAAACTGTTTACAGCTCCTAAGCAACGATTAAGTGCAACTGGGGTGAACCTTACAATTATCCATTTCTCTATGGTTGGGGGGAGATGTGTGGGGGTCAGACAGGGTGGTTGGGGTATATATGGGGTATTGTGTGGGATATGCAAAGGGTGTGTGGATATGTGTAGGAAGTGTGGAGCACGTGTGAGGGGTGAATAGATGCAGTATATGTTATGTGGATATAAGTATATGGTGTGATGTGTTGTGTGTTGATGTCAGTAAGGGTACACAGAATGAAGGCATGCTGTGCGTGTGTTTTGTGTTGTACTGTATGTGTGTGGTGTTTATTGTATGGATGTTGAGTGTATGTATGCCCTAAGGAGAGGCTGGAGTTGGGGTGAGGGTATATTTCTTGTGCACCCCCTTTCCCACCTACGTTATTGTAGGTCTTCGATCAATATTCATGGAAGGAAGGGAGTCTCTGACCTCTAAACTCTGCCCCTTCACACCAACAACATTCATGAGGCCACACGTCTCTGGCTTACAGTCCTCCATCAGCTCAGTCAGGATCTCAATGCCGCCTGCGTAGAACAAGGGGTTCTGGTCGGGCTTGGAGAGAGTCCCCAGGAGATGCCTGGTCGTCACAGCTGTGCTCTTTCCTGAGTCCAGCAGTTGCTGGGCTTCCTTCTCCTGGAGGTCTGCCTTCTCCCGAAGATCCACTTGATCCAGGTAACCTAGCAAACAAGAAGGGAAACAAAACAACCCTGGCACCAATGCTACCACACAAGGAGTGACCTCTGTGAGGATGGGGTATTGAGAGGCATAAGCATTAAAATAACTCTAACTCATCTTCAGCAAGGAGAATTTTAGGAAAAGTGTACAGTCTGCACCCAGAACTTTAAAATCTTGGGGATGCAAAAACAGAATTCCCTATCCAGAAGGCTGTAAAGGGTGGTGTGTACAAAGGAGGAAGGCAAAGATCTGAGTTGGAGAGCAGAGGAGAGAGGTGCAGGCAGCCTGTTAACACAGAGGATAGGATGCAGGCAAGGCAGGGCTTTGCAGCCAAGGAGAGAAGGCATGAAGGCAGTCAAGGGCCAGAGCAGAGGTCAGGTCATAAGCAGGAACATTCTCACCTTTCACCTGTGTCTGCAGCTGGGGGTTTATTTCTAAGATCTTCTGAAAACACTCTCTAGACTGGAAAAAACAAACAAACACAAGACTTGACAAGTGGGTAGCGGGTGCAGGTGATTATAAGAAAGACACCGGGTATCACAGGACTTGGCTTCATTATTTCCTCTGGTCCCTCCTGCTCCCAGCACAGGGGGCAGGCATGTGAGCACAGCATGCATCTGACATTTTTTTTTTTTTAGGCTTCTCTGGGTCTACGAAGCAATGGGTATTATTTCAAAATTTATTTTTAAAAAGTAGTGCTGTCATATGACCTGTGATGGAAAATTTCCATTCCTAAATCCTTGTGGATCATGTCTGGCTGAGGTTAAATACGAAATTTAGATATGATATTTGCACTGGGCGAGAAGAGGAGGCTACCTGTCAGATATGCCCAAGGGAGTTAGGAAATAAACAAAGTTGGAGACATTGTTGACAGAGATTGGGAACAGGAAACAAGAGATGCCTACTGAAAGGGTACAGGGCTGCAAAGAGCCGGGCATATAGAGTCAGCTTGAAAGCCTGAGTGAGGGGCTCTCACTGAGGAAAGTGTTGGACAGAAAGTTTCTGGAAAAAGAAAGATTCTAGCTCATGAGGCATGATGCTGGGTTTAGGGCAGTGCTGTCCTCAGGAATATCGAGAACTGTCCAGAGGGTACCAAGAGAAAAAGCACAGGAAAAACAAAACAAAACAGTTCTGAGCTTTGTTGCAGGCTCAAGGCTTGTTTAGAAAATTAGTATTAAGAAATAAACTGAAGAAAAACCACGTTAGTAAAGAACAATGTCACAGGATAGAGGATACACATCAAACACGGTAACTGCTATGGGCTAAATGTTTGTGTCCCTAAAAATTCATATGTTCAAACCTAAACCCTCAAGGGGATGACTTAGGAGGCGGGGCCTGTGGGAGGTGATTAGTTCATGAAGATGGGGCTCTCAAGAACGAGATTAGTGTCCTTACTAAGAGGCCCCAGAGAGCTCGCTCACTCTGGCTGCCTATGAACTAGGAAGCAGACACCAAATCTGTGGGTCTTGATCTTGGACTTCCCAGACTCCAGACTGTGAGAAGTAAGTGTCTGTGGTTTAAGCTACCTGGTCTATGGGATAGCAGTCCCAAAGGACTAGGACAGTGATCCTGTATCCAACTTCTTTCTAACCCTAGATCTAATCTCCCAGCAATCCCTGCTGGCTTTCCTGCCGGTATATGTCCAGAATCCCATCACTTCTCACCACCTCCATCATCACCAAGCCGGTACAACCCATCATCACCTTACTTGGATAATTTGTAGCAAAAGCCTTATTACTGGTTCTGTTCTTTATTACCATGTCAAAATATAGTCTCAACGGCTCAAATACAGCAGAGTGAGCCTTTAAAACCTGAATCAGATAATTTCACTTCTTTACTGAAAACCTTCTGATGGTTCCCAGCTCACTCAAAGTAAAACCCAAGATCCTCCCAAAGCCTGCAAGGTCCGAGGGGATCAGGCCCCCACCTACCCCATCACCTGCCTGACCTCATCTCTTATCACTCTCCTCCTGGCTTGCTCCATTCTGGCTCTCTCTTCACCTGGCCCACTCCCCCATTATACATCCACTTCTTCTTTACTTCACTACCTCCTTTCCTTTAGAAAGGTCCTCCCTGACCTCTCTACACCTTTGCTGCTTCCTGGTTAAGTTTTCTCAATAACACTATCACTACCCAACATACCACACATCTACTTATTTGGTTTCTGTCACCTGGCCACCTGTACCTGAAAAATATGAGTTAATTAAGTCAAAGATTTTTATTTTCTTTATTGCTGTATTCTTGTTGCCTAGAATAGTACCTGAAATATAGAAAGCATGCAATACATATTTGCTGAGTTAAATAATTAAATGAATAAATGAGTGAATAGAATTTGGTAGAGAAGGGGAAATTAATATTTTCTTTTCTACTATTAACCTTATTACAATAAGACTGTATTGTAATAATTAAAATGCAGCAAAGGAAATATTTTTTAAAAAGACAAATATTTTTTAGAAGATAATTTCTTTTTAAAAAATCTAGTATCTTATGATGGAAAAACATTCCATGTTCATGGATTGAAAAACTATTATTAAGATGGCAATACTCCCCAAATTGATCTACAGATTCACTGCAGTCTCCATCAAAATTCCACCTGGCTTCTTTGTGGAAATTAACAAGCTGATCCTGAAATTTGTTGGTAATCAAGAGACCCAAAATAGCTAAAATAATCTTGAAGAGGCAGAGCAAAGTTAGAAGACTGTTTCCCAATTTCAAAATTTACTACAAAACTAAAGGAATCAAGACAAATGTGGTATAGGCACAAGAATAGACACATAAATCTATGGAACAAAATTGAGGGTCCAGAAATAAACCCATGCATTTATGATCAATCAATTCTTGACAAGGGTGGCAAAATCATTCAGTGGTAGATAGAATAGTCTTTTCAAAAAGATGGTGCTGGGATGACTGGATATCCACATAGAAAAGTGTGAAGCTGGATCCCTTCCTCATACCATAAACAAAAATCAACTCAAACTGGATCAGAGATCTAAATTTAACAGCTAAAGCCATAAAATGTTTAGAAGAAAACATAGGAGTAAATCTTAGATTAGGCAATGACACCAAAAGCATAAGCAATCAAAGAAAAATATAGGTATACTTCATCAAAATTTAAAAATTTTGCCCAACTGGTGTGGCTCAGTAGTTGAGCATTGACTTATGGACCAGGAGGTCATGGTTTGATTCCAGGTCAGGGCAAATGTCCAGGATGTGGGCTCAATCCCCAATGGGGGGCATGCAGGAGACAGTCAACCTATGATTCTCTCTCATCATTGATGTTTTTATCTTTCCTTCTCCCTGCCTCTCTGAAATAAAAAAAAAATACTTTTTAAAAATTTAAAAATTTTGTACCACAAAGGACACCATCAAGAAAGTGAAAAGACAAAACAAAGAGTGATAGAAATATTTGCCAATAAGTTATTCGATAAGGGACTTTTATCCATAATATAAATATGGCAAAGGATCTGAAGAGACATTTCTCCAAAGAAGATAGGCAAGTGGCCAGTAAGCACATGAAAAAATGCTCAACATCATTAGAAATCAGGGAAATGCAAATCAAAACCACAATGAGATACTATTTCACACCCATTAGGATGGTTATAATAAAAAAGACAGATAATGACAAGTGTTTTTATTTCTCCAGCATGTGGAGAAATTGGAAGCGTACACTGCTGGTGGGAATCAAGATGCTGCAGCCACTTTGGAAAACACTGGGCAGTTCCTCCAGAGTTAAAACAGTTAACATGTGACTCAGCAGTTCCCTGCTAGGTATTGTTTACAATCAAGAGGACAGTAATCAAATGTCTCACAAAAACTTGTACCTGGATGTTCATATTAGCCCAAAGTGGAAACAACCTATTAATGTGGTCTCTCCATACAATGGGATATTCAGCAATAAAAGGAATGAAGTGCTGATACTACAGCTTGGATGACCCTTGCAAACATTATGCTAACTCAAAGAGGTCAGCCATAAAAGGCCACATACTGTGTAATTCTACTTAGATGAAGAGCCTAGATTAGGCAAATGCATAGAGACAGAAGTAGATTAGTGGTTGTCTAGGGCCAAGATGTGGGTGGAGGGAAAGGGAGTGACTGCTAATGAATGTATGGCTTTTGGGGGAAGTGACACAAATATTACAAAATTTATTGTAGTGATGGTTTCACAACTCTGTGAATCGACTAAAAACCAGAGAACTGTGAAGATATACCAGCATGATTACTTTTGGGTGAAAAGGTTACAAGTGCCTTTTGTTTTCATCTTTTTCCCTTTGTCTTTCTCTCCAGAGATGCTTCCTCCAGGGCTGAACACTGGTGAGATATTGCAGAGGGGTTGCTACAAGCAGGGGCTGCCCTAGAGGACCCTCAACATCCTTCCCTACTCTAAGAGCTTAAGATTTTCCCTGGAAAATACTAAGAGGTGGGTTGATATTTAATCAACTTGGAGGAACAAGAGGGTTGGAAGCATCGCTGCGATCAAACCTGCCACTTACATTCCTCTAGGAACTTACCACACTGTAGTTCTTCAGAGCCAGGTGGGCTTTGCCCATGTGGAAATAAGCTTTTGTGCATTTTTCATCACACTGCATGGAACAGAAAGACCAGTCAGACACCTCAGAAGGTTGGGGTCACTGGCACCCCCTGACTGCCCAGCTAACTGTAGAAGCCAGGCTCTGTTCCCAGGACAGCTCCCAGAGTGGACAACTAAACCTTTTCCATGCATCTGGGACCAAGCTAACTGATGCCTGCAAGGAGCCAGGATACATGAGAAAGCTCTCTGGTAAACTGATTAATGATGCCCGTCAGCTTGCATTTCCATTTAATGATACTCGTCAGGAAAGAAACCAGAAACCTTGTTTGGAAGAGCTCCTGGGCTTGACAGGTCATAGGAATTGCCTGGGACACATAAAACTGCTACCGGCCAGGCTGAACCCCACATCAATTACACTGTACTGTGGGTGGGCCCAGCATCCATCTATTTTTTTAAACTTTCCAGGTGACGTAAATGCAGCCACGCCTGAAAATCACTGGTTTGTTAGACGAGAGGACACTTTATTCCGGTAAGCAGCCGAGATGATCATTACATCTAGGCCTGGGGAGTTCCTTCCCTGAAGTAAACCACAGTCATACACTGGGAGCTTATCCTTTGATCCCTGAAGGCCAGGAGGGTTGCCCCCTTCAAAAGGCAGGACTGACACCCGAGGCTGAGACTCAACCATGTGCACAGGGGCCCTGCCCCTGCCTGCTCCTAATTATTACTCCAGAGGGAATGACTGGCACAAAGACATAAACTGCAATTTAAAACATCCAATTAAGTAATTGAATCCGCTTTATGTACAAGGCATTGGGCCAGGTCAGATGCCCTTCAGGGTTCAGTTTAAAGAGGTTCTCAAGAAAAGACACAAACAAAAATAAATTAAAAAAAAAAAAAAGAATGAGGCTCGGGGTCTAAAACGTCTGGGATGAACCCCTGGTGTGGCTCTCACCAGAAGTGGGATGTTGACCAGGTTCCCCGAGTTTCCTGATGCTCATTGTCCTCATGTGGAAAATGAAGATAGTTATAGCCTCTCTCTCTCTTCTCTTCTCTCTTTCTCTCTCTCTCTTTCTCTCTCTCTCTCTCTCTCTCTCTCTTTCTCTCCCTCCCTCCCTCCCTCCCTCCCTCCCTCCCTCTGTTGTTGTGAGGGGGAAACGCTTGTCAAACACTAGTATGGTGCCCATGAGATGGTATCTGAGGCTGCAGTTACAGTAGCAACCCATTTCAGGAAAAGAGAGAAAATGTAAAGAAAAGTGAAATAACAATAGAAGAGGTAACAATAATTGTTATTGGAGAGCCCTTTATAGAGGCATGAATTTCCATGAATATTGTTTCCTAACTTATTGCTGAGTGAATGACAGTAATAGTATAAATAGTGCATTTGCATACAATCCCATATGGTTCATATAAATTATTTCATACAAACTTTAAAACAACTCTATGACATACAGTTATCCTCATTTTACTGACGAGGAAACTAAGGATTAAAGGTCACATAGATGCCAAGTGGAAGAGCTTGGATTTAAAATCTGACCATTTGATTAGGCACCAAAGGCTCAAAAATTATACCAAATCTCCTGCAGAAAAGTGCTCTAGCAGCTCAGTAGAAGGAAATGCACTCTGAAGAAACAGTCTCACAAAGGGCAGCAGAGGAGGATGGACCCGAGCTGGATCCTGAATGTACTAGTACAGAGAGGTGAAGAGAGAGGATAAAGGGAATGGGCTGAGCAAGGTCGAAGTCAGAGAGTTCAGGGAGCTGCAGTGAACAGTCCAGAACCTGAAGCAGGTGCAGACAGAGGGGAGACCAGGCTGGGAGGGGTGAGCTGGACTGTGTCTCCACATGGAGGCCTTGAATGCCGGGCTCGAGGAGGATGACCGCTCCGTGGCTGTGGCTGGAGAGTTGGTCTGGAGCAGCGTGCAGAACTGCCCAGAGGGAAAGGCAGGGAGATAAGGGAGGAGACCGGAACAATCACTTAGAAGGAAGGCTAACATCTGATGTCCTAGTGACAGTGGGAGTGAAAGGAAAAGTGCAGACACCAGAGCTCCGTCAAAGAAAGAACTGAGCGGCATCAGCCAACCATAAGTGATAAGGGAAGGAGGATGTCATGTCATAAGTTTTGGGATGCCTATGCCTGGAAGACATCATATGCCATGAGCAGGCGGAAGGGAAGATGAAGAGTTTGTTTCAGATGCTGCCCAGCGGATGGAAATTGGCAGGAGGCAGAGACACGCAGCCCTGGAGCCGGGAGGCGCACACTGGGGAAGTAGGCCTGAGAGCCATTTGCAGGATGAGAGTGGAACCATGAGAGGAAACCGGAGCTTTGAGGACTGAACCCTGGAGGACTGAGAGGGTGGGGTTGAGGAAGCGGGAAAGGCGTGGCCAAGGGAAAGCGGAGCTGCAGCACCAAGGCTCATGAGAGCCTCGTGTCCACAGAACCCTCACGACTGGAGGACCAGCGCCTGGCCCAGGCCCACTGTGGTCACCAGGAAGGGGTGTCGCGGGGACACCTTCCTCAGTCACTGAGCAAAGGGCTGCTAGTGGATTTTCTCCTTCTGCTTCCATCATGTGTGGAGCGTCACAGGGATGATCTCGGGTGATCTTATATCCCCTTGAAGGGAATCCTGCCGTGGAGGAAGATGGTTTTATTGTGAGGAAGGCATGTTTACTGTGAGGAAGACAAGCTTTATTGTGCAGTAGGTGTTCTGCTGAGAGAGTGACGGTCTGACCCCAGCTAAAACCAGCTTTGCTGCCATCTTCCCTGACCAGGAACATCGGTCTTGAAATATCATCCTGGGCCTGTCTGCCAATTCAGAGCTGTCAGAAACACTCAACGGGCACGAAGGTACTAATATTAGTAGTGGAGTGCAGTGGCCTCCACTATCGATACAGTGCTTTTATTTATTTTTATTTTTTTTTAAATATATTTTATTGATTTTTTACAGAGAGGAAGGGAGAGGGATAGAGAGTTAGAAATATCGATGAGAGAGAAACATCGACCAGCTGCCTCCTGCACACCCCCCACTGGGGATGTGCCCGCAACCAAGGTACATGCCCTTAACTGAAATCGAACCTGGGACCTTCCAGTCCGCAGGCCGACGCTCCATCCACTGAGCCAAACCAGTCAGGGCCGATACAGTGCTTTTAAAGAGAGTGACACTTTTTAGTTCACAGCTTTGATGTAGAGCTAACCACTGTTAGGTCTCGGAACCCCTTTACATTTTTCTCCATCCCTCCAATGTTTACCCAACGCTTCAACTGGGAGCCTTGCTGGGCCTTTAACAAGGTTGGCTGCTGAGTGTCAGCATCTTCTAATGTCAGCTCTCGGGGCCTGCTCTGGCCTGGGCTTCACTGTTAATTACATTGTGCTTCAGTCAACATTTGGGATCAGACCAGTGTGTTATCCTGAATCCGAGACGGTGTGACTACCGCTTCGGTTCTTTTCAGATCAGAAAAGATATTCCTGGGAGCCCCAAGAGGCGATTTCGTTTCTTCCACAGAAGTGAGTGAGACCCCCAGCCAGGGGCTGTGGGTTCAAGGTTCCTGGGAAGAGGTGTTTTGGTAGATGGTTCAGAGCACAGCGCACTGTTAGACCGACATCCGCTGCGTGGTCCTGTGCAGGTTACTTCACTAATCTCCGAGGCTCGGTTTCCATGCCAGAAACATAAGGATAACAGTGTACTGAGCACAATAGAATGGAACGATGTGAGGCTCAAATGCGACAGCTCAAGGCCAGCAAGCAGCCAATGCTGGGTTTTGCTCTAATTGTTATGACATCTCTCTTCTCTTACAGATGATGGTAGGAAAGAAATCATGACCCAGTGGAGTGACAAAGCAGGCTGGTGGCCTGTGCCGGAGCTGTGGGGCCCCACAGTTTCTGTAACGTGAGGACTGTGATTATGGCTGAGTCGCCACCACATGCTCCAGGGGAGGAAGAAGTCTAGCACACAGATGGTGGCTCGGGAGGATCCCTGGGGTTTTATAAACCATAGCAAAGGTGAACTTGCACTCCACTCCCGTCTCCTGGCCTACCTCGCAACAGGAAGCATGCGTGTGGCCAGCACGCTGCGACACAGGGTGCTCCTGCCTGGGCCGTGTGCCCATTCAGCTGCGTCGGGGTGCTGTTCGGGGAATCAAGTCCCAAGATAAGTCTGGTAAGTTCTCCTGGCACTTCAATTGTGCTTGATTTTATTTAAAATAATATGCATGCATTAAGACATACAGACAAATTGTATGGAGTGCAATGCAAAATTCACATGGATCTTTAAGATAAAAAACATGTCCAAAAAGAAATGTCATGCTCTCTGCCTCTAGACCCTCCAGGGGCTCATGCTCATTCCGTTGGCAGCACGTTGGCACGGAAGTATGAGAAGCACTGGTCTTGGTTGTTTAAAGCCCCCATGGCAGAGTAATTTAGGGGAATATGGATTAAGGGCTATTTAACTATTTAGTAGTCATCTGAAATAATGTCTCTATGATTATGACATTTATCTTTTAAAAGCCCTTCTAATATCTTCCCCAACAGTCCCTACCTTTAATTGTCTATTTTGGCAGATTTTGGAGGAAATTCCAAGCACAGTATTATGCTACTATCAGCCTGAGGCCTGACTAGCATCCAGGCTGAACAACAGGAATTCTTTCTTCTGATTAATCCATTGCAAAGAGGGGATGCTGGCATACATTTCCAAATGCTTAGGGCTGGAGGGGAAAGCACAGAGCGATGGGAAGAACGGCGCTGCAGAAGCAAGCTCCCACGGGCTGGAGAGAGAGGAGGAGGCATGGCCACTGTCACGGGAAGCAATGTGTCTGCTGACACAACAGCCAAGGGTGCCCGCTGCCCTGAACCCTGGGAAACCAATATGAGCAGCAGCCTCTCTGGAGCACTTTCTAAGAGTAGGTACTTTACGTACATTGTCCGAACCTTCAAGACAATTCTATTCTAGCTGTTTTCTAGGCGAAGAAACTGAGGCTCTGATGGCAGTACCTCTACCCTTGCGCACCAGCACACTTTGGCAGGTCCCCTCTACTCACTTCAGTACTGAAGCCTCTGGCCCAAGCCAACCCCACTCCATCCTGTGGAGAAGGAAACACCTTCTTACCTTCAGAGCCCAGTCACAGTCCACTAGTGCCTTCTGGTAGTCCCCAAGTTTTATATAAGCCTGTAATGACACAGACAGCTGCTGTTCACATACAACTCTATAGCAAGGGTCTTTAGTTCACACAGAAAGCACAGTCCAATGGTGATGAAAAGTAACTGGTCCCTCCCCATATCACTCGGGGTCCAAGCATATAATAGATGGCTATCATCATGGTTTAATAAGGGGACTATGTACAAGGTGAGGGCAGGACTTAGGGAAACCAACAGGAATGTTACAGAACCCAGGCTAGCAACAGTGGACAGCCATTAATTACCATTGCCAGAGCTGCAGGGATAGGAAGAGGAGCAATGAGCAAACCAGGAGAGGACAGCTTTGTGAAATGATAAAGGTAATAAACAAAGATAATAACAAGTGTTGATGAAAAAAATCAGAGCCCTCATACACAGCTGGTAGGAATGTAAGATGGTACAACCACTTTGAAAGACGGTCTAGCAGTTCCTCAAAAGATGAAACGTACAGTTACCATATGATCCCAGGAGGACTGCAAACATAAGTTCACGAGAAAACCTGTACACAAATGTTCACAGCAGCATTATTCACAATAGTAAAAAAGTAGAAACAATTCAAATGCCCATCAACTGATGGATCAATAAAATGTGGTATAGCCATACAATGGTATGTTATTCATCAATAAAAAGGAATGAAGTACTGATCTATATTACAACATGGATGAACCTTGAAAACAACATGTTAAATAAAAGAAGCCAGACACAATAGGTAAAATATATATGATTTCACTTATATGAAATGCCCAGAGTTATCAGATGTATAGAAGATAGAAGGTACAGCAAGCCCTTGAATAACAAATAGTTTCGTTCAACATCATTTCGTTATTATGTTGGTGAGATGCCGGTAGGAAGTTAACTCATGTATATCAACTAGCCTCAGGTAAAACTGGTTTCCTTATATGTCATTTTGATTAAAGCTGCAGAAACTGGACTTACTGTAGCCTAGTGGTTTCTTAGGGCTGGGGTGGAGGAGGAAAGAAATGGGGGTGGGGTGAGCTGCTTAAAAGGTTTCTTTTTGGGATAATGAAAATGTTCTAAAATTGACTGTGGTGATGGTTGCACAACTCTGAATATACTGAAAACACTGAATTGTATACTGTATGTCACTTATCTATCTATATAAAAGCCTAATATGCTAAGTGTCCGACAGTTGGACCATTTGACCAGTTGCTATGACACACACTGACAACCACAGGGTAGATGCTCCAACTGGTAGGTAAGCTTGCTGCTGGGGTCTGGCCAATCAGGATTGGGTGAGATGGGCCGGACATGCCCTGGAGCCCTCCCACCATCCTTCCCTGGCCCTGATCGTATGCCAGTGGGGTCCCTCGGCCTGGCCTGCACCCTCTCGCAATCCAGGACCCCTTGGGAGATGTCAGAGAGCTAGTTTCGACCTGATCCTGCAGGCCAGGCTGAAGGACCCCATCAGTCGTGCACTGGGCCTCTTGTCTATAATAATAAAAGTGTAATATGCTAATTAGACCGGACATCCTTCTGGATGACCTTCCAGACGAAGCCTGGGCTGTGAGGGAAGCCCAGGACCCGGGTGCTAGAGGGAAGACAGTGCCAGCAGCTGGGGGAAGGAAGGCCTACTCCTGCACTAATTTCATGCATCGGGCCTCTAGTATTTCAATAAGACTGTTACCAGAAAAAGATAAAGTTTGTCTTTCCTCATGAGCACAGCAAGAAGAGATATAGGAAATGGGAAGATGTTTAAGAGTTAGACCATCACCATGAACCCTAGTGCTCTTGGGATCCTCTAGAATTGGGGGAAATCCAGAAAATCAAGAATGGATGCAGAATTCTGTGATCCATTCAAACTAAACCAATTTAGCTCACCCATAGTTTCAAAGAGATAGTGGCATGTAAACAAATAAAAGGATGTTTACAGCCAGCACAGTGGCTATGGGACCATCTGTCCTAAATACTGGATACAACTGGTGGTCTGTGAATTCTCATCAAGATGCACTTGGTCGCTAAGCACTCTTCTTCTGCACAGTTCCCTAAAAAGCAGCTATGGTCCCCTGTTATAAGACAGGAAAGCCAGGAACCAGGAGGATGAGTGGCTTTGCAGAGTCCCATAGGTCACCACTAGTAGAGCCAACACTCCACGGAGGTTTGCACCAGGGCACCGTGACATTCTTAAAATAAAACTGATGAGATATATACATGGTTGGTGTCATAACTCATGGGGAATGGCAGCATCCAACCAAAATGAGGAGGGAGCTAGCAGCAGCCAGCTAATGAATTCCTGCGGGAAGCTGCTACAGGTGCTTTCATTAACTTGGAGTGTGTACTAACTGAAGTTGGAGGACTCTGACCCTGAGCTTTCTGTTCTATAAGGCATCATCCTCTCCTTTGGGAATGCATTTGAAAGGCAGAGGATGTGAGCTGGAAACAAATAAAAGGATGTTTAACAGCCAGCACAATGGCTACAGGGCCCTCTGTCCTAAATACTGGACACAACTGGTGGTCTGTGAATTCTCATCAAGATGCACTTAAACATCTTCCCACTTCCTATATCTCTTCTTGCTGTGCTCATGAGGAAAGACAAACTTTATCTTTTTCTGGTAAAAGTCTTATTGAAATACTAGAGGCCCGCTGCATGAAATTAGTGCAGGAGTAGGCCTTCCTTCCCCCAGCTGCTGGCACTGTCTTCCCTCTAGCACCCGGGTCCTGGGCTTCCCTCACAGCCCAGGCTTCGTCCGGAAGGTCGTCCAGAAAGACGTCCGGTCTAATTAGCATATTACGCTTTTATTATTATAGACATCCTTCTAGACAACTGCATCCTTCGAGACAACTGCAGCCATGATGTCATGACACTGCTCTTCAGGAAACATACAGACTTGAAAGGTCTGCATGGGCTTCAACAGTTTCTCTACAGCCTTTTACTTTTTCTTTTCTTTTGTTCTTTTTAAAGCTTGGATTGAATACCCTATACCTTCCCCATTCCCTTTTGCTTTTCACATTTTTAGAACTACTTTTTCCAAATGATTTATCTAAATGACACCAGCAATCCATTGATCATAACATTAGCTCCAGGAGGAAAACAAAGCAATAAAAGGGTCAGTTTCTCTCTAGCAAGCAGAAACACTCAATTGACAGGGTCCTCATGATGTGTTTTCTAATATTACATGCGAACAGGGGAGGCATCTTAAAAACAATCAATGACTCAAATGATTCCTAACACTAGGCAGCACATTTTGCATTTATTTGTCTCTGAGTAAGCTTTCTCTTTGGGAAGCTGGTAGGAACTGTTTCACCAAAGCTTTTGGTGCATTTACTTATTTTCATCTATAGTCATTCTTATGTGATTCTCCAGAGCTAATCAAAGTGCTGTTTAAACTGAGTACAGTAAAAATGTAACTAATTTAGATGAATCAGGGTATAGACCATCTGAATTAGATATAAATCTGAATTACATAACATTTTCAAAGCAATTCAATTTTATTGCCTTCAAATAACTTCAGAGTAACAAGACTGAACAAGCATTAGTGGGTAAATGTTTCAGGGACCAATTTAGGGATAAATAAAAAGGAACTATAATTATTATATTAATTGTTTGCATTTAAATGTTTCTTTTGAAGTGGGAACAGAAACTTAATTCCCTTAAATTGACTTATTATGCTTCCAGTGTTATATAACTTAAAAGAATTTATTGAACATCTGTTATAAATAAAGCATTAGGGGGAAAAGTGTATGGCAGTTTTTGCCCTAAAAAAATGTATGATCTTGTTAGGGTGATAAAATGTACACTAAATGCTAAGTAAACCCTTGGCTATTTTATTCACCAATCATTTCTTTATAACAATTTCTCCACCAATGGGACTAGGTAAATGTCATCTCAAGTCTAAACTGCTGAGCTAATGAGTGATACTGAGCTTGGATTTATTTATCATTAAATCACTATCACTTCCCAAACCTTGGCCTCTAAGCATGGAGTCAACACCCTGTAACTTCCCCATTCCCTTTTGCTTTTCCACATTTTCAGAACCACAGAGGTCCTGCTTGCACCACTCTTCCTCAGCACACACAGCAGGGCATCCTTAGTCTCCAGTTACAGGAACTGGAGCTGATGCGGGCTCCTCCTCTTGTAATGACACAGACTCAGCGCATTTCACACGGGTCCTGCCGACAGACACTGCCCATTGGATAGTCACGCCCAGGAAGCTGCCAGTTTTCCAGGTCTGAGCAACAGAGAGTTCTACCACACACAGACTCAGTGCTTTTCAAGATAAGGTCACAAGTGACATTTTGTTTCAACTGCAAACTATCCACCTTGTCCCTTCTTTAACAAGTAGATAATAAACATCTGGGTGACAGTTTTTACATGGAATTCCAGGAAACAGAGCCCATCCTATATAATAAAAGCCCAGCAACCAAAACAGTGGAATGACCAGAGTGACCAGAGACCAGAACTACCAGCTCCTTGCCCAGGCTGGCTCCCCCCACAGTGGGACCCCCACTGCGATTGGGGGCATGGCCGGCCTGCAAACCCCCAGTGGCCCCTTGCCCTGGTTGGCCCCACCCCCCCAGCAGGGACCCCCACCCCAATAGGGGCGCATGGTCAGCCTGCAAACAGCCCGCGGCTCCTTACCCAGGCCAGCCCCACCCTCCAGTGGGGACCACCACCCACCCTGCTGGGGCTCCCATCAGGGCAGGCCAGCAGTCCAGCTGGCCCCCATGCACAAGGCCTCTATCCTATATAATAAAAGGGTAATATGCAAATTGACCCTAATGGCAGAACAATCAGAATGACTGCTGGGCCAGTCACTATGAGGCACATTGACCACCTCTCGGTGGCTGGCAGGCTCCAATCTCCTGATGACGAATGGAGAACCAGGGTTGGGTGGCGGGGGATGCGGGTGGTGCCAGGCCAAGGCCCCCGCCCCACTGGTTGCCCCTCACACAGAGGGGAACACATGGTGGGGGCAGGGCCGGCGAGTGGGTGGGAACAGCCAACCTTTTGGTCCCTTCCCCTGGCCACCAGGCACCAATCACCCAATGGCAAATGGGAAACTGGGGATGGGTGGTGGCGGGGGTGGGACCAGCTGTGGGCAACTGGGGAAGATGGCTCTGATGGCAGGTCAGACCTAGGGACTGTACCCATGCACAAATTTCATGTGCCAGGCCCCTAGTCAGTGATATAAAACTGAGGTATTAGGGATTTCAGAAACTTACAATTGGCTCTAGGCCAGTGGTTCCCAATGTGGGGCACATGTCCCAAAAAGGGGCATTTGATTTTTAAGGGGGGCAATTCGAGAATGAGTTATTAACAGTGAATTTTCTGCATTTCTTATGGTCCTAGGGGCCTCATAGACATATTTATTCATTTATTCATATAGTTCTCTACTGTATGTTTTGAAACTTTATTTGCTATTTTTTCATGTCATTTCATATTATTTTTTAAACAATTTCTTAGTGATTTCTTCCTCGGCACTTCAACTGTCCTTTCATTCTTTTATTTCTCTCTTTCATGGATGCCATGTTATCTGAAAGCTTGTTTAGACCAAGTTAATAGCCTTTTAGGCTTTCTCCACGTGAATAGGAGTTCACTTTTTGAATAAGAATTTTATGTCATGGTGAGGAGGGGGTGGCATCAGGATTTTAGGCATGCTTAGGTAGGGCATGGCCAAAAAAAGGTTGGGAACCACTGCTCTCGACCCATTAGCTGTCCAGTTAACCCCAGTCATGGAATCTTAATCAAAGTGGGCTGGATACAATGGGTAAGAAATTAATAGGAGAGCAGCCCTTGGAAGTTTAGACTACCATTAAACCGGAGGCTGGACAACCCATGGTGGCAGCATCCCAAGGTCTCACAGGTCATTTCATGCCACTAGTTTTCTCCTTTACACACATGGAAAGTGCCTGGTTACCACCAGCGATGCACTAGAGTTGACTTATATGGACAGAATTGATTACAGAGGGCTCTTCCAAAGCCCTCCTCCAATGATTTCAAGTGGTAGCTTGAAATTGGACCACAGTGAGAGTATTTACACCATGGAAATTGGCAAATGCTCCATACAAGTCAGCATCTCCCATACCCCAAAAAGAGCCAGTTGTCATGGATACCATCCAGGCTAATTTTTCTCAGATTTCACAAGGCTCTCGACCCTGTTGCTGAGAAAACCCCATGGACCCGCTTGGCTCACTGACCTGGGCTCGGTTGGTGTACAGCACCTTCATGTCCTTCAGCTTCTCCAAACCCTCACTGTAGCAGAGGATGGCCGTCTCGTAATCGCCTCTGACAAATGCCTCATTCCCTTTTCCTTTGAGGGCTATGAGAACAAGTCATACAAGTAAGCTCACTACACGCTGCAAAATGCTTTCAGATTTTATTCCCCTGATTTCTGACTGCACTCTGAAGGGCACAGCTTATATGCATCAACGGGGACCTGTCACTCGTGTCTCTCTGCAGATAGTTCAGGATTGGGTTCTTTAAGGATTTATTTCTCCAAAGTCACCCCAAATCTTCTAAGTAGCTTATCAGAAAAAGTAAATGTTCCTGTCTCCAGGCTGAGAACCATTCCAAGCTTGCCACAAAGACCAAGTCTACACACCCGATGTCATAAAAAGGATCAAACCGCGAATTTTCCAGCGAATATGCTATCATTCAGTCTGCAGCTCATGTGCCACTGGGTGGTATAAAGTCAACGCTGAAAGCATTCTGTCATGTGTGCTCCCCCCACACACAACTTGTCTTTCTTTTCATTTCCCCTCTCCCTTCTCATACCTTTGTTTTCTAGTTTCATTTTTCTTTTTTACCTCTTCATCTATGCCTCAGGCCAGCCAGTGTACCTCACTCCCATGCCTCCCTATGTTCCCAGTGCCATTTAGCACTGCTCAATCTGACCGGCCAAGTGCGCCCACATGCTTAGCAAACAGATTGGACTGTGGAGGCTGACCGACAGCTATGTCCTGCTCCCTGTTCGCTGCATCAGGGTCAGGAGACAGGCTATCAATGGCTCCTGCCTGGTCAGGTCCCTCTGCCGAGGTCCACCTGAACCCACCCACTGGGAGTCCTGATGTCCTCAAACATCAGCAGATAGACTGGTTCTAGCACAAGTCATTCCAGCTATGGCAAAGCGAAGGCTGACAATTACCATCCGCTAAGGCTCTGTTTTCCTTTCTTCTCTTGGCTCGTTCCTTTGCATCCTTCTCCACAGATGCCAAGAAGGCCTCTGACAGCAGAGTAATTTCAAATATTAAAAAGAAAAAGCCAATACTATAATCAGTTCCTTATCTCACATTTGAAGGAAGCTACTTTAAGGCGTTAGGGCCACACTCTCATGCATACACATGTAGGCACACACACACATGCACACACACATAACTAAAATGAAATCGTCTTAATTTGACATGGTAATCTGTGTCATGTATTATTATACATGATGGCTATGTCTATGCTTCAAATTTGAATTATGTCTTTAAAAAGAGTGTTTCTCTGAAGCCTGACTTTTTTGTTCTATTTAGCATAATGAGCTTCTGAGCTGAGCAACAAAAACGATCTGATCCCTTGAGCAGCTGAGTGTAAACTGGAAGATACAGAACAGCTGAATTCAGTTCACACAAAAGATTGGGCGGAGAAAAGAGAGAAGCCTCCAAGCTGTTCCCTCTGACCACCAGCCACAGAACTGGGTGACCAGTAGGTTTTTGCTCATGGGTTGTTTGTAAACCCAGAGGCTATAATTTAAGGGTCTGGAAGCTGCAGTCAGTAAACACTGATCCTAAATAAGTCATACACATTGGGAAGAGAGATGCAGCCCTTACCTGCATTCATTTCATCTGCGTTCTGCAGGCCACAGGTTATCATAAAAGTAAAGAAACAAATTTCAGAAACAGTGCTGACTAATAAGTACAGTGGGGCCTTGACTTACAAGTTTAATTCGTTCTGTGACCGAGCTCGTAACTCAAATTACTTGTATGTCAAATCAAAAAGTGAACGAGTGAGACACGTGATGCTGGGCTGATGTTGTGGTGTTCACTGTGATGCTCGCTGCGCCAACTAGCAGTGGGGTATCTGAAGCTGGCTCGTAACCCGAATTTTAGCTCGCAACTCAAAGCAAAAAATCGGCGTATCCCAAAAAACTCGTTAGTCTGGACACTCATAAGTCAAGGCTTCACTGTATGCAATTACACGTGGAGACTAGGGTCATTCCCTTTAACAAACCCAAAGGACTGTTTAAAGATGACCAGAGGGAGCAAGGGAAAAAAAAATCAGGGTTTATACTTCCTTATGGAAAATACATCTAGTGAATCTGAAAAAAAAAACAAACTGTCAGCCTCAGCAGACAATTTGAGATTAAACTACCCCCTGCTCTGCCTCAGCACAGACCCTTCACTGTGCCTAGGTATATAAGTTCCAACCGAAAAAGGCAACCTTCCCAGGAGCTTGTGGAGGGCTGATCGTGGTCTTGTTCAAGGTGGTCCTGCATCCGTCCTCATCTTGGTCTTCCTCTGTGACCAGTAGCCTCCTTTCTGTCTTGAGGATTGCTTTCTCTTGCACACCTGGGTCTTCAGAATTCATCTCCTGGATTAAACTGGCTAGAGAACAAGTCAGATGTGAATCATTCAAACTAGGTCTTCAATAGGAAAGACTGTTCACTAGAAAGCACAGTGTGGAGCAGGCATAGGGAGAACTCTTATTTTTCCAGCTTTATTGAGATACAATCTACACTAATCTACACTAATAAAAGAGAAACATGCAAATTGGTGTCACTCCACTACACCCACCAGCCAATCAGAGCAACTATGCAAATTAACCCAACAAAGATGGCAGTTAATTTGCATACACAGGCATGGCGCAAAGAATGAAGGCTCAGGGTGGAGTGAAGACTGAAGACTGAAGAGGCTTGGCTTCTCTGCTGTGGCTGGACCAAAGGCCTGGGTCCTGGGTGCCGGAGGAAAACCAGTGCCGGCAGCCAGGGGAAGGAAGGCCTATTGTGCAAATCTTCGTGCAACCGGCTTCTAGTGTGTATATATATATAAAATCCTAAGCAACCATTACAACCAGTCGACTGGTCGCTATGATGCACACTGACCACCAGGGGGCAGATGCTCAATGCAGGAGCTGCACCCTGGTAGTCAGTGTGCTCCCACAGCCAACTTCCCTCGGCCAACCAACCTCCCAAGGTCCCTCCCCCTGGCTGGCCAGCCCTGATCGGCCCTGATTGCCGGCCAGGCCAAGGGACCCGACCCGTGCACAAATTCATACACCGGGCCTCTAATCTATCTATATATAAGGCTAATATGCAGTGTCCCCTTGGGAGTTCCACCAGAACGGGAGTTCAATTGCTTGCTATGATGTGCACTGACCACCAGGGGGCGGTGTGGAGCATGGCAGGTGACCAGGAGTGGTGGCACGCAGGTGGCGAGGGGAGGAGGAGGCAGGGAGGCGGGGAACCTGATCGGCCCTGATTGCCGGCCAGGCCTAGGTACCCTACCCAGGCATGAATTTTGTGCACTGGGCCTCTAGTTGACATATAAAGCTGTACACATGATGATTTGATACATGTTGTGAAATGATTCCTACCAAAAACTTAGTTAATACTAGCGCATCCATCTCCTCATATAATTACTTTTTTTGTGTGTTGTGAGAACATTTGGGATCTATTCTCTTAGTAACTTTCAACTATATAATACAGCATTGTTAACTATAGTCACCATGCTGTACATTATGTCTCCAGAACATATTCATCTTACAACTGGAAGAATATACCCTTTAACCAACATCTACCCATTTCTTAAAGAAGGTTCTAAATAGAAAACGAAAATTAGAGCTATTAGAACCAATTAAAAAGCACCCCTAAGAACAGGATTTGTTTTGCTTGGGAAAAGGTGCAGGTGAATTTAATCATGACTTTCAAGGAACAGAATTTTAGGCACTTATTTAATTCAACAATTTATGGAGAGCTTATTATGAGTTAGATATTATGCAGAATGCTACAGATAACACTAATGATTAAAAAAGATCCTTATTTTTAAAGAGCTCACAATCTTGTGTGGGAGACAAATAGGTAAAGGCAGCTCTAACATTACTAAACAATAGCCCTTAATCCTACCCTTATCTGTCTTCACTTTACTGCCCACCCAGCTTAGGTTCCATGGTCCATCACTTGGCCTCCACCCCACCTGCCAGGCAAAACTCCAACTCTAAATGAATCCAACTCTTCAATTCTCTGAGCCTGTATCAGGGATGCTGAGTACTGATAGAGAAAGACAGATGGATGCCTGGGGGAGGTGGTCTAACTCAACTGGACCACCATCCATTCTCCTTCCCACTAGAGTGCCCACATCCACACCCGCCCTCCTTCCCACTGCACAGAAAGAGTATCCCTCCTGCTAATGAAGCTAATCTCTCTTCCTGTGCTGACCATACCACCATTCTGTTTTGCATAATCAATAACCTTGCATCACCAATTAATAATGCCCTCTCCTCAATATTTTCAACCTCTCCCATTCTACCAGCTTCTTCCCATTGGTTTTTATACACTCTCAGTCTCTCCAAAGGCATTTTCCTGTTCTTATTTCTTCACTTTCCAAAGACTTTTCAAGGTAATTTTTTACCTTTTTTAGTTGTTAAATATTTCAAACAAATAAAGAGTAACATAACTGACATTTTTTTGTTCCCACACCATCTGTAAGTTAATAAGTATCCCTTTTCAGCTTGTTTTAATGTTTAGTATTTTGTATCATTTAGCTTTTGTTGCATAACACGCCACCCAAAAACTTGGTGCTTAAAACAAACTACCATTTATTTAGCTTTATTTGGTTCACAATTCTCTAAGTCAGCAATTTGGGCTAGGTTTAACAGGCCAGTTCTTCTGATTTCCGCTGGGCTCATCCATGTTCATGGCCAGCTGTCAGTCATCCAAGTGGCTCTCTTCTGAATGTTGGCTGGCTGCTAGGTGGAACAATGGGGGCAACTAGGGAAAGTGTCTCTCATCTCCCGGCATGGGTTTCTAAGAGTGGCATGAGAGCAAGCCCTACTGCACACCTATTTTTCAAGCTTCTGCTTGTGTCATGTTTACCAAGATCCTTTTAGCCAAAGCAGGTCACATGGCCAACCCAGATGCAAGAGATGGGAAGAGAGGAACTAGTGACCATTTTCATGATCGATTAGAGTGTATGTGCTTCTAGTTCCTCTGCCTGTGTCAGAGACAGAAGAGCACTGCACAGCACTGCTGCTCTGAGTTGCTCTGAGTCCATATATTCTTCTGAATTCTCCTCGACTATGCCAAGTACCAGGGCAGGTTCCTTCTCAAACCCTGCCCATTGTACTAACTGTTGGGTCCAAACCCCTCTGCCTAGGACTGGACCTTCTTGGACATCAGGTCTTAGATGGAGAAGTCATGAGAAGTTGTGGGTATATAAGAATGAGTCTTTGTTGCAGAAGCCAGTGGCCATATAGCCATCAGACAACACAGTCCTTCACAGCAATCCCATATAAGCAGCTGCACACCAGCTGGTAAACACATATCTTTCCCACACAGTAATAGCTGTACCCTTAGGTGTTATCTGAGCAGCCGCACGCTGCCTCTAAACTCACCACCTCACATGGTAGCAGCAGCTGAGCTCTCTGCCCGAGCTCTCCAGTCTCTCTGACTCAGCAGCTTCTCCTGTTTCCCCTGCCTATCCTGGCTTCACATGGTAGCTATCTCTGAGCTGTCCATGAGCTCTTAGTCTTACATTGCAACAGCACCTCTGTGCCTGCTGCCTCTCTCCTCTCTCTAGCTCACTGGCTGGTCAATAACACGTATATACTCCTTAGACAAAGAAGGCTAGTTACCAACAATGACATTAATGGTTTGTCTATAGAAGGGCACAACCCACCATGAGATTGCCGTGGCCTTGCAGCTATGTAGTCCTTGGACATTTCTGATTAAGATTCCCATGTTCAGAATGGCCTTAACTGTCCGGCGTACTATCAACAAGGCCTCCACACTCTAATTAGCCTTGACCATCCGGGACTCCTGTGGTTCCCACAGCCTGACACTTTAAAAGGCCAGTATTCAAAACGTCAGAGTTTGGAGTAAGGAAAGGTTTATTGACAGAGAAGATGCCCAATTGAGAATATGGGGTCCTTACAGGTTCCTCAAATCCATCTTCCCCAAGCCTGAAGTTCAGGGTGCTTTTATATCAAGGTGGCGGGGGGGGGGGAATGGGAGGGGTAAACAGTGATCGACAATCCTGACCCCAGACATCTGGGTACCACAGGGATCTGAGGAAGAGCACAAAATCTCTAAATCTCTCAGTTCCCCTGATGATCTGGGTCCAGTCTCGAGGTTCCTGCAAATCTTTGATAAACAGACATTATTTTGTACATATTTCCCCACCTCTTCAGGAGAGGTACCTCATGGCAAGGGGCTGTTCTTCCAAAAACTCTAGGCTCAAGCAGAATTCCTCTAATGAATAGCATATCTATACCAGGAGCTATTTGCCTGAAGGCTATGGGAACAATGCTGGCTAGAATTTAGACAGAATCAGAGACTGAGCATTTTTCACTGTTACATATGTATGTGTATTTAATCATCTTAATTAAATGGTTTCATAAAATGTGCATTCTTCTGCAACCTACAAATAGTTCCAGTTGATTCATTTAAATCACTGTATAAACCAGTAGTTCTCAACCTTCCTAATGCTGCGACCCTTTAATACAGTTCCTCATGTTGTGGTGACCCCCAATTTCATTGTTACAAATTGAACATAAAGCATAGTGATTAATCACAAAAACAATATGTAATTATATATGTGTTTTTCGATGGTCTTAGGCTACCCCTGGGAAAGGGTCGTTCGACCCCCAAAGGGGTCACGACCCATAGGTTGAGAACCGCTGGTATAAACCATAGTTAATCCATTCTCTTATTGATAGACATCCAGGTGTTTTGCAATTTTAATTTTTTTATTACAGAAATGCTAAATTGAACGATCATCTGTGTACATATTCCCTTGTGCACATATGCAAGATATTTTTCAGGATATTGCTGTATCAATTGTTACTCCTACAAGCAGTCTACACAAGTCTTTATATATGGTTCTACTTCCTTTCTCACACTTGCCATTGTCAAACTTTTAAATTGCACCATGCTCATGGATGAGGACATCTCTATAATATTTTCATTCGCATTTTCCTGGATATGATTGGGATTGGGAATCTTTTTGTTAGTTTGTAAGCCATTTGGATTTCCTTTTCTATGAACTGTCTATTAGGATAGAAAAAGAAGGCCTTCTTATTCTTTGCTGTGGCCTTTCACAATTTATGAGAAGCACCTGGTAATTAAGCCCCAAGACTGCTAGCTCCTGTGGTTCAAATAGCCCCTCTGTTCAAACTGCAAGACGAGTTACTCTCCAGGCTATATTATTTTTTTAAAAAAAATATATTTTTATTGAACTTTAGAGAAGAAGGGAGAGGGAGAGAGAGATAGAAACATCAATGATGAGAGAGAATCATCGATCGGCTGCCTCCTGCACATCCCCTACTGGGGATGAAGCCTGCAACCTAGGCGTGTGCCCTTGATTGAAATCGAACCTGGAACCCTTCAGTCCACAAGCCCTGGCTCTATTTGGAGCCAAACTAGCTAGGGCTCAAGGCTATATTCTTGCATACCCCTCCTCCCTGCTGTTTTTACAACTCAGGAATAATTAGTAGAAAGTTCTCTTTCCCCCTCCTCTTCAAAAAAGCCTCTTTTGAACTCTTCATAACTTTTGCTCTAAGCATGTTTTATGGCAGGGGTCCTCAAACTTTTTAAACAGGGGGCCAGTTCACTGTCCCTCAGACCATTGGAGGGCCGGACTGTAGTTTAAAAAAAAACTATGAACAAATTCCTATGCACACAGTGGCGGCAAAAACACCAGGCGGGCCGGATAAATGTTTTCAGTGGGCTGCATGTGGCCCGTGGGCCGTAGTTTGAGGACCCCTGTTTTACAGCTTGAAAAAAGTACTGATAAGACACCTCCCTAGGACAGCAACTTCCCTCTCAGCCTCCAATTCCTCTCCCTTCCTTGTCACCTAGCAACAGCAGCCATTACCCTTTAAAAGAGCAGGCCCCTGTATTGATTAGCAATGCACTGGCCCTTTCCCTTCAGAAAGAGCAAAATAAACCTCCTCTCTATTTCTGTTCTTTCAGTTGTGAATTTTTTCACAGGCTGTGTCGCTGGCCAAAACCCTAACACTGCCTGCTCCTATTCTTGGCCAATTTTCTATTGGGTTGTCTTTTTCTTATTATGATTTCTTATATATTCTGAACTAATTATAGGTAGTTGTGAACATTTTGTCCTTGGGTGTGCTTTGTGTTTTCATCTGTTTTTCAAAAGAGTATTGACGAGAATATTTTGTGTATTTTAAGGTTATAAATGTACTATCTTGCATTGTCTTCTAAAAGTTTTAAGTTTTGTTTTTCTCATTAAGGTATTTAAACCATCTGGAGTTGACTTTGTGTAGGGCACCAGCACTATTTGTTAAAAGGTTGCCACCTTCCCCACTGATGTGCTGCGTCACCCCTGTTACATATATGAATCTGATCTAGGCTCTTCATTCCACTCTACTGGATTACTCACCTTTTCCAGCACCAAACTTCCATGCATAATTACTATCCTTACTAATAAAAGGCTAAGTAGTCATCATGCCCTCACATGTGATGCCATCACAAGATGGCTCTGAGCAGCTTCCGCCAGGCTTTCCACAGTCCCTCGCGTGTGCTGTGGACGTAGGACCCCCGGCTCCAGCCTACGTCTTTGGGGAAATCCATTGAGAGCCCCGGATGGGTGGGTGGGGCCTACCTCTCTGGGGTGATCAATCACAGGGCTCCCACACTGTAAGAGGACACAGGCCAGGCTGGGGGACCCCCCTCCCCGAGTGCATGAATTTTATGTACCAGGCCTCTAGTTGCCTTATAATAAATCTTGACCACCTGGTAACAAGAGTTATCCCACCTTCTAATTTTTCTGCAAAATTGTCTTGATTATATTTTTATTTATTTCTTGATTATTCTTAGCTCTTTGATCTTCCACATGAACTCTGGAATCAGCTTGCTAAATTCTAAACAAAACACTTTTAGGATTTTGACCTAAATTGTACTAAATGTAACCCAGTGGGTGTGGCTCATGGTTGAGCATCTACCTACGAACCAGGAGGTTTCTGTTCCAGTCAGGGCACAGGCCTGGGTTGCGGGCTTGATCCCAGAAGGGGGGGAGGTGGGGGCATGTGCAGAAAGCAGCCAATCAATGATTCTCTCTCATCATTGATGTTTCTAGCTCTCTATCCTTTCCTCTCTGAAATCAATAAAAATACTATCTATGTAAGAGGCTAATATGCTAAGTGTCATACTGTCTGGGTAATGACATCAAGTAGCAACACCTGGCTTCTTCTCCCTAGCAATGACTAGCCTCAGGTGGGAACACTACACTGTAACCAAATGTCTGTAAAGTGTTTTCCCATGCCTCATCTCATTTAATTCCTCACAGAAGTCCTGGAGTAGGTACATAGGAGACTCAGTGGAATCCTATTTTCTACTCATTAGCCAGAAAACAGAGATTTAGAAAGCTTAAAAATTTGACCCGACTGAAAAGAAGTAAGAAATGGTGGACCTTGAAAATGACTTCAGGTTTTCTCCCTGCGCAGAATATAGTCAAACACTGCTGCAGTTAAATATTTTACCCTTTGTTCTCCCTGCATTTACTGATGATATTAGGCTCGGCTGACTAATGACTTTGCTGACCACTACCCTAAGCCATCACGAGCAAGATTCAAAGGAGTGAATTTCAAAAAAAGGCGTTTGGTCATTCTTCACTGGCAGTAAACTCAGAACCGCTTCTGAGTGAGAAGTTGTTTAAATCCCTGGCTGTCTCCGTTCCTACACTGTGGTGAGGGAGAAGACACATATGATAAGAGAGTTGATCTGGAAGACCATCATATTCAGAAAGGAAGATGAAGGACCTTCTATTGAAAGGGACTTGCTCATTCATTGTAAACCAGATCCCAATAATCTGAATGCCACTAAAATGAAACAAATCAGTGTCCTGTTTCCTACATTAGATGCAATGATATATCCTATTCTTTTCCCACATGATGAAAAAGGCTGGGGAATGGATATTGCATTAAGACTCGGAGAGGACAGTGTAATCAACAATAATACTAGGTTCAATGGATGATGCCAAAAAAGAAAAATTTCCCATCAAATTTCTTAAAAGTATTACTCCTTTGGGAATGCCATGTCATAAATTAGAATTGAAAGTAGGTGCAATCATCATGCTACTGAGAAATCTTAATAGTAAATGGGTCTTTGTAATGGTACTAGATTTATTATAAAAAAATTGTGACCTGCCTAGGGGAAACCAAGATGGCAGCATAGGTAAATACCAGAGTTTGCTGCCTCACACAACCACTTCAAAAATACAACTAAAAGCTGGAACAGACATCATCCAGAACCACAGGAAGGCTGGCTGAGTGGAAATTCTACAACTAGAAGGAAAGAGAAAAGCATACTGAGACTCAGAGGGGCGGTGTGGAAGTAAAATACTAAGGTACAGAGGTCCACGTAGAGTGGGCTGGTGGTGGAGGGCACAGTTGTCTTTTTCAATCGGGAGGGAGTCTCAGGCTCTGAGCTCCAGTTCCGGGCGAGTCTCTGGGGACCCAGACTCATACGGGAGAAGCGGGACTGTCTGGCATGGGTCGGAACTTGAGGGCAGCTTTCTCTTGGAGGTCCTTGCAATGATTGCCGGGACACTGAGAAAGCGGGGCCTCTGAGGGAAGCCATAACTGCTAGCCCTGCCCTGTTGATCCCGTGGGACCTGCCCTGCCCAAGCCCTGCAGGAGGCTTTTGCTGGATAGTCTCAGGCAGAGGCTAGATTAGCACCTCCCTAGAGAGCCAGGAACCATTGTGCCCAGTGGTCAGAGTGGGACAATCCAGTTTGCAGCTCTCAAGGCTTAACTACAACAAGACTGTGCACAAAGCCCACAAGGGGGTGCACCAAGAGTGTCCTCCTTAGGTAATTGGGGAGGCTGAACCACTGGGCCCTAGAGGACACAGCACAGAAAACCACTTTATCAACAAGGGAAGCATAAAAAATGTGGAGACAAAGAAACAGGACACAAATGACAGAAATGGAGGAAAGCAAACTACTGGATATAGAGTTCAAAACCACACTTTTAAGGTTTTTCAAGAACTTTCTAGAAGCCGCCAATAAATTTAGTAAGACCCTCAAAAAGACTGGTGAGACCGCCGATTAATGTAGTGAGATCCTCAAGAAATCTAGTCAGACCCTCGAGGTTATGATAAAGGACCAACTGGAACGTAAGCATACACTGACTGAAATAGAGGATATTATACAGAATCCCAACAGCAGTCTAGACTCTAGAGGATCGCAAGAATCAATTCAAAGATTTGAAATACGAAGAAGCAAAAAACTCCCAACCGGAAAAGCAAAATGAAAAAAGAATCCAAAAATACGAGATAGTGTAAGGAGCCTCTCAGACAGCTTCAAGCGTACCAACATCTGAATTATAGGGGTGCCAGAAGAAGAGAGAGAGCAAGATATTGAAAACCTATTTGAAGAAATAATGACAGAAAAATGCCAAGAACCTACAACCAAGATTACTTAACCAGCAAAGCTATCATTCAGAATTGAAGGGCAGATAAAGAGCTTCACAGATAAGGAAAAGCTAAAGGAATTCATCACCACCAAACCGGTATTATATGAAATGCTGAAAGGTATCCTTTAAGAAGAGGAAGAAGAAGAAAAAGGTAAAGATACAAATTATGAACAACAAATATGCATCTATCAACAAGTGAATCTAAGAATCAAGTGAATAAATAATCTGATGAACAGAATGAACTGGTGATTATAATAGAATCAGGGACATAGAAAGGGAATGGACTGACTATTCTTTGGGGGGAAGGGGATGTGGGGGATGTGGGAAGAGATTATGGATAAGGATAGTGGGTGGGGAGTGAGGGGGGAGGATGGGGTGGGAACTGGGTGGAGGGGAGTTATGGGGGAAAAAAGTGGAACAAATGTAATAATCTGAACAATAAAGTTTTAATTAAAAAAAATTGTGACCTAACGTAATTGAAGCTGACGTATTAACAGGATCTGTGGAAGAGAGGTTGTTCTGATTACAAGAATTGATTTGTCTCCGTCTGATACTGGCCTCAGTGTTAGAATAAGTTTAATCAATTTATCAGTCATTGATTTTATCAATGTTGTTTTTATAATTTATCATGTTTTTGTTCTTTTTATATCATGTCTTTGTTGTTGTTATATCATGTTGTTATTGTTTATTTATTAATCAATTTATAGATTATTTTCATGTACATTTTACTAATTTTCTTTCATCTCTGATACTTCTACTATAGAGAAAGGGCAAATAGCAATATTAAAATATTTCTTCTAATTAATTTCCTTTCAATGTGCATGAATTTGTGCACTGGGCCACTAGTATTTAAAATAAATAAGTTGTACTGAATGTAGACAGTAATTTGAGGAGAACATTGATCTTGGGCTTCTTAGCTTCCAGAACTTGGGGAAAAAAATATATGTTGCATGGCAGCCCGAACAGATTACTACACCTTCCTAAACTGAGTTAGAGTCTCTTGCACTTTGCAATTCTCTCTTTGTACCATACATCACACTTGAAATTACTTGTTTAGTGTCTGTTTCCCCACTGAATGGCAGATACCATAAAGGAAAGTAACTCTTTTTTATTGTTACTATACTCTCCTGTTATTTGCAATACTCAGTACATAGCAAGAACCCAAGAAATGAATGTATAGAATCCAGGAACATGTGGCTTCTGGTAACCATAGTGGACAGGGCAGGTTATACAACAGTTTCATCATCACAGAGAGATCTATTGGCAGTATCTGAAGAAACTTTTGAGTATGAATGAAAGTTAGCCAGGTAAAGAAAGATGGGGAGGCAGAGGGAATGACAAAGACATCACACAGAGTATAAACCCTTAGGATATGTTTAAAGAACTGAAAGCATTTTGTTGCTGCACAAGCGTGAGTTTGGGAGACCAGAGGTAAGGAGAGGTCATGGGAGGCCTTTAAGTCCTGATGAGAACTTGAAATGTATTGTGACTGTGGAGAGAATCCAAGCAGAGAAGTGTCTGGGTCAGATTTGCATTTTAGATACATTACTCTGTGGGGAGTGTAAGCCTGGAGGCAGGAAAAACAATCAGAGGGTTGTTGAAACAGTCTGAGTAAGAGAACCAGAACAAAGGGAGGGCTGGGGAGGATGGAGCTGGAGAAAGAAGCCAACTTTGGTGGCTGATTCAGGGTTGAGAGATGGGAGGAGTCTCACGTGACTTGTAAATTTCTGAGTGGTGGAGCCACCTACTGAGACCAGAATGAAGGTGAAGGTAGGAGAAGCAGGTTTTATTTGAGAGGAAGGCAGAGGGAGAAGGTATAACAACTTTGGAAGTTTGCAGTGTTTGTGGGGTATATAGTGGATATGGCAGTCGACTCAGAAACAAGAGCTGGGATTGCAATTGAGATGTGAGGGCCATCAGCAAACAGGGTAGTTAACACCGAGAGTTTCTACATCACTTGAAGAGAAAGATGAGCAGCGGGCCAAGGCCAGAAGTCCACAGCACGACATCTAGGGATGGGCTGAGGAGAGGCCCATGACAAACACAAAGAATACATTATGAATATATCATTTGTCAAGTCACCCAAACTATTTTAAAACTATTTTATTCTTTGGCACCTGCTTCTAGCAGATTCTCTGGCTTATTTCAACACATTCCTATTGGATTTGTAAGTTTGTTTGCTTATTTCTATCCTCAGACAAGTTCCCTGAAGTGTAAATAGGAACTGACTGCTGTGGAATCTCTTGAATGTGGTCTGTGGGATCAGAGTATGTTCTTTGAGATCCCACTGCCTTAGTTGGGGAAGGGCATTGCCTAGAGAAAGACAGGATATGCTAACCATCAGCCGTCGATGTAATTTCACCAATCATAAGGGAAAGCCATTGATTTTGCCTCTGCGGCTCAAAAACACAAATAGTTCTACTCTAAAAACAAGAGGGGTCCCAGACTGATCATCGGGGCACCTGAGTGATCTCGAGGAAACAGCTAGGCTCATTGGCCATGGGGAAACAGAAGCTCCTTGCGACCTGATCCTACATGAAGGGGACAAAATATGGAAAAAGCAAAATATGGCTATCGGCCTGAATTCCCACAGAATGTTAACAGCTTCTCTGATACCAATGAACAGCCAGAAAATCCTCCAGGCTCTAACATTACTTCTTTCTCAATACCCTTTCTGTTTAATTTCCATCACATTTTTTCTTAAGTCATAATAAACCTGTCAGGCAACCCAGGAAAAACTTAATCATTTCTTTTTTAGTCGCTCCACCTTTCTAAAGTAGGATTTAATTTGTTTACGATTCACTGGTACTTACTGATTTCATCCACATTTTTAAGAAATTTCTCCAAGTCTTTCTCCTGTTCATTAGCCATTGTGAGCCAGAATCCCTGAGGAAGGCAGAATAAATGATGGCAATTAATAATAATGAAACTCTAAACAGAATTTGTCAGGTTCATTAGCCTTCTAGGACTAAGAGCCAAGCGGTTATTTTTAAGACAAATCTGTTTATAAATGTCATGAATGATAACAGCGGGACGATTTCACTTGACTGCTCTTAAGGCCAAGGGACTTCACTATTTGTGGTGAAACCTCCAGAAAGCTTCCAGGCCTCCCTCCACGGCAGACTCGACTCTGCAAAATGTTCCTCCAAAGCCAGTATCAACCCCTGTGATTCTGAGCCTGGTGGGAAGGAGACCCGGAGGAGGGCAGTCGCAGGCCTCCAGAGATGGAGGAAGGTGCTAATGCTTAGCTCTGATCACGACAGACTGGCTCAGCCAGAAGCTGGGACCTGGCTGTGTAACCAGAGGTGGGACAATCTGCATCTCAATGTCCAAACTGTTTAAAATATAATCTGGCTTGTTTCTGAGGAGTGAAGAGGAACTACAGATTGGCAGGAGGGATTAGAATTTGATGGCGCCATGGACCAGTGACTTCTCTTCTCCGGCACCTTAGATTTATCACCGCACAGTTGTTTCTCAGTGAAAAGGTGCATGGCGTACCCAGTGTTTCCCAAAAATTCATCTACGGACCACAGAAATCATCCAAAAACTTGTTAAATATACAGATTCCTCAGCCTTAGCACCAGAGCTCCTTGGTCAGTAAACCTGGGACAGTACCCAGAAGTATCTTGTATTAAACACTCTCCGGGTGATTCTGATTGACAACTAGGTTCAGTAGTCGTATAATACACCTGTAACAGGGGATTTGCAATCTGCCACAAACAAGCTGCGGCTTACTTGTTCACCAGTTACAAGCTGTGTGACCTCAGCTAAACGCACAACCTCTCTGAGCCTCAGTCCTCATTCATCCCATGCAAATGATAATACAAACCCTGAGGGCAATCCTGGGGTTAATGCAAATCTCCAGGTACCCCGTGGGTGGCAAATGCGAGGCACCCTTACCTATTAAACAGGAGTTGGGTGTGCGGCTTAAATACATGAACTAGGGTTCTTCCCAGCTCTAACATTTCAGACCCCCACGGAACTGAGGCCCAGTGAAGTGCATTAACTGCCCAAGGTTAGGAGGACTCAGAGGGAAAGCTGAGAGCTTCCAGGGTAGACGCCGACCCTCTGCTCCGAGGGCAGGGTCCAGGGGCGCGTACGGCTGGGCGAGGCACCCACTCGGCACGAAGCCCGGGGTGGGTGATGCGTTTGGCGCCCCAAGTCTCACTCAGCAGGAGCTGCGGCCCCCGGGGACTGAGCCGGAGGGAGCCCAGCGACGCACGGGCCCAGGGCACCGTTGCCCGGCAACCGCTCTGCAGCGTCCAAGAGCCCGGGCGTCAGCCCTGGAGGTCCCAGGCCGCCGCGGATCCCGACCCATCTGCTGGGGCCCCAACCTGCGTTCTCTGCTCGGCTCTGACAGTCAGATCGGGACCAGGACCAGGTCCCAGGGAAGACCCGGGCCACCCCGCTGCACTGACCTGAGGCGCTCAGGGTCGCACAAGATGGCGGGGCCGGGGGCTGTGAGGGCAGGGCCAGGGGCGAGAGGCGAAGGGTGGGCGTGGCCAGGGACGCTCCGACTGGCTATCCTTGGGCTTTAGTGCCCCGCTGAGGGCCAGCATCTCCGGTGGGGGCCCAGGAAGGGGGCGGTAGGAAAATAGCTCCGAGTCACCAGCCGTGGTCCCTAAATAGACTCCAGGTTTTCGCAGCTTTTTCTTATAAGTAGGGTGTGTGCGTGGTGGGAGGAGCGACCGAGGCCGGGTGTACCCTTAGCCCAGCGGTTCTCAACCTGTGGGTCGCGACCCCTTTGGCTGTCGAACGACCCTTTCACAGGGGGCGCCTAAGACCATCCTGCATACCAGATATTTACATTACGATTCATAACAGTAGCAACATTATAGTTATGAAGTAGCAACAAAAACAATTTTATGGTTAGGTCACAACATGAGAAAACTGTATTTAAAGGGCCAGAAGGTTGAGAACCGCTGCGCCTAATCCTATCCTTGGCGGGGCAACCTAGGAGTCTCTAGGATCCTTGTTAGAGACAGGCTTGGGTGTGAACCCGGCTTTGCTTATTCGTATGTGTGAGACCATCGGAGCCTTATGTGACTTCTCTGATCTTCCGTATGTAGAACACATCCACGCTTTGAATACATGCACACACCATTACAGAGATTCCAGTCTATTTTTTAAAAACAAAAGCTCAGTATTGCTCTGGCTGGTGTGGCTCCGTTGGCTGGCGCATCACCTGGTGCACTGAAAGGCTGTCTGTTGGATACCTGGTCAGGGTGCAAACCCAGGTTAGGGGTTCGATCTCAGTCAGGGGCATGGAAGGAAGGCAACTGATTTATGTTTCTCACATGGATGTTTCTCTCTCTCTCTCTCTCTCTCTCTCTCTCTCTCTCTCATCAATAAACATATCCTGAGATGAAGATTTTTAAAAAATCAAAATTATGTGCTGGATCAAAAAGGGAGGAAAGCAGTTTGGGGGAAAGTCTCAGTTTGAGCTTAAAAGGACATTAAGAAACACTTGGGACTTCTTGGCAAATTTGTGAACACTTCACAGGAACCTGTTCGGTAGGGACTGAGGAATCCCTGGGGATAGAACTTACCAGGTGGGGAGAGTCCAGCTAGGTCCAGCACAGATTCTGAGAATATTCTGCTGACTCTGGCAAGTGGCCTAGGCCCTGTAGGCTACATGGCTGAGCCCCATGAAGCTCAGGGGGCTGTTTGACTAAAATCTCCACAAGGCACTGGCACACGTGCAGTCCTGCTTGGGCAGCCTACATGGAGAGTGGCACAAAGCGGCCTGGGTGTTCTCCTCCTGGGAGCAGACCAAGTCCAGCTCCTGCAGAGTGAGTCCTTTAGCATGTGGGTTGTGATAGGAGGTAGTGGGGCCTGGGGACCCAGCAGTATAATCACAGAGGCTCTCCTGAGGGACTGTGATGTCTCCTGAGAAGTAGCAGATAGTGGAGGTATCTGGCAGAGCAGGGGTGTGACTGCCAGCCAAGCCTGGGGAATTCTCAGAAAGATGTGGGGCACTTCACAGTGACCTTGGAGCCTGTGGGAATGGATGAAGACAGTGAGTATTACTATTAGTGGTTATTACTATTACTATTACCCCATTTTCCTCTCAGTCTTGTGAGGCCTTCAGCACACACAGGCAGAGTCTCCAACCCCTTGTCACTTTGGGACTAACAGTCTTATTTAAATTTTCTTTTTAATATATTTTTATTGATTTCAGAGAAGAAGGGAAAGGGAGAGAGATATAGAAACATCAATGATGAGAGAGAATCATTGATCAGCTGCGTGCCTCACACTGGGGATCGAGCCCACAACCTGGGCATGTACCCTGACCTGGAATGGAACCATGGTCTCCTGGTCCATAGGTTGATGCTCAACCACTGAACCACACCAGTCTTAATTCCAAATCACTTACTTCCTATCTCAATGTTTTTACCAAACTCCTGTACCTGGACTCAGAGCTATGGGTAAGGCACCGGGTATCAAGGAGGGAACCTATAGGAAGGGTTTGAAGACAAGAGCCTAGGCAAGAGATGGGAGAGGTGGCTGGGCAGGAGGGAGTAAAAGAGGGGGCAGCTAGGTCAAGCTGGAACAGCAACACTCAGCAGTCACAGACACTTGCAGCATCTTCAGGAGTTACTTCCATCTTGATGACGGTGACGTGGATCTCTGTCCAGCCCAGGCCTCCTGCCACACCCCAGCCCTTCAGGATCATAGACTGAATCTATTGGGAGTAGGGACTTTGTTTTATTTTTGTTTTAGTATTCCCAGCACTTAGCGCTTAGTTGGAGCTAAATAAAGATTCATTGAATAAGTGAGTTAACCTCTTGTTCAGTATGGAGGAAGGCTCAAATCTAAGTTATTCTAGGTGGAAAAGGAATAGGATGTTTATAGTTTCTGTGCCTTAGGCTTCCCAGAGAGGTGCATCCTGGAGGACAAACATTGTCACAGTTGCCCTAACCGGTTTGGCTCAGTGGATAGAGCGTTGGCCTGCGGACTCAAGGGTCCCAGGTTCGATTCCGGTCAAGGGCATGTACCTTGGCTACGGGCACATACCCAGTAGGGGGCGTGCAGGAGGAAGCTGATCAATGTTTCTCGCTCATCGATGTTTCTAACTCTCCATCCCTCTCCCTTCCTCTCTGTAAAAAATCAATAAAATATATTTTAAAAAACCCCACAAAAAAACATTGTCACAGTCATAAAATATGTTTCATGGTAAATCACATACTTGACAGGCAGATCACTTTAAAATGTCAGAAGTCCTAGGGAGCCCTAGGTAGTCACTGGGCTTTTTGCAAAAATTCCAATGTTCCTCTGTAGGGAGTGGCTATCAGGTCAAGCCTCTGACTGACCTGTGGCAGAGCCACATACAAGTCCCAGCTTGGAGGGCAGAGCCATCCTAGCGCAATTAAGCTATAGTTCTCCCTTGTTCCTAGGTAGCTAATGGGCTGTGGGAGGTGCAGCAAATGCTACCAAAACCAGGCTTGAGTAATGAAATAGATTTGTAACTCGCAAGAACATTGTAAACATGTTGACCATTCCCCTTGTTTTGCTTTGTGTGCTCTGACTATAAAATAAAGCTTCGGCTTACAGGCTGGGTCACTGTTTTCTCATCCAGGCACAGTGATCCTACCTGGCCCCAACTGTATTCTCTTGTCTGTCTTCTTTAATCCTTCACCACCCCTCCTCAGGTTCACCCCTGGCCGTGCTGGACACAGTTCATTCCTCCTTTCAGGTACAAGATAGGACCTCACTTCCCTGTGCCCAGGTGACATGCTTTGTTCAATGCCATGTGGGAAGAAGTGAAGTGGGAAGGGTCTTTAAGAGCCAATGTGTGACTTACTGCCGGAAGCCAATTCCAGCATGAAAGCAGGGCTGAATCTTGGAATGGCTAAAGGCATTTCCCCAAATCTGAAAAGGGATGGATTGCTTGCTGCCAGACAGCTCAGGGCATCTTAATCTACATGTTATTGCCTCCTACTGGTCAAACACCTGAACAGACATAGGCTAATTCCCCCATTCTGACAGTGCCTCTGTATAGGAAACCCTGACCCTTTGAAGTGTATATCTCTGCCTTGCCTCAGGCAAGTTGTGTTAATAAAAAGCATGGAGTCCTGAGACGAGGAGATCTTAGTTTCCTTTAGACTAGGCTCCTCTGACCCCCAAATGCCTTTCAAAATTATATTTTGTCTCTGGATTCCTAATTAATCTATGCACAGCCTTCTCCAGATTTCTGGAACCCTTCTTAATGCTGGAACAAGAGCACTGGCAACTTTCCATACAAGCTAGCCCTTCCACTTGCCCCAGCACCAGATGGTGGAGGCTGTGTCTGTGTGAGTCCTCAAGTGAGGGGACATGGACCAGAGATGCCTGTCTACCTTTGATGGACATGTAGCATGAGTGAGCAATAGACCTTTCTTGTGATAATCCATAACAATTTTGAACCTGTTCATTATACAGGCATAGTATGTCTAACCTATCCATTCAGACCATTGTTCTTCACTTGCTACAAGGACAAAACCTAGGGACTTGTGCAGGGGTGTACATCTACACTAATAAAAGAGAAAAATGGTAATTGGCGTACGATGCTACCCTTTTCATTGGCTAATCAGGGCTATATGCAAATTAACTGCCAACTCAGATGGCAGTTAACTGACAACAAAGATGATGGTTAATTTGCATATGTAGGCACAATGCAGGGAGGTGAAAGGGAAAGCAGGAAGAAGCCCCCTGCC